>NC_092737.1:32854852-33174928 GCF_047496885.1 Scyliorhinus torazame | reverse complement strand
GGGGGAGGGGGGAGATATGGGGGAGGGGGGGGATATGGGGGAGGGGGGGATATGGGGGAGGGGGGATATGGGGGAGGGGGGGATATGGGGGAGGGGGGGGATATGGGGGAGGGGGGGATAATATGGGGGAGGGGGGATATGGGGGGGGAAAGGAAAGGGCAGGGGGGGATATGGGGGAGGGGGGGGATATGGGGAGGGGGGGATATGGGGAGGGGGGTATATGGGGGATGGGGGTATATGGGGGAGGGGGGGTATATGGGGGAGGGGGGGGGGGTATATGGGGGAGGGGGGGATATGGGGGAGGGGGGGATATGGGGGAGGGGGGGATATGGGGGAGGGGGCTTATGGCGAGGGGGATATCGGGGTGGAGGGATATGGGGAGTTGGGGTATGGGGAATATAGGGGAGGGGGGACATGGGGGGATATGGGGAGGGAGATATTGGGGAGGGGGGATTAGGGGGAGGGGGGATATGTGGAGGGGGGTTCTGGGGAGGGGTATATGGGGATATGGGGACGGGGGATATGGGGAGGGGGGATATGGGGGAGGGGGTATATTGGGATATGGGAGGGGGGGATATGGCGGAGGGGGATGTATTGGGGAGGGGGATATGTGGAGGGGGATATGTAGGAGGGGGGATATGGGGGATATGGGGGAGGGGGAGGGGGTATATTGGGATGTGGCGGAGGGGGTATATGGCGGAGGGGGGGTATATGGGGGAGGGGGGTATATGGGGGAGGGGGGTATATGGGGGAGGGGGGTATATGGGGGAGGGGGGGTAAATGGGGGAGGGGGGGTATATGGGGTAGGGGGGGTTTATGGGGAGGGGGGTATATGGGGGGAGGGGGGTATATGAGGGAGAGGGGGTATATGGGGGAGGGGGATATATGGGGAGGGGGGTATATGGGAGAGGGGGGGTATATGGGGGAGGGGGGTATATGGGGGAGGGGGTGTATATGGGGGAGGGGGGGTATATGGGGGAGGGGGGTATATGGGGGAGAGGGGGTATATGGGGGAGGGGGGTATATGGGGGAGGGGGGTATGGGGGAGGGGGGTATATGGGGGGGGTATATGGGGGAGGGGGGTATATGGGGGAGGGAGGTATATGGGGGAGGGGGGTATATGGGGGAGGGGGGTATATGGGGGAGGGGGTATATGGGGGAGGGGGTATATGGGGGAGGGGGGGTATATGGGGGAGAGGGGGTATATAGGGGAGGGGGTGTATATGGGGGAGGGGGGTATATGGGGGGGGTATATGGGGGAGGGGGGGTATATGGGGGGAGGTGGGGTATGGGGGGGGTTATATGGGGGATATGGGGAGGGGGATTTGGGGGATATGGGGAGGGGGATATGGGGATACGGGGGAGGGGGATATGGGGATACGGGGAGGGGGGATATGGGGGAGGGGGGGGATAGAGGGGAGTGGGGATATGGGGGAGGGGGGATGGGGGATAGGGGGAGGGGGGATGGGGGATAGGGGGGATGGGGGATATGGGGAGGGGGGATGGGGGATATGGGGAGGGGGGATGGGGGATATGGGGAGGGCGGATGGGGTTATGTGGAGGGGGGATGGGGGATATGGGGAGGGGGGATATGGGGAGGGGGGATATGGGGGGGATGGGGGATATGTGGGAGGGGGATATGGGGAGGGGGATATGGGGCATATGGGGATGGGGTATATGGGGATGTGTGGAGGGGGGATATGGGGTTGGGGGGATATGGGGTTGGGGGGATATGGGGGGATATGGGGTTGGGGGGATATGGGGAGGGGGAAATCGGGGAGGGGGTTATGGGGGAGTGGGATATCGGGGAGGGGGGGAAATGTGGGAGTTGGGATCTGGGGGATATAGGGGAGGGGGACATGGGGGGATATGGGGGATATAGGGGTGGAGGGGGACATGGGGGGATATAGGGGAGGGGGGGACATGGGGGGATATGGGGAGGGGGATATTGGGGGAGGGGGGATTAGGGGGAGGGTGATATGTGGAGGGGGGTTCTGGGGAGGGGGATATGGGGCATATGGGGAGGGGGGTATATGGGGATGTGTGGAGGGGGGATATGGGGTTGGGGGGATATGGGGTTGGGGGATATGGGGGGATATGGGGTTGGGGGGATATGGGGGAGGGGGGAAATCGGGGAGGGGGTTATGGGGGAGTGGGATATCGGGGAGGGGGGAAATGGGGGGAGTTGGATCTGGGGGATATAGGGGAGGGGGACATGGGGGGATATGGGGGATATAGGGGTGGAGGGGGACATGGGGGGATATGGGGGATATAGGGGAGGGGGGGACATGGGGGGATATGGGGAGTGGGATATTGGGGAGGGGGGATTAGGGGGAGGGTGATATGTGGAGGGGGGTTCTGGGGAGGGGTATATGGGGATATGGGGACGGGGATATCGGGAGGGGGGATATGGGGGAGGGGGAGGGGGGTATATGGGGATACGGGGGAGGGGGGATACGGCGGAGGGGGGTATGGGGGAGGGGGGTATGGGGGAGGGGGTATGGGGGGAGGGGGATATGGGGGAGGGGAGATATGGGGGGAGGGGGAGATATGGGGGGGAGGGGGAGATATGGGGGAGGGGGAGATATGGGGGGAGGGGGAGATATGGGGGAGGGGGAGATATGGGGGGAGGGGGAGTTATGGGGGGAGGGGGGAGATATGGGGGAGGGGGAGATATGGGGGGAGGGGGAGATATGGGGGGAGGGGGAGATATGGGGGGAGGGGGAGATATGGGGGGAGGGGGAGATATGGGGGGAGGGGGAGATATGGGGGGAGGGGGAGATATGGGGGAGGGGGAGATATGGGGCGAGGGGGAGATATGGGGCGAGGGGGAGATATGGGGCGAGGGGGAGATATGGGGGGGAGGGGGAGATATGGGGGGAGGGGGAGATATGGGGGGAGGGGAGATATGGGGGAGGGGGAGATATGGGGGAGGGGGAGATATGGGGGGAGGGGGAGATATGGGGGAGGGGGAGATATGGGGGGAGGGGGAGATATGGGGGGAGGGGGAGATATGGGGGGAGGGGGAGATATGGGGGGAGGGGGAGATATGGGGGAGGGGGTGATATGGGGGGAGGGGGAGATATGGGGGGAGGGGGAGATATGGGGGAGGGGGAGATATGGGGGGGAGGGGGAGATATGGGGGGAGGGGGAGATATGGGGGGAGGGGGAGATATGGGGGGAGGGGAGATATGGGGGGAGGGGGAGATATGGGGGGAGGGGGAGATATGGGGGGAGGGGGAGATATGGGGGAGGGGGAGATATGGGGGGAGGGGGAGATATGGGGGGAGGGGGAGATATGGGGGGAGGGGGGATATGGGGGGAGGGGGGATATGGGGATGGTGGGATATGGTGGGAGGGGGTAAATGGGGGAGGGGGTAAATGGGGGGAGGGGGTATATGGGGAGGGGGTATATGGGGGGAGGGGGTATATGGGTAGGGGCTATATGGGTAGGGGATATATGGGTAGGGGGTACATGGGGGAGGGGGTATATGGGGAGAGGGGATATGGGGATATGGGGAAGGGGATTATGGGGATATGGGTGGTGGAGGGATATGGGGATATGGGGCAGGGGGATATGGGTGTGGAGGGATATGGGGAAGGGGATATGGGGGAAGAGGAGGTGGATATATGGGGGAGGGGGAGGGGGATATGGGGGGAAGAGGAGAATGATATGGGGAGGGGGAGGGGCGGTGGGGATAAGGGGAGGGGGATATGGGGATATGGGGAGGGGGATATGGGGGAGGGGGATATGGGGATATGGGGAGAGGGGATATGGGAGAGGGGGATATGGGGGAGGGGGGGAGATATGGGGGAGGGGGAGATATGGGGGAGGGGGGAGATATGGGGGAGGGGGGAGATATGGGGGGAGGTGGAGATATGGGGAGGGGGGAGATATGGGGGAGGGGGGATATGGGGGAGGGGGATATGGGGAGGGGGATATGGGGGAGGGGGATATGGGGGAGGGGGGATATGGGGGATGGGGGATGGGGATATGGGGGGTTATATGGGGGATATGGGGAGGGGGATTTGGGGGATATGGGGAGGGGGATATGGGGATACGGGGGAGGGGGGATAGGGGTTGGGGGGATATGGGGGGAGGGGGATATCGGGGAGGGCGGTTATTGGGGAGTTGGGATATGGGGGATACCGGGGAGGGGGGATATCGGGGAGTTGGGATGTGGGGGATATAGGGGAGGGGGGACATGGGGGGGTTATGGGGAGGGAGATATTGGGGAGGGGGGATTAGGGGGAGGGGGGGAGATATGGGGGAGGGGGAGATAGGGGGGAGATATGGGGGAGGGGGAGATATGGGGGAGGGGGGAGATATGGGGGAGGGGGGAGATATGGGGGAGGGGGGAGATATGGGGGCGGGGGAGATATGGGGGCGGGGGGAGATATGGGGGCGGGGGAGATATGGGGGCGGGGGAGATATGGGGGCGGGGGGAGATATGGGGGCGGGGGGGAGATATGGGGGAGGGGGAGATATGGGGGAGGGGGGAGATATGGGGGAGGGGGGAGATATGGGGGAGGGGGAGATATGGGGGAGGGGGGAGATATGGGGGAGGGGGAGATATGGGGGAGGGGGGAGATATGGGGGAGGGGGGAGATATGGGGGAGGGGGGAGATATGGGGGAGGGGGGAGATATGGGGGAGGGGGGAGATATGGGGGAAGGGGGAGATATGGGGGAGGGGGGAGATATGGGGGAGGGGGGAGATATGGGGAGGGGGGTATATAGGGGAGGGGGGATATGGGGGAGGGGGATATGGGGGAGGGGGGATATGGGGGATGGGGGGATGGGGATATGGGGGTTTATATGGGGGATATGGGGAGGGGGATTTGGGGGATATGGGGGAGGGGGATATGGGGATACGGGGGAGGGGGATATCGGGGAGGGCGATTATTGGGGAGTTGGGATATGGGGGATATCGGGGAGGGGGGATATGGGGGAGTTGGGATATGGGGGAGGGAGATATTGGGGAGGGGGGATTAGGGGGAGGGGGGATATGTGGAGGGGGGTTCTCGGGGAGGGGTATATGGGGATATGGGGACGGGGGATATGGGGGAGGAGGGGATATGGGGGACGGGGGATATGGGGGAGGGGGATATGGGGTGGAGGGTATATTGGGAGGGGGGATATGGGATGTTATGGGGGAGGGGGGAATATCGGCGAGTTAGGCATTTTCAGTAATTTGCAGTTTGATTTCAGAGCCGATTGCATCAAAATTAACTCTGTGTTGCCAAACATTCACCTTGGAAAAAAAGTTATTTTCTCTGCGAATTGATTTCAGAGCGGCGTGCGTCAAAATTAACTATTTTTTGCCAACCCTTCATTTTGCAAAAAAAGTGATTTCCTCGGCGAGTTAAGCATTTTGAGTAATTTGCACGTTGATTTCAGAGCGGCGTGCATCTTAATTAACTATTGTTTGCCAACCATTCATTTTAGAAAGAAAGTGATTTCCTCGTTGAATTAAGCATTTTGAGTAATTTACCATTGCTTTCCCGAGCGTCTTTAAAGAAAACGTAGTATTATGTTGCCAGTCACCTTGGGGGAAAAAAGTGATTTTCTCGGTGGGTTAAGCATTTTGAGTAATGTATCGATGCTTTCAGAGTTGCATGCATCAAACATCAGAATGCATCAAATTTAACCATTAACTATTAACTATTTTTACTAAAAATTAACTATTTTTAAACATGTACCTAGCTTTCATTTTGTGAAAAAAGTTATTGTCTCTGCGAGTTGATTTCAGAGCGGTGTGCATCAAAATTAACTATTTCTTGCCAACCATTCACTTTCGAAAAAAAGTGATTTTCTTGTTGAATTAAGCATTTTGAGTAATTTGCCGTTGCTTTCAGATGTCTTTAATGAAAACGTAGTATTTCTTGCCGAACATTCATTTTAGACAAAATGTGATTATATCGGCGAGATAGGCATTTTGAGTAATTTGCCGTTTGATTTCAGAGCAGATTGAATCAAAATTAACTATTTGTTGCCAAACATTCACTTTTGGGGAAAAAAGTGATTATATCGGCGAGTTAGGCATTTTCAGTAATTTGCAGTTTGATTTCTGGGCCGATTGCATCAAAATTAACTCTGTGTTGCCAAACATTCACCTTGGGGGGAAAAAAGTGATTTTCTCGATGGGTTAAGCATTTTGAGTAATGTATCGATGCTTTCAGAGTTGCATGCATCAAACATCATGTGTTCAGAGCACAATGCATCAAAATTAACTATTTTTAAACATGTGCCTAGCTTTCATTTTGTGAAAAAAGTTATTGTCTCTGCGAGTTGATTTCAGAGCGGTGTGCATCAAAATTAACTATTTCTTGCCAACCATTCACTTTCGAAAAAAAGTGATTTTCTTGTTGAATTAAGCATTTTGAGTAATTTACCATTGCTTTCCAGAGCGTCTTTAATGAAAACGTAGTATTTCATGCAAACATTCATTTTAGACGACATGTGAATATATCGGCGAGTTAGGCGTTTTGAATACTTTACTGTTTTCTTTTAGAGCGTCTTGCATCAAAATTAACTATATTTTGCCAACCATTCATTTTGCTAAAAATATTGATTTGTTTTCGTCGAATTAAACATTTTGAGTAATTTGCCGTTTACTTTCAGAGCTGAATGCATCAATACTAACTATTTTTAAGCATTTGCGTAATTTTCATTTTGGGGAAAAAAGTGATTTCCTCTGCGAGTTGATTTGAGAGCAGTGTGCATCAAAATTACCTATTTTTTTGCCATCCATTCACCTTGGGGGAAAAAAAGTGATTTTCTCGGCGGGTTAAGTATTTTGAGTAATTTGCCGATGCTTTCAGAGTTGCATGCATCAAAATTAACTGTTTTTAAGCATTTGCCTTACTTTCAATTTGGGAAAAAAGGTGATTTTCTCGTTGAATTCAGCATTTTGAGTGATTTATCGTTTTTCTGAACGTTTTTCATGAAAACGTAGTATCTCTTGCCGAACATTCAGTACCAACAAAATGTGATTATATCGGCGAGTTAAGCATTTGTAATAAATTTCTGTTGTTTTTTTAGATCGTCTTGCATCAAATTTAAAGATTTTCTTCCCAATCATTCATTTTGCAAAAAAGTGATTTGAATGCTGATTTCAGCGAGTAATCTGCCGTTTGGGTTCAGAGCAGAATGCATCAAAATTAACTATTTTTAAGCATTTGCCTAGCTTTCATTTTGGGAAGAAAGTTATTTTCTCTGCGAATTGAGTTCAGAGCGGCGTGCGTCAAAATTAACTATTTTTTGCCAACCCTTCATTTTGCAAAAAAAGTGATTTCCTCGGCGAGTTAAGCATTTTGAGTAATTTGCACGTTGATTTCAGAGCGGCGTGCATCTTAATTAACTATTGTTTGCCAACCATTCATTTTAGAAAGAAAGTGATTTCCTCGTTGAATTAAGCATTTTGAGTAATTTACCATTGCTTTCCCGAGCGTCTTTAAAGAAAACGTAGTATTTCTTGCCAAACATTCATTTTAGACAAAATGTGATTATATCGGCGATATAGGCATTTTGAGTAATTTGCCGTTTGATTTCACAGCAGATTGAATCAAAATTAAATATTCGTTGCCAAACATTCACTTTGGGAAAAAAAGTGATTATATCGGCGAGTTAGGCATTTTCGGTAATTTGCAGTTTGATTTCAGAGCCGATTGCATCAAAATTAACTCTGTGTTGCCAAACATTCACCTTGGGGGGAAAAAAGTGATTTTCTGGGTGGGTTAAGCATTTTGAGTAATTTATCGATGCTTTCAGAGTTGCATGCATCAAACACCATGTGTTCAGAGCAGAATGCATCAAAATTAACTATTTTTAAACATGTGCCTAGCTTTCATTTTGTGAAAAAGGTTATTGTCTCTGCGAGTTGATTTCAGAGCGGTGTGCATCAAAATTAACTTTTTTTTGCCAACCATTCACTTTCGAAAAAAAGTGATTTTCTTGTTGAATTATGCATTTTGTGTAATTTACCATTGCTTTCCAGAGCGTCTTTAATGAAAACGTAGTATTTCATGCAAACATTCATTTTAGACATGTGAATATATCGGCGAGTTAGGCATTTTGAATACTTTACTGTTTTCTTTCAGAGGGTCTTGCATTAAAATTAACTATATTTTGCCAACCATTCATTTTGCTAAAAATAGTGATTTTTTTTTCGTCGAGTTAAGCATTTTGAGTAATTTGCCGTTTATTTTCAGAGCTGAATGTATCAATACTAACTATTTTTAAGCATTTGCCTAATTTTCATTTTGGGGAAAAAAGTGATTTCCTCTGCGAGTTGATTTGAGAGCAGTGTGCATCAAAATTACCTATTTTTTTGCCAACCATTCACCTTGGGGAAAAAAAGTGATTTTCTCGGCGGGTTAAGCATTTTGAGTAATTTGCCGTTGCTTTCAGAGCGTCTTTAATGAAAACGTAGTATTTCTTGCCGAACATTCATTTTAGACAAAATGTGATTATATCGGCGAGATAGGCATTTTGAGTAATTTGCCGTTTGATTTCAGAGCAGATTGAATCAAAATTAACTATTTGTTGCCAAACATTCACTTTTGGGACAAAAAGTGATTATATCGGCGAGTTAGGCATTTTCAGTAATTTGCAGTTTGATTTCAGAGCCGATTGCACCAAAATTAACCCTGTGTTGCCAAACATTCACTTTGGAAAAAAATGGGATTTTGTCGGCATGTTATGCATTTTGAGTAATTTACCGTTTAATTTCAGAGCAGATTGCCTCAAAATAAACTATTTTTAAGCATTTGCCTAGCTTTCATTTTGGGAAAAAGTTATTTTCTCTGCGAATTGATTTCAGAGCGGTGTGCATCAAAATTAACTATTTTTTGCCAACCATTCATTTTGCAAAAAAAGTGATTTCCTCGGGGAGTTAAGCATTTTGAGTAATTTGCACGTTGATTTCAGAGCAGATTGCATCATAATTAATTCTGTGTTGTCAAACATTCACCTTGGGGAAAAAAAGTGATATTCTCGGCGGGTTTAGTATTTTGAGTAATTTGCCGAAGCTTTCAGAGTTGCATGCATCAAACTTTTTAAGCATTTGCCTTACTTTCATTTTGGGAAAAAGGTGATTTTCTCGATGAATTCATCATTTTGAGTGATTTATCATTGCTTTTCTGAACGTTTTCCATGAAAACGTAGTATCTCTTGCCGAACATTCAGTACCAACAAAATATGATTATATCGGCGAGTTAAGCATTTTGAATAATTTACTGTTGTTTTTTTTAGATCGTCTTGCATCAAATTTAACGATTTTCTTCCCAATCATTCATTTTGCAAAAAAGTGATTTGCATGTTGATTTCTGCGAGTAATCTGCCGTTTGGGTTCAGAGTAGAATGCATCAAAATTAACTATTTTTAAGCATTTGCCTAGCTTTCATTTTGGGGAAAAAGTTATTTTCTCTGCGAATTGATTTCAGAGCGGCGTGCGTCAAAATTAACTATTTTTTGCCAACCCTTCATTTTCCAAAAAAAGTGATTTCCTCGGCGAGTTAAGCATTTTGAGTAATTTGCACGTTGATTTCAGAGCGGAGTGCATCTTAATTAACTATTGTTTGCCAACCATTAATTTTAGAAAGAAAGTGATTTCCTCGTTGAATTTAGCATTTTGAGTAATTTACCATTGCTTTCCCGAGCGTCTTTAAAGAAAACGTAGTATTTCTTGCCAAACATTCATTTTAGACAAAATGTGATTATATCGGCGAGATAGGCATTTTGAGTAATTTCCCGTTTGATTTCAGAGTAGATTGAATCAAAATTAACTATTTGTTGCCAAACATTCACTTTGGAAAAACAAAGTGATTTTCTCGGCGTGTTAAGCATTTTGAGTAATTTGCCGTTTGATTTCAGAGCAGATTGCATCAAAATTAACTCTGTGTTGCCAAGCATTCACCTTGGAAAAAACGTTATTATCTCTGCGAATTGATTTCAGAGCGACGTGCGTCAAAATTAACTATTTTTTGCCAACCCTTCATTTTGCAAAAAAAGTGATTTCCTCGGCGAGTTAAGCATTTTGAGTAATTTGCACGTTGATTTCAGAGCAGATTGGATCAAAATTAAATCTGTGTTGCCAAACATTCACCTTGGGGGAATAAAGTGATTTTCTCGGCGGGTTAAGTATTTGTAGTAATTTGCCGATGCTTTCAGAGTTGCATGCATCAAAATTAACTGTTTTTAAGCATTTGCCTTACTTTCAGTTTGGGAAAAAGGTGATTTTCACGTTGAATTCTGCATTTTGAGTGATTTATCGTTTTTCTGAACGTTTTTCATGAAAACGTAGTATCTCTTACCGAACATTCTGTACCAACAAAATATGATTATATCGGCGAGTTAAGCATTTTGAATACATTTCTGTTGTTTTTTTAGATCGTCTTGCATCAATTTAACGATTTTCTTCCTTATCTTTCATTTTGGAAAAAAGTGATTTGCATGTTGATTTCAGCGAGTAATTTGCCGTTTGGGTTCAGAGCAGAATGCATCAAAATTAACTATTTTTAAGCATTTGCCTAGCTTTCATTTTGGGGAAAAAGTTATTTTCTCTGCGAATTGATTTCAGAGCGGTGTGCATCAAAATTAACTATTTTTTGCCAACCATTCATTTTGCAAAAAAAGTGATTTCCTCGGGGAGTTAAGCATTTTGAGTAATTTGCACGTTGATTTCAGAGCAGATTGCATCATAATTAATTCTGTGTTGTCAAACATTCACCTTGGGGAAAAAAAGTGATATTCTCGGCGGGTTAAGTATTTTGAGTAATTTGCCGAAGCTTTCAGAGTTGCATGCATCAAACTTTTTAAGCATTTGCCTTACTTTCATTTTGGGAAAAAGGTGATTTTCTCGATGAATTCATCATTTTGAGTGATTTATCATTGCTTTTCTGAACGTTTTCCATGAAAACGTAGTATCTCTTGCCGAACATTCAGTACCAACAAAATATGATTATATCGGCGAGTTAAGCATTTTGAATAATTTACTGTTGTTTTTTTTAGATCGTCTTGCATCAAATTTAACGATTTTCTTCCCAATCATTCATTTTGCAAAAAAGTGATTTGCATGTTGATTTCTGCGAGTAATCTGCCGTTTGGGTTCAGAGTAGAATGCATCAAAATTAACTATTTTTAAGCATTTGCCTAGCTTTCATTTTGGGGAAAAAGTTATTTTCTCTGCGAATTGATTTCAGAGCGGCGTGCGTCAAAATTAACTATTTTTTGCCAACCCTTCATTTTCCAAAAAAAGTGATTTCCTCGGCGAGTTAAGCATTTTGAGTAATTTGCACGTTGATTTCAGAGCGGAGTGCATCTTAATTAACTATTGTTTGCCAACCATTAATTTTAGAAAGAAAGTGATTTCCTCGTTGAATTTAGCATTTTGAGTAATTTACCATTGCTTTCCCGAGCGTCTTTAAAGAAAACGTAGTATTTCTTGCCAAACATTCATTTTAGACAAAATGTGATTATATCGGCGAGATAGGCATTTTGAGTAATTTCCCGTTTGATTTCAGAGTAGATTGAATCAAAATTAACTATTTGTTGCCAAACATTCACTTTGGAAAAACAAAGTGATTTTCTCGGCGTGTTAAGCATTTTGAGTAATTTGCCGTTTGATTTCAGAGCAGATTGCATCAAAATTAACTCTGTGTTGCCAAGCATTCACCTTGGAAAAAACGTTATTATCTCTGCGAATTGATTTCAGAGCGACGTGCGTCAAAATTAACTATTTTTTGCCAACCCTTCATTTTGCAAAAAAAGTGATTTCCTCGGCGAGTTAAGCATTTTGAGTAATTTGCACGTTGATTTCAGAGCAGATTGGATCAAAATTAAATCTGTGTTGCCAAACATTCACCTTGGGGGAATAAAGTGATTTTCTCGGCGGGTTAAGTATTTGTAGTAATTTGCCGATGCTTTCAGAGTTGCATGCATCAAAATTAACTGTTTTTAAGCATTTGCCTTACTTTCAGTTTGGGAAAAAGGTGATTTTCACGTTGAATTCTGCATTTTGAGTGATTTATCGTTTTTCTGAACGTTTTTCATGAAAACGTAGTATCTCTTACCGAACATTCTGTACCAACAAAATATGATTATATCGGCGAGTTAAGCATTTTGAATACATTTCTGTTGTTTTTTTAGATCGTCTTGCATCAATTTAACGATTTTCTTCCTTATCTTTCATTTTGGAAAAAAGTGATTTGCATGTTGATTTCAGCGAGTAATTTGCCGTTTGGGTTCAGAGCAGAATGCATCAAAATTAACTATTTTTAAGCATTTGCCTAGCTTTCATTTTGGGAAAAACGGTATTTTCTCTGCGAATTGATTTCAGGGCGGAGTGCGTCAAAATTAACTATTTTTTGCCAACCCTTAATTTTGCAAAAAAAGTGATTTTCTCGTTGAATTAAGCATTTTGAGTAATTTACCATTGCTTTCCAGAGCGTCTTTAATGAAAACGTAGTATTTCTTGCCAAACATTCATTTTAGACAAAATGTGATTATATCGGCGAGATAGGCATTTTGAGTAATTTGCACTTTGATTTCAGAGCCGATTGCATCAAAATTAACTCTGTGTTGCCAAACATTCACTTTGGAAAAAAAAGGGATTTTGTCGGCATGTTAAGCATTTTGAGTAATTTACCGTTTAATTTCAGAGCAGAGTGCCTAAAAATAAACTATTTTTAAGCATTTGCCTAGCTTTCATTTTGGGAAAAAGTTATTTTCTCTGCGAATTGATTTCAGAGCGGTTTGCGTCAAAATTAACTATTTTTTTGCCAACCATTCATTTTGCAAAAAAAGTGATTTCCACGGGGAGTTAAGCATTTTGAGTAATTTGCACGTTGATTTCAGAGCAGATTGCATCAAAATTAACTCTGTGTTGCCAAACCTTGGGAAAAAAAGTGATTTTCTCTGCGGATTGATTTCAGAGCGGTTTGCGTCAAAATTAACTATTTTTTTGCCAACCATTCATTTTGCAAAAAAAGTGATTTCCTCGGGGAGTTAAGCATTTTGAGTAATTTGCACGTTGATTTCAGAGCAGATTGCATCAAAATTAACTCTGTGTTGCCAAACCTTGGGAAAAAAAGTGATTTTCTCGGCGGGTTAAGTATTTTGAGTAATTTGCCGATGCTTTCAGAGTTGCATGCATCAAAATTAACTGTTTTTAAGCATTTGCCTTACTTTCATTTTGGGAAAAAGGTGATTTCCTCGTTGAATTCAGCATTTTGAGTGATTTATCATTGCTTTTCTGAACGTTTTTTGAACGTTTTCTGAAATGTAGTATCTCTTGCCGAACATTCAGTACCAACAAAATGTGATTATATCGGCGAGTTAAGCATTTTGAATAAATTTCTGTTGCTTTTTTAGATCGTCTTGCATCAATTTAACGATTTTCTTCCTTATCTTTCATTTTGGAAAAAAGTGATTTGCATGTTGATTTCAGCGAGCAATTTGCCGTTTGGGTTCAGAGCAGAATGCATCAAAATTAACTATTTTTAAGCATTTGCCTAGCTTTCATTTTGGGAAAAACGGTATTTTCTCTGCGAATTGATTTCAGAGCGGCGTGCGTCAAAATTAACTATTTTTTGCCAACCCTTCATTTTGCAAAAAAAGTGCTTTCCTCGGCGAGTTAAGCATTTTGCGTAATTTACCATTGCTTTCCCGAGCGTCTTTAAAGAAAACGTAGTATTTCTTGCCAAACATTCATTTTAGACAAAATGTGATTATATCGGCGAGATAGGCATTTTGAGTAATTTCCCGTTTGATTTCAGAGTAGATTGAATCAAAATTAACTATTTGTTGCCAAATATTCACTTTGGGAAAAAAGGTGATTATATCGGCGAGTTAGGCATTTTCCGTAATTTGCAGTTTGATTTCAGAGCCGATTGCATCAAAATTAACTCTGTGTTGCCAAACATTCACTTTGGAAAAACAAAGTGATTTTCTCGGCGTGTTAAGCATTTTGAGTAATTTGACGTTTGATTTCGGAGCAGATTGAATCAAAATTAACTATTTGTTGCCAAACATTCACTTTGGGAAAAAATCTGATTATATCGGCGAGTTAGGCATTTTCGGTAATTTGCAGTTTGATTTCAGAGCCGATTGCATCAAAATTAATTCTGTGTTGCCAAACATTCACCTTGGGGGAAAAAAGTGATTTTCTCGGTGGGTTAAGCATTTTGAGTAGTTTATCGATGCTTTCAGAGTTGCATGCATCAAACATCATGTGTTCAAAGCAGAATGCATGAAAATTAACTATTTTTAAACATGTGCCTAGCTTTCATTTTGTGAAAAAAGTTATTGTCTCTGCGAGTTGATTTCAGAGCGGTGTGCATCAAAATTAACTATTTCTTGCCAACCATTCACTTTCGAAAAAAAGTGATTTTCTTGTTGAATTAAGCATTTTGAGTAATTTACCATTGCTTTCCAGAGCGTCTTTAATGAAATCGTAGTATTTCATGCAAACATTCATTTTAGACATGTGAATATATCGGCTAGTTAGGCATTTTGAATACTTTACTGTTTTCTTTTAGAGCGTCTTGCATCAAAATTAACTATATTTTGCCAACCATTCATTTTGCTAAAAATAGTGATTTTTTTTTCTTCGAGTTAAGCATTTTGAGTAATTTGCCGTTTATTTTCAGAGCTGAATGTATCAATACTAACTATTTTTAAGCATTTGCCTAATTTTCATTTTGGGGAAAAAAGTGATTTCCTCTGCGAGTTGATTTGAGAGCAGTGTGCATCAAAATTACCTATTTTTTTGCCAACCATTCACCTTGGAGAAAAAAAGTGATTTTCTCGGCGGGTTAAGCATTTTGAGTAATTTGCCGTTGCTTTCAGAGCGTCTTTAATGAAAACGTAGTTTTTCTTCCCGAACATTCATTTTAGACAAAATGTGATTATATCGGCGAGATAGGCATTTTGAGTAATTTCCCGTTTGATTTCAGAGTAGATTGAATCAAAATTAACTATTTGTTGCCAAACATTCACTTTGGAAAAACAAAGTGATTTTCTCGGCGTGTTAAGCATTTTGAGTAATTTGCCGTTTGATTTCAGAGCAGATTGCATCAAAATTAACTCTGTGTTGCCAAACATACACCTTGGAAAAAACGTTATTTTCTCTGCGAATTGAATTCAGAGCGACGTGCGTCAAAATTAACTATTTTTTGCCAACCTTTCATTTTGCAAAAAAAGTGATTTCCTCGGCGAGTTAAGCATTTTGAGTAATTTGCACGTTGATTTCAGAGCAGATTGGATCAAAATTAAATCTGTGTTGCCAAACATTCACCTTGGGGGAATAAAGTGATTTTCCCGGCGGGTTAAGTATTTGTAGTAATTTGCCGATGCTTTCAGAGTTGCATGCATCAAAATTAACTGTTTTTAAGCATTTGCCTTACTTTCAGTTTGGGAAAAAGGTGATTTTCACGTTGAATTCTGCATTTTGAGTGATTTATCGTTTTTCTGAACGTTTTTTGAACGTTTTCTGAAATGTAGTATCTCTTGCCGAACATTCAGTACCAACAAAATGCGATTATATCGGCGAGTTAAGCATTTTGAATAAATTTCTGTTGCTTTTTTAGATCGTCTTGCATCAATTTAACGATTTTCTTCCTTATCTTTCATTTTGGAAAAAAGTGATTTGCATGTTGATTTCAGCGAGCAATTTGCCGTTTGGGTTCAGAGCAGAATGCATCAAAATTAACTATTTTTAAGCATTTGCCTAGCTTTCATTTTGGGAAAAACGGTATTTTCTCTGCGAATTGATTTCAGAGCGGTGTGCGTCAAAATTAACTATTTTTTGCCAACCCTTCATTTTGCAAAAAAAGTGATTTCCTCGGCGAGTTAAGCATTTTGAGAAATTTGCACGTTGATTTCAGAGCGGCATGCATCGTAATTAACTATTGTTTGCCAACCATTCATTTTAGAAGAAAAGTGATTTTCTCGTTGAATTAAGCATTTTGCGTAATTTACCATTGCTTTCCCGAGCGTCTTTAAAGAAAACGTAGTATTTCTTGCCAAACATTCATTTTAGACAAAATGTGATTATATCGGCGAGATAGGCATTTTGAGTAATTTCCCGTTTGATTTCAGAGTAGATTGAATCAAAATTAACTATTTGTTGCCAAATATTCACTTTGGGAAAAAAGGTGATTATATCGGCGAGTTAGGCATTTTCCGTAATTTGCAGTTTGATTTCAGAGCCGATTGCATCAAAATTAACTCTGTGTTGCCAAACATTCACTTTGGAAAAACAAATTGATTTTCTCGGCGTGTTAAGCATTTTGAGTAATTTGACGTTTGATTTCGGAGCAGATTGAATCAAAATTAACTATTTGTTGCCAAACATTCACTTTGGGAAAAAATCTGATTATATCGGCGAGTTAGGCATTTTCGGTAATTTGCAGTTTGATTTCAGAGCCGATTGCATCAAAATTAATTCTGTGTTGCCAAACATTCACCTTGGGGGAAAAAAGTGATTTTCTCGGTGGGTTAAGCATTTTGAGTAGTTTATCGATGCTTTCAGAGTTGCATGCATCAAACATCATGTGTTCAAAGCAGAATGCATGAAAATTAACTATTTTTAAACATGTGCCTAGCTTTCATTTTGTGAAAAAAGTTATTGTCTCTGCGAGTTGATTTCAGAGCGGTGTGCATCAAAATTAACTATTTCTTGCCAACCATTCACTTTCGAAAAAAAGTGATTTTCTTGTTGAATTAAGCATTTTGAGTAATTTACCATTGCTTTCCAGAGCGTCTTTAATGAAATCGTAGTATTTCATGCAAACATTCATTTTAGACATGTGAATATATCGGCTAGTTAGGCATTTTGAATACTTTACTGTTTTCTTTTAGAGCGTCTTGCATCAAAATTAACTATATTTTGCCAACCATTCATTTTGCTAAAAATAGTGATTTTTTTTTCTTCGAGTTAAGCATTTTGAGTAATTTGCCGTTTATTTTCAGAGCTGAATGTATCAATACTAACTATTTTTAAGCATTTGCCTAATTTTCATTTTGGGGAAAAAAGTGATTTCCTCTGCGAGTTGATTTGAGAGCAGTGTGCATCAAAATTACCTATTTTTTTGCCAACCATTCACCTTGGAGAAAAAAAGTGATTTTCTCGGCGGGTTAAGCATTTTGAGTAATTTGCCGTTGCTTTCAGAGCGTCTTTAATGAAAACGTAGTTTTTCTTCCCGAACATTCATTTTAGACAAAATGTGATTATATCGGCGAGATAGGCATTTTGAGTAATTTCCCGTTTGATTTCAGAGTAGATTGAATCAAAATTAACTATTTGTTGCCAAACATTCACTTTGGAAAAACAAAGTGATTTTCTCGGCGTGTTAAGCATTTTGAGTAATTTGCCGTTTGATTTCAGAGCAGATTGCATCAAAATTAACTCTGTGTTGCCAAACATACACCTTGGAAAAAACGTTATTTTCTCTGCGAATTGATTTCAGAGCGACGTGCGTCAAAATTAACTATTTTTTGCCAACCTTTCATTTTGCAAAAAAAGTGATTTCCTCGGCGAGTTAAGCATTTTGAGTAATTTGCACGTTGATTTCAGAGCAGATTGGATCAAAATTAAATCTGTGTTGCCAAACATTCACCTTGGGGGAATAAAGTGATTTTCCCGGCGGGTTAAGTATTTGTAGTAATTTGCCGATGCTTTCAGAGTTGCATGCATCAAAATTAACTGTTTTTAAGCATTTGCCTTACTTTCAGTTTGGGAAAAAGGTGATTTTCACGTTGAATTCTGCATTTTGAGTGATTTATCGTTTTTCTGAACGTTTTTTGAACGTTTTCTGAAATGTAGTATCTCTTGCCGAACATTCAGTACCAACAAAATGCGATTATATCGGCGAGTTAAGCATTTTGAATAAATTTCTGTTGCTTTTTTAGATCGTCTTGCATCAATTTAACGATTTTCTTCCTTATCTTTCATTTTGGAAAAAAGTGATTTGCATGTTGATTTCAGCGAGCAATTTGCCGTTTGGGTTCAGAGCAGAATGCATCAAAATTAACTATTTTTAAGCATTTGCCTAGCTTTCATTTTGGGAAAAACGGTATTTTCTCTGCGAATTGATTTCAGAGCGGCGTGCGTCAAAATTAACTATTTTTTGCCAACCCTTCATTTTGCAAAAAAAGTGATTTCCTCGGCGAGTTAAGCATTTTGAGAAATTTGCACGTTGATTTCAGAGCGGCATGCATCTTAATTAACTATTGTTTGCCAACCATTCATTTTAGAAGAAAAGTGATTTTCTCGTTGAATTAAGCATTTTGCGTAATTTACCATTGCTTTCCCGAGCGTCTTTAAAGAAAACGTAGTATTTCTTGCCAAACATTCATTTTAGACAAAATGTGATTATATCGGCGAGATAGGCATTTTGAGTAATTTCCCGTTTGATTTCAGAGTAGATTGAATCAAAATTAACTATTTGTTGCCAAATATTCACTTTGGGAAAAAAGGTGATTATATCGGCGAGTTAGGCATTTTCCGTAATTTGCAGTTTGATTTCAGAGCCGATTGCATCAAAATTAACTCTGTGTTGCCAAACATTCACTTTGGAAAAACAAAGTGATTTTCTCGGCGTGTTAAGCATTTTGAGTAATTTGACGTTTGATTTCGGAGCAGATTGAATCAAAATTAACTATTTGTTGCCAAACATTCACTTTGGGAAAAAATGTGATTATATCGGCGAGTTAGGCATTTTCGGTAATTTGCAGTTTGATTTCAGAGCCGATTGCATCAAAATTAACTCTGTGTTGCCAAACATTCACCTTGGGGGAAAAAAGTGATTTTCTCGGTGGGTTAAGCATTTTGAGTAGTTTATCGATGCTTTCAGAGTTGCATGCATCAAACATCATGTGTTCAAAGCAGAATGCATGAAAATTAACTATTTTTAAACATGTGCCTAGCTTTCATTTTGTGAAAAAAGTTATTGTCTCTGCGAGTTGATTTCAGAGCGGTGTGCATCAAAATTAACTATTTCTTGCCAACCATTCACTTTCGAAAAAAAGTGATTTTCTTGTTGAATTAAGCATTTTGAGTAATTTACCATTGCTTTCCAGAGCGTCTTTAATGAAATCGTAGTATTTCATGCAAACATTCATTTTAGACATGTGAATATATCGGCTAGTTAGGCATTTTGAATACTTTACTGTTTTCTTTTAGAGCGTCTTGCATCAAAATTAACTATATTTTGCCAACCATTCATTTTGCTAAAAATAGTGATTTTTTTTTCTTCGAGTTAAGCATTTTGAGTAATTTGCCGTTTATTTTCAGAGCTGAATGTATCAATACTAACTATTTTTAAGCATTTGCCTAATTTTCATTTTGGGGAAAAAAGTGATTTCCTCTGCGAGTTGATTTGAGAGCAGTGTGCATCAAAATTACCTATTTTTTTGCCAACCATTCACCTTGGAGAAAAAAAGTGATTTTCTCGGCGGGTTAAGCATTTTGAGTAATTTGCCGTTGCTTTCAGAGCGTCTTTAATGAAAACGTAGTTTTTCTTCCCGAACATTCATTTTAGACAAAATGTGATTATATCGGCGAGATAGGCATTTTGAGTAATTTCCCGTTTGATTTCAGAGTAGATTGAATCAAAATTAACTATTTGTTGCCAAACATTCACTTTGGAAAAACAAAGTGATTTTCTCGGCGTGTTAAGCATTTTGAGTAATTTGCCGTTTGATTTCAGAGCAGATTGCATCAAAATTAACTCTGTGTTGCCAAACATACACCTTGGAAAAAACGTTATTTTCTCTGCGAATTGATTTCAGAGCGACGTGCGTCAAAATTAACTATTTTTTGCCAACCTTTCATTTTGCAAAAAAAGTGATTTCCTCGGCGAGTTAAGCATTTTGAGTAATTTGCACGTTGATTTCAGAGCAGATTGGATCAAAATTAAATCTGTGTTGCCAAACATTCACCTTGGGGGAATAAAGTGATTTTCCCGGCGGGTTAAGTATTTGTAGTAATTTGCCGATGCTTTCAGAGTTGCATGCATCAAAATTAACTGTTTTTAAGCATTTGCCTTACTTTCAGTTTGGGAAAAAGGTGATTTTCACGTTGAATTCTGCATTTTGAGTGATTTATCGTTTTTCTGAACGTTTTTTGAACGTTTTCTGAAATGTAGTATCTCTTGCCGAACATTCAGTACCAACAAAATGCGATTATATCGGCGAGTTAAGCATTTTGAATAAATTTCTGTTGCTTTTTTAGATCGTCTTGCATCAATTTAACGATTTTCTTCCTTATCTTTCATTTTGGAAAAAAGTGATTTGCATGTTGATTTCAGCGAGCAATTTGCCGTTTGGGTTCAGAGCAGAATGCATCAAAATTAACTATTTTTAAGCATTTGCCTAGCTTTCATTTTGGGAAAAACGGTATTTTCTCTGCGAATTGATTTCAGAGCGGTGTGCGTCAAAATTAACTATTTTTTGCCAACCCTTCATTTTGCAAAAAAAGTGATTTCCTCGGCGAGTTAAGCATTTTGAGAAATTTGCACGTTGATTTCAGAGCGGCATGCATCGTAATTAACTATTGTTTGCCAACCATTCATTTTAGAAGAAAAGTGATTTTCTCGTTGAATTAAGCATTTTGCGTAATTTACCATTGCTTTCCCGAGCGTCTTTAAAGAAAACGTAGTATTTCTTGCCAAACATTCATTTTAGACAAAATGTGATTATATCGGCGAGATAGGCATTTTGAGTAATTTCCCGTTTGATTTCAGAGTAGATTGAATCAAAATTAACTATTTGTTGCCAAATATTCACTTTGGGAAAAAAGGTGATTATATCGGCGAGTTAGGCATTTTCCGTAATTTGCAGTTTGATTTCAGAGCCGATTGCATCAAAATTAACTCTGTGTTGCCAAACATTCACTTTGGAAAAACAAATTGATTTTCTCGGCGTGTTAAGCATTTTGAGTAATTTGACGTTTGATTTCGGAGCAGATTGAATCAAAATTAACTATTTGTTGCCAAACATTCACTTTGGGAAAAAATCTGATTATATCGGCGAGTTAGGCATTTTCGGTAATTTGCAGTTTGATTTCAGAGCCGATTGCATCAAAATTAATTCTGTGTTGCCAAACATTCACCTTGGGGGGAAAAAAGTGATTTTCTCGGTGGGTTAAGCATTTTGAGTAGTTTATCGATGCTTTCAGAGTTGCATGCATCAAACATCATGTGTTCAAAGCAGAATGCATGAAAATTAACTATTTTTAAACATGTGCCTAGCTTTCATTTTGTGAAAAAAGTTATTGTCTCTGCGAGTTGATTTCAGAGCGGTGTGCATCAAAATTAACTATTTCTTGCCAACCATTCACTTTCGAAAAAAAGTGATTTTCTTGTTGAATTAAGCATTTTGAGTAATTTACCATTGCTTTCCAGAGCGTCTTTAATGAAATCGTAGTATTTCATGCAAACATTCATTTTAGACATGTGAATATATCGGCTAGTTAGGCATTTTGAATACTTTACTGTTTTCTTTTAGAGCGTCTTGCATCAAAATTAACTATATTTTGCCAACCATTCATTTTGCTAAAAATAGTGATTTTTTTTTCTTCGAGTTAAGCATTTTGAGTAATTTGCCGTTTATTTTCAGAGCTGAATGTATCAATACTAACTATTTTTAAGCATTTGCCTAATTTTCATTTTGGGGAAAAAAGTGATTTCCTCTGCGAGTTGATTTGAGAGCAGTGTGCATCAAAATTACCTATTTTTTTGCCAACCATTCACCTTGGAGAAAAAAAGTGATTTTCTCGGCGGGTTAAGCATTTTGAGTAATTTGCCGTTGCTTTCAGAGCGTCTTTAATGAAAACGTAGTTTTTCTTCCCGAACATTCATTTTAGACAAAATGTGATTATATCGGCGAGATAGGCATTTTGAGTAATTTCCCGTTTGATTTCAGAGTAGATTGAATCAAAATTAACTATTTGTTGCCAAACATTCACTTTGGAAAAACAAAGTGATTTTCTCGGCGTGTTAAGCATTTTGAGTAATTTGCCGTTTGATTTCAGAGCAGATTGCATCAAAATTAAATCTGTGTTGCCAAACATACACCTTGGAAAAAACGTTATTTTCTCTGCGAATTGATTTCAGAGCGACGTGCGTCAAAATTAACTATTTTTTGCCAACCTTTCATTTTGCAAAAAAAGTGATTTCCTCGGCGAGTTAAGCATTTTGAGTAATTTGCACGTTGATTTCAGAGCAGATTGGATCAAAATTAAATCTGTGTTGCCAAACATTCACCTTGGGGGAATAAAGTGATTTTCCCGGCGGGTTAAGTATTTGTAGTAATTTGCCGATGCTTTCAGAGTTGCATGCATCAAAATTAACTGTTTTTAAGCATTTGCCTTACTTTCAGTTTGGGAAAAAGGTGATTTTCACGTTGAATTCTGCATTTTGAGTGATTTATCGTTTTTCTGAACGTTTTTTGAACGTTTTCTGAAATGTAGTATCTCTTGCCGAACATTCAGTACCAACAAAATGCGATTATATCGGCGAGTTAAGCATTTTGAATAAATTTCTGTTGCTTTTTTAGATCGTCTTGCATCAATTTAACGATTTTCTTCCTTATCTTTCATTTTGGAAAAAAGTGATTTGCATGTTGATTTCAGCGAGCAATTTGCCGTTTGGGTTCAGAGCAGAATGCATCAAAATTAACTATTTTTAAGCATTTGCCTAGCTTTCATTTTGGGAAAAACGGTATTTTCTCTGCGAATTGATTTCAGAGCGGCGTGCGTCAAAATTAACTATTTTTTGCCAACCCTTCATTTTGCAAAAAAAGTGATTTCCTCGGCGAGTTAAGCATTTTGAGAAATTTGCACGTTGATTTCAGAGCGGCATGCATCTTAATTAACTATTGTTTGCCAACCATTCATTTTAGAAGAAAAGTGATTTTCTCGTTGAATTAAGCATTTTGCGTAATTTACCATTGCTTTCCCGAGCGTCTTTAAAGAAAACGTAGTATTTCTTGCCAAACATTCATTTTAGACAAAATGTGATTATATCGGCGAGATAGGCATTTTGAGTAATTTCCCGTTTGTTTTCAGAGTAGATTGAATCAAAATTAACTATTTGTTGCCAAATATTCACTTTGGGAAAAAAGGTGATTATATCGGCGAGTTAGGCATTTTCCGTAATTTGCAGTTTGATTTCAGAGCCGATTGCATCAAAATTAACTCTGTGTTGCCAAACATTCACTTTGGAAAAACAAAGTGATTTTCTCGGCGTGTTAAGCATTTTGAGTAATTTGACGTTTGATTTCGGAGCAGATTGAATCAAAATTAACTATTTGTTGCCAAACATTCACTTTGGGAAAAAATGTGATTATATCGGCGAGTTAGGCATTTTCGGTAATTTGCAGTTTGATTTCAGAGCCGATTGCATCAAAATTAACTCTGTGTTGCCAAACATTCACCTTGGGGGAAAAAAGTGATTTTCTCGGTGGGTTAAGCATTTTGAGTAGTTTATCGATGCTTTCAGAGTTGCATGCATCAAACATCATGTGTTCAAAGCAGAATGCATGAAAATTAACTATTTTTAAACATGTGCCTAGCTTTCATTTTGTGAAAAAAGTTATTGTCTCTGCGAGTTGATTTCAGAGCGGTGTGCATCAAAATTAACTATTTCTTGCCAACCATTCACTTTCGAAAAAAAGTGATTTTCTTGTTGAATTAAGCATTTTGAGTAATTTACCATTGCTTTCCAGAGCGTCTTTAATGAAATCGTAGTATTTCATGCAAACATTCATTTTAGACATGTGAATATATCGGCTAGTTAGGCATTTTGAATACTTTACTGTTTTCTTTTAGAGCGTCTTGCATCAAAATTAACTATATTTTGCCAACCATTCATTTTGCTAAAAATAGTGATTTTTTTTTCTTCGAGTTAAGCATTTTGAGTAATTTGCCGTTTATTTTCAGAGCTGAATGTATCAATACTAACTATTTTTAAGCATTTGCCTAATTTTCATTTTGGGGAAAAAAGTGATTTCCTCTGCGAGTTGATTTGAGAGCAGTGTGCATCAAAATTACCTATTTTTTTGCCAACCATTCACCTTGGAGAAAAAAAGTGATTTTCTCGGCGGGTTAAGCATTTTGAGTAATTTGCCGTTGCTTTCAGAGCGTCTTTAATGAAAACGTAGTTTTTCTTCCCGAACATTCATTTTAGACAAAATGTGATTATATCGGCGAGATAGGCATTTTGAGTAATTTCCCGTTTGATTTCAGAGTAGATTGAATCAAAATTAACTATTTGTTGCCAAACATTCACTTTGGAAAAACAAAGTGATTTTCTCGGCGTGTTAAGCATTTTGAGTAATTTGCCGTTTGATTTCAGAGCAGATTGCATCAAAATTAACTCTGTGTTGCCAAACATACACCTTGGAAAAAACGTTATTTTCTCTGCGAATTGATTTCAGAGCGACGTGCGTCAAAATTAACTATTTTTTGCCAACCTTTCATTTTGCAAAAAAAGTGATTTCCTCGGCGAGTTAAGCATTTTGAGTAATTTGCACGTTGATTTCAGAGCAGATTGGATCAAAATTAAATTTGTGTTGCCAAACATTCACCTTGGGGGAATAAAGTGATTTTCCCGGCGGGTTAAGTATTTGTAGTAATTTGCCGATGCTTTCAGAGTTGCATGCATCAAAATTAACTGTTTTTAAGCATTTGCCTTACTTTCATTTTGGGAAAAAGGTGATTTTCACGTTGAATTCTGCATTTTGAGTGATTTATCGTTTTTCTGAACGTTTTTTGAACGTTTTCTGAAATGTAGTATCTCTTGCCGAACATTCAGTACCAACAAAATGTGATTATATCGGCGAGTTAAGCATTTTGAATAAATTTCTGTTGCTTTTTTAGATCGTCTTGCATCAATTTAACGATTTTCTTCCTTATCTTTCATTTTGGAAAAAAGTGATTTGCATGTTGATTTCAGCGAGCAATTTGCCGTTTGGGTTCAGAGCAGAATGCATCAAAATTAACTATTTTTAAGCATTTGCCTAGCTTTCATTTTGGGAAAAACGGTATTTTCTCTGCGAATTGATTTCAGAGCGGTGTGCGTCAAAATTAACTATTTTTTGCCAACCCTTCATTTTGCAAAAAAAGTGATTTCCTCGGCGAGTTAAGCATTTTGAGAAATTTGCACGTTGATTTCAGAGCGGCATGCATCTTAATTAACTATTGTTTGCCAACCATTCATTTTAGAAGAAAAGTGATTTTCTCGTTGAATTAAGCATTTTGCGTAATTTACCATTGCTTTCCCGAGCGTCTTTAAAGAAAAGGTAGTATTTCTTGCCAAACATTCATTTTAGACAAAATGTGATTATATCGGCGAGATAGGCATTTTGAGTAATTTCCCGTTTGATTTCAGAGTAGATTGAATCAAAATTAACTATTTGTTGCCAAATATTCACTTTGGGAAAAAAGGTGATTATATCGGCGAGTTAGGCATTTTCCGTAATTTGCAGTTTGATTTCAGAGCCGATTGCATCAAAATTAACTCTGTGTTGCCAAACATTCACTTTGGAAAAACAAAGTGATTTTCTCGGCGTGTTAAGCATTTTGAGTAATTTGACGTTTGATTTCGGAGCAGATTGAATCAAAATTAACTATTTGTTGCCAAACATTCACTTTGGGAAAAAATGTGATTATATCGGCGAGTTAGGCATTTTCGGTAATTTGCAGTTTGATTTCAGAGCCGATTGCATCAGAATTAACTCTGTGTTGCCAAACATTCACCTTGGGGGGAAAAAAGTGATTTTCTCGGTGGGTTAAGCATTTTGAGTAGTTTATCGATGCTTTCAGAGTTGCATGCATCAAACATCATGTGTTCAGAGCAGAATGCATGAAAATTAACTATTTTTAAACATGTGCCTAGCTTTCATTTTGTGAAAAAAGTTATTGTCTCTGCGAGTTGATTTCAGAGCGGTGTGCATCAAAATTAACTATTTCTTGCCAACCATTCACTTTCGAAAAAAAGTGATTTTCTTGTTGAATTAAGCATTTTGAGTAATTTACCATTGCTTTCCAGAGCGTCTTTAATGAAAACGTAGTATTTCATGCAAACATTCATTTTAGACATGTGAATATATCGGCGAGTTAGGCATTTTGAATACTTTACTGTTTTCTTTTAGAGCGTCTTGCATCAAAATTAACTATATTTTGCCAACCATTCATTTTGCTAAAAATAGTGATTTTTTTTTCTTCGAGTTAAGCATTTTGAGTAATTTGCCGTTTATTTTCAGAGCTGAATGTATCAATACTAACTATTTTTAAGCATTTGCCTAATTTTTATTTTGGGGAAAAAAGTGATTTCCTCTGCGAGTTGATTTGAGAGCAGTGTGCATCAAAATTACCTATTTTTTTGCCAACCATTCATCTTGGGGAAAAAAAGTGATTTTCTCGGCGGGTTAAGCATTTTGAGTAATTTGCCGTTGCTTTCAGAGCGTCTTTAATGAAAACGTAGTTTTTCTTGCCGAACATTCATTTTAGACAAAATGTGATTATATCGGCGAAATAGGCATTTTGAGTAATTTGCCGTTTGATTTCAGAGCTGATTGAATCAAAATTAACTATTTGTTGCCAAACATTCACTTTTGGGAAAAAAGTGATTATATCGGCGAGTTAGGCATTTTCAGTAATTTGCAGTTTGATTTCAGAGCCGATTGCATCAAAATTAACTGTTTTTAAGCATTTGCCTTACTTTCAGTTTGGGAAAAAGGTAATTTTCACGTTGAATTCTGCATTTTGAGTGATTTATCGTTTTTCTGAACGTTTTTCATGAAAACGTAGTATCTCTTACCGAACATTCTGTACCAACAAAATATGATTATATCGGCGAGTTAAGCATTTTGAATACTTTTCTGTTGTTTTTTTAGATCGTCTTGCATCAATTTAACGATTTTCTTCCTTATCTTTCATTTTGGAAAAAAGTGATTTGCATGTTGATTTCAGCGAGTAATTTGCCGTTTGGGTTCAGAGCAGAATGCATCAAAATTAACTATTTTTAAGCATTTGCCTAGCTTTCATTTTGGGAAAAACGGTATTTTCTCTGCGAATTGATTTCAGGGCGGCGTGCGTCAAAATTAACTATTTTTTGCCAACCCTTAATTTTGCAAAAAAAGTGATTTTCTCGTTGAATTAAGCATTTTGAGTAATTTACCATTGCTTTCCAGAGCGTCTTTAATGAAAACGTAGTATTTCTTGCCAAACATTCATTTTAGACAAAATGTGATTATATCGGCGAGATAGGCATTTTGAGTAATTTGCACTTTGATTTCAGAGCCGATTGCATCAAAATTAACTCTGTGTTGCCAAACATTCACTTTGGAAAAAAAAGGGATTTTGTCGGCATGTTAAGCATTTTGAGTAATTTACCGTCTAATTTCAGAGCAGAGTGCCTAAAAATAAACTATTTTTAAGCATTTGCCTAGCTTTCATTTTGGGAAAAAGTTATTTTCTCTGCGAATTGATTTCAGAGCGGTTTGCGTCAAAATTAACTATTTTTTGCCAACCATTCATTTTGCAAAAAAAGTGATTTCCTCGGGGAGTTAAGCATTTTGAGCAATTTGCACGTTGATTTCAGAGCAGATTGCATCAAAATTAACTCTGTGTTGCCGAACCTTGGGAAAAAAAGTGATTTTCTCGGCGGGTTAAGTATTTTGAGTAATTTGCCGATGCTTTCAGAGTTGCATGCATCAAAATTAACTGTTTTTAAGCATTTGCCTTACTTTCATTTTGGGAAAAAGGTGATTTCCTCGTTGAATTCAGCATTTTGAGTCATTTATCATTGCTTTTCTGAACGTTTTTTGAACGTTTTCTGAAATGTAGTATCTCTTGCCGAACATTCAGTACCAACAAAATGTGATTATATCGGCGAGTTAAGCATTTTGAATAAATTTCTGTTGCTTTTTTAGATCGTCTTGCATCAATTTAACGATTTTCTTCCTTATCTTTCATTTTGGAAAAAAGTGATTTGCATGTTGATTTCAGCGAGCAATTTGCCGTTTGGGTTCAGAGCAGAATGCATCAAAATTAACTATTTTTAAGCATTTGCCTAGCTTTCATTTTGGGAAAAACGGTATTTTCTCTGCGAATTGATTTCAGAGCGGTGTGCGTCAAAATTAACTATTTTTTGCCAACCCTTCATTTTGCAAAAAAAGTGATTTCCTCGGCGAGTTAAGCATTTTGAGAAATTTGCACGTTGATTTCAGAGCGGCATGCATCTTAATTAACTATTGTTTGCCAACCATTCATTTTAGAAGAAAAGTGATTTTCTCGTTGAATTAAGCATTTTGCGTAATTTACCATTGCTTTCCCGAGCGTCTTTAAAGAAAACGTAGTATTTCTTGCCAAACATTCATTTTAGACAAAATGTGATTATATCGGCGAGATAGGCATTTTGAGTAATTTCCCGTTTGATTTCAGAGTAGATTGAATCAAAATTAACTATTTGTTGCCAAATATTCACTTTGGGAAAAAAGGTGATTATAACGGCGAGTTAGGCATTTTCCGTAATTTGCAGTTTGATTTCAGAGCCGATTGCATCAAAATTAACTCTGTGTTGCCAAACATTCACTTTGGAAAAACAAAGTGATTTTCTCGGCGTGTTAAGCATTTTGAGTAATTTGACGTTTGATTTCGGAGCAGATTGAATCAAAATTAACTATTTGTTGCCAAACATTCACTTTGGGAAAAAATGTGATTATATCGGCGAGTTAGGCATTTTCGGTAATTTGCAGTTTGATTTCAGAGCCGATTGCATCAGAATTAACTCTGTGTTGCCAAACATTCACCTTGGGGGGAAAAAAGTGATTTTCTCGGTGGGTTAAGCATTTTGAGTAGTTTATCGATGCTTTCAGAGTTGCATGCATCAAACATCATGTGTTCAGAGCAGAATGCATGAAAATTAACTATTTTTAAACATGTGCCTAGCTTTCATTTTGTGAAAAAAGTTATTGTCTCTGCGAGTTGATTTCAGAGCGGTGTGCATCAAAATTAACTATTTCTTGCCAACCATTCACTTTCGAAAAAAAGTGATTTTCTTGTTGAATTAAGCATTTTGAGTAATTTACCATTGCTTTCCAGAGCGTCTTTAATGAAAACGTAGTATTTCATGCAAACATTCATTTTAGACATGTGAATATATCGGCGAGTTAGGCATTTTGAATACTTTACTGTTTTCTTTTAGAGCGTCTTGCATCAAAATTAACTATATTTTGCCAACCATTCATTTTGCTAAAAATAGTGATTTTTTTTTCTTCGAGTTAAGCATTTTGAGTAATTTGCCGTTTATTTTCAGAGCTGAATGTATCAATACTAACTATTTTTAAGCATTTGCCTAATTTTCATTTTGGGGAAAAAAGTGATTTCCTCTGCGAGTTGATTTGAGAGCAGTGTGCATCAAAATTACCTATTTTTTTGCCAACCATTCACCTTGGAGAAAAAAAGTGATTTTCTCGGCGGGTTAAGCATTTTGAGTAATTTGCCGTTGCTTTCAGAGCGTCTTTAATGAAAACGTAGTTTTTCTTCCCGAACATTCATTTTAGACAAAATGTGATTATATCGGCGAGATAGGCATTTTGGAAAAAACGTTATTTTCTCTGCGAATTGATTTCAGAGCGGTGTGCGTCAAAATTAACTATTTTTTGCCAACCCTTCATTTTGCAAAAAAAGTGATTTCCTCGGCGAGTTAAGCATTTTGAGAAATTTGCACGTTGATTTCAGAGCGGCATGCATCTTAATTAACTATTGTTTGCCAACCATTCATTTTAGAAGAAAAGTGATTTTCTCGTTGAATTAAGCATTTTGCGTAATTTACCATTGCTTTCCCGAGCGTCTTTAAAGAAAACGTAGTATTTCTTGCCAAACATTCATTTTAGACAAAATGTGATTATATCGGCGAGATAGGCATTTTGAGTAATTTCCCGTTTGATTTCAGAGTAGATTGAATCAAAATTAACTATTTGTTGCCAAATATTCACTTTGGGAAAAAAGGTGATTATATCGGCGAGTTAGGCATTTTCCGTAATTTGCAGTTTGATTTCAGAGCCGATTGCATCAAAATTAACTCTGTGTTGCCAAACATTCACTTTGGAAAAACAAAGTGATTTTCTCGGCGTGTTAAGCATTTTGAGTAATTTGACGTTTGATTTCGGAGCAGATTGAATCAAAATTAACTATTTGTTGCCAAACATTCACTTTGGGAAAAAATGTGATTATATCGGCGAGTTAGGCATTTTCGGTAATTTGCAGTTTGATTTCAGAGCCGATTGCATCAGAATTAACTCTGTGTTGCCAAACATTCACCTTGGGGGGAAAAAAGTGATTTTCTCGGTGGGTTAAGCATTTTGAGTAGTTTATCGATGCTTTCAGAGTTGCATGCATCAAACATCATGTGTTCAGAGCAGAATGCATGAAAATTAACTATTTTTAAACATGTGCCTAGCTTTCATTTTGTGAAAAAAGTTATTGTCTCTGCGAGTTGATTTCAGAGCGGTGTGCATCAAAATTAACTATTTCTTGCCAACCATTCACTTTCGAAAAAAAGTGATTTTCTTGTTGAATTAAGCATTTTGAGTAATTTACCATTGCTTTCCAGAGCGTCTTTAATGAAAACGTAGTATTTCATGCAAACATTCATTTTAGACATGTGAATATATCGGCGAGTTAGGCATTTTGAATACTTTACTGTTTTCTTTTAGAGCGTCTTGCATCAAAATTAACTATATTTTGCCAACCATTCATTTTGCTAAAAATAGTGATTTTTTTTTCTTCGAGTTAAGCATTTTGAGTAATTTGCCGTTTATTTTCAGAGCTGAATGTATCAATACTAACTATTTTTAAGCATTTGCCTAATTTTCATTTTGGGGAAAAAAGTGATTTCCTCTGCGAGTTGATTTGAGAGCAGTGTGCATCAAAATTACCTATTTTTTTGCCAACCATTCACCTTGGAGAAAAAAAGTGATTTTCTCGGCGGGTTAAGCATTTTGAGTAATTTGCCGTTGCTTTCAGAGCGTCTTTAATGAAAACGTAGTTTTTCTTCCCGAACATTCATTTTAGACAAAATGTGATTATATCGGCGAGATAGGCATTTTGGAAAAAACGTTATTTTCTCTGCGAATTGATTTCAGAGCGGTGTGCGTCAAAATTAACTATTTTTTGCCAACCCTTCATTTTGCAAAAAAAGTGATTTCCTCGGCGAGTTAAGCATTTTGAGAAATTTGCACGTTGATTTCAGAGCGGCATGCATCTTAATTAACTATTGTTTGCCAACCATTCATTTTAGAAGAAAAGTGATTTTCTCGTTGAATTAAGCATTTTGCGTAATTTACCATTGCTTTCCCGAGCGTCTTTAAAGAAAAGGTAGTATTTCTTGCCAAACATTCATTTTAGACAAAATGTGATTATATCGGCGAGATAGGCATTTTGAGTAATTTCCCGTTTGATTTCAGAGTAGATTGAATCAAAATTAACTATTTGTTGCCAAATATTCACTTTGGGAAAAAAGGTGATTATATCGGCGAGTTAGGCATTTTCCGTAATTTGCAGTTTGATTTCAGAGCCGATTGCATCAAAATTAACTCTGTGTTGCCAAACATTCACTTTGGAAAAACAAATTGATTTTCTCGGCGTGTTAAGCATTTTGAGTAATTTGACGTTTGATTTCGGAGCAGATTGAATCAAAATTAACTATTTGTTGCCAAACATTCACTTTGGGAAAAAATGTGATTATATCGGCGAGTTAGGCATTTTCGGTAATTTGCAGTTTGATTTCAGAGCCGATTGCATCAGAATTAACTCTGTGTTGCCAAACATTCACCTTGGGGGAAAAAAGTGATTTTCTCGGTGGGTTAAGCATTTTGAGTAGTTTATCGATGCTTTCAGAGTTGCATGCATCAAACATCATGTGTTCAGAGCAGAATGCATGAAAATTAACTATTTTTAAACATGTGCCTAGCTTTCATTTTGTGAAAAAAGTTATTGTCTCTGCGAGTTGATTTCAGAGCGGTGTGCATCAAAATTAACTATTTCTTGCCAACCATTCACTTTCGAAAAAAAGTGATTTTCTTGTTGAATTAAGCATTTTGAGTAATTTACCATTGCTTTCCAGAGCGTCTTTAATGAAAACGTAGTATTTCATGCAAACATTCATTTTAGACATGTGAATATATCGGCGAGTTAGGCATTTTGAATACTTTACTGTTTTCTTTTAGAGCGTCTTGCATCAAAATTAACTATATTTTGCCAACCATTCATTTTGCTAAAAATAGTGATTTTTTTTTCTTCGAGTTAAGCATTTTGAGTAATTTGCCGTTTATTTTCAGAGCTGAATGTATCAATACTAACTATTTTTAAGCATTTGCCTAATTTTTATTTTGGGGAAAAAAGTGATTTCCTCTGCGAGTTGATTTGAGAGCAGTGTGCATCAAAATTACCTATTTTTTTGCCAACCATTCATCTTGGGGAAAAAAAGTGATTTTCTCGGCGGGTTAAGCATTTTGAGTAATTTGCCGTTGCTTTCAGAGCGTCTTTAATGAAAACGTAGTTTTTCTTGCCGAACATTCATTTTAGACAAAATGTGATTATATCGGCGAAATAGGCATTTTGAGTAATTTGCCGTTTGATTTCAGAGCTGATTGAATCAAAATTAACTATTTGTTGCCAAACATTCACTTTTGGGAAAAAAGTGATTATATCGGCGAGTTAGGCATTTTCAGTAATTTGCAGTTTGATTTCAGAGCCGATTGCATCAAAATTAACCCTGTGTTGCCAAACATTCACTTTGGAAAAAAATGGGATTTTGTCGGCATGTTATGCATTTTGAGTAATTTACCGTTTAATTTCAGAGCAGATTGCCTCAAAATAAACTATTTTTAAGCATTTGCCTAGCTTTCATTTTGGGAAAAAAGTTATTTTCTCTGCGAATTGATTTCAGAGCGGCGTGCGTCAAAATTAACTATTTTTTGCCAACCCTTCATTTTGCAAAAAAAGTGATTGCCTCGGGGAGTTAAGCATTTTGAGTAATTTGCACGTTGATTTCAGAGCAGATTGCATCAAAATTAACTCTGTGTTGCCAAACATTCACCTTGGGACAAAAAGTGATTTTCTCGGCGGGTTAAGTATTTTGAGTAATTTGCCGATGCTTTCAGAGTTGCATGCATCAAAATTAACTGTTTTTAAGCATTTGCCTTACTTTCATTTTGGGAAAAAAGTGATTTCCTCGTTGAATTCAGCATTTTGAGTGATTTATCGTTTTTCTGTACGTTTTTCATGAAAACGTAGTATCTCTTGCGGGACATTCAGTACCAACAATATATGATTTTATCGGCGAGTTAAGCATTTTGAATAATTTTCTGTTATTTTTTTTAGATCGTCTTGCATCAAATTTAACGATTTGCTTCCCAATCATTCATTTTGCAAAAAAGTGATTTGCATGTTGATTTCAGCGAGTAATTTGCCGTTTGGGTTCAGAGCAGAATGCATCAAAATTAACCATTTTTAAGCATTTGCCTAGCTTTCATTTTGGGAAAAAGTTATTTTCTCTGCGAATTGATTTCAGAGCGGTTTGCGTCAAAATTAACTATTTTTTGCCAACCATTCATTTTGCAAAAAAAGTGATTTCCTCGGGGAGTTAAGCATTTTGAGTAATTTGCACGTTGATTTCAGAGCAGATTGCATCAAAATTAACTCTGTGTTGCCGAACCTTGGGAAAAAAAGTGATTTTCTCGGCGGGTTAAGTATTTTGAGTAATTTGCCGATGCTTTTGTATTAAGTTTTTGAGTTAACTCAAAAAGATGCTTTTGAGTTAAGTATTTTGAGTAATTTGCACGTTGATTTCAGAGCAGATTGCATCAAAATTAACTATTTTTAAGCATTTGCCTAGCTTTCATTTTGGGAAAAACGGTATTTTCTCTGCGAATTGATTTCAGAGCGGTGTGCGTCAAAATTAACTATTTTTTGCCAACCATTCATTTTGCAAAAAAAGTGATTTCCTCGGGGAGTTAAGCATTTTGAGTAATTTGCACGTTGATTTCAGAGCAGATTGCATCAAAATTAACTATTTTTAAGCATTTGCCTAGCTTTCATTTTGGGAAAAACGGTATTTTCTCTGCGAATTGATTTCAGAGCGGTGTGCGTCAAAATTAACTATTTTTTGCCAACCATTCATTTTGCAAAAAAAGTGATTTCCTCGGGGAGTTAAGCATTTTGAGTAATTTGCACGTTGATTTCAGAGCAGATTGCATCAAAATTAACTATTTTTAAGCATTTGCCTAGCTTTCATTTTGGGAAAAACGGTATTTTCTCTGCGAATTGATTTCAGAGCGGTGTGCGTCAAAATTAACTATTTTTTGCCAACCATTCATTTTGCAAAAAAAGTGATATCCTCGGGGAGTTAAGCATTTTGAGTAATTTGCACGTTGATTTCAGAGCAGATTGCATCAAAATTAACTCTGTGTTGCCGAACCTTGGGAAAAAAAGTGATTTTCTCGGCGTGTTAAGCATTTTGAGTAATTTGCCGTTTGATTTCAGAGCAGATTGCATCAAAATTAACTCTGTGTTGCCAAACATACACCTTGGAAAAAACGTTATTTTCTCTGCGAATTGATTTCAGAGCGACGTGCGTCAAAATTAACTATTTTTTGCCAACCTTTCATTTTGCAAAAAAAGTGATTTCCTCGGCGAGTTAAGCATTTTGAGTAATTTGCACGTTGATTTCAGAGCAGATTGGATCAAAATTAAATCTGTGTTGCCAAACATTCACCTTGGGGGAATAAAGTGATTTTCCCGGCGGGTTAAGTATTTGTAGTAATTTGCCGATGCTTTCAGAGTTGCATGCATCAAAATTAACTGTTTTTAAGCATTTGCCTTACTTTCAGTTTGGGAAAAAGGTGATTTTCACGTTGAATTCTGCATTTTGAGTGATTTATCGTTTTTCTGAACGTTTTTTGAACGTTTTCTGAAATGTAGTATCTCTTGCCGAACATTCAGTACCAACAAAATGTGATTATATCGGCGAGTTAAGCATTTTGAATAAATTTCTGTTGCTTTTTTAGATCGTCTTGCATCAATTTAACGATTTTCTTCCTTATCTTTCATTTTGGAAAAAAGTGATTTGCATGTTGATTTCAGCGAGCAATTTGCCGTTTGGGTTCAGAGCAGAATGCATCAAAATTAACTATTTTTAAGCATTTGCCTAGCTTTCATTTTGGGAAAAACGGTATTTTCTCTGCGAATTGATTTCAGAGCGGTGTGCGTCAAAATTAACTATTTTTTGCCAACCCTTCATTTTGCAAAAAAAGTGATTTCCTCGGCGAGTTAAGCATTTTGAGAAATTTGCACGTTGATTTCAGAGCGGCATGCATCTTAATTAACTATTGTTTGCCAACCATTCATTTTAGAAGAAAAGTGATTTTCTCGTTGAATTAAGCATTTTGCGTAATTTACCATTGCTTTCCCGAGCGTCTTTAAAGAAAAGGTAGTATTTCTTGCCAAACATTCATTTTAGACAAAATGTGATTATATCGGCGAGATAGGCATTTTGAGTAATTTCCCGTTTGATTTCAGAGTAGATTGAATCAAAATTAACTATTTGTTGCCAAATATTCACTTTGGGAAAAAAGGTGATTATATCGGCGAGTTAGGCATTTTCCGTAATTTGCAGTTTGATTTCAGAGCCGATTGCATCAAAATTAACTCTGTGTTGCCAAACATTCACTTTGGAAAAACAAATTGATTTTCTCGGCGTGTTAAGCATTTTGAGTAATTTGACGTTTGATTTCGGAGCAGATTGAATCAAAATTAACTATTTGTTGCCAAACATTCACTTTGGGAAAAAATGTGATTATATCGGCGAGTTAGGCATTTTCGGTAATTTGCAGTTTGATTTCAGAGCCGATTGCATCAGAATTAACTCTGTGTTGCCAAACATTCACCTTGGGGGAAAAAAGTGATTTTCTCGGTGGGTTAAGCATTTTGAGTAGTTTATCGATGCTTTCAGAGTTGCATGCATCAAACATCATGTGTTCAGAGCAGAATGCATGAAAATTAACTATTTTTAAACATGTGCCTAGCTTTCATTTTGTGAAAAAAGTTATTGTCTCTGCGAGTTGATTTCAGAGCGGTGTGCATCAAAATTAACTATTTCTTGCCAACCATTCACTTTCGAAAAAAAGTGATTTTCTTGTTGAATTAAGCATTTTGAGTAATTTACCATTGCTTTCCAGAGCGTCTTTAATGAAAACGTAGTATTTCATGCAAACATTCATTTTAGACATGTGAATATATCGGCGAGTTAGGCATTTTGAATACTTTACTGTTTTCTTTTAGAGCGTCTTGCATCAAAATTAACTATATTTTGCCAACCATTCATTTTGCTAAAAATAGTGATTTTTTTTTCTTCGAGTTAAGCATTTTGAGTAATTTGCCGTTTATTTTCAGAGCTGAATGTATCAATACTAACTATTTTTAAGCATTTGCCTAATTTTTATTTTGGGGAAAAAAGTGATTTCCTCTGCGAGTTGATTTGAGAGCAGTGTGCATCAAAATTACCTATTTTTTTGCCAACCATTCATCTTGGGGAAAAAAAGTGATTTTCTCGGCGGGTTAAGCATTTTGAGTAATTTGCCGTTGCTTTCAGAGCGTCTTTAATGAAAACGTAGTTTTTCTTGCCGAACATTCATTTTAGACAAAATGTGATTATATCGGCGAAATAGGCATTTTGAGTAATTTGCCGTTTGATTTCAGAGCTGATTGAATCAAAATTAACTATTTGTTGCCAAACATTCACTTTTGGGAAAAAAGTGATTATATCGGCGAGTTAGGCATTTTCAGTAATTTGCAGTTTGATTTCAGAGCCGATTGCATCAAAATTAACCCTGTGTTGCCAAACATTCACTTTGGAAAAAAATGGGATTTTGTCGGCATGTTATGCATTTTGAGTAATTTACCGTTTAATTTCAGAGCAGATTGCCTCAAAATAAACTATTTTTAAGCATTTGCCTAGCTTTCATTTTGGGAAAAAAGTTATTTTCTCTGCGAATTGATTTCAGAGCGGCGTGCGTCAAAATTAACTATTTTTTGCCAACCCTTCATTTTGCAAAAAAAGTGATTGCCTCGGGGAGTTAAGCATTTTGAGTAATTTGCACGTTGATTTCAGAGCAGATTGCATCAAAATTAACTCTGTGTTGCCAAACATTCACCTTGGGACAAAAAGTGATTTTCTCGGCGGGTTAAGTATTTTGAGTAATTTGCCGATGCTTTCAGAGTTGCATGCATCAAAATTAACTGTTTTTAAGCATTTGCCTTACTTTCATTTTGGGAAAAAAGTGATTTCCTCGTTGAATTCAGCATTTTGAGTGATTTATCGTTTTTCTGTACGTTTTTCATGAAAACGTAGTATCTCTTGCGGGACATTCAGTACCAACAATATATGATTTTATCGGCGAGTTAAGCATTTTGAATAATTTTCTGTTATTTTTTTTAGATCGTCTTGCATCAAATTTAACGATTTGCTTCCCAATCATTCATTTTGCAAAAAAGTGATTTGCATGTTGATTTCAGCGAGTAATTTGCCGTTTGGGTTCAGAGCAGAATGCATCAAAATTAACCATTTTTAAGCATTTGCCTAGCTTTCATTTTGGGAAAAAGTTATTTTCTCTGCGAATTGATTTCAGAGCGGTTTGCGTCAAAATTAACTATTTTTTGCCAACCATTCATTTTGCAAAAAAAGTGATTTCCTCGGGGAGTTAAGCATTTTGAGTAATTTGCACGTTGATTTCAGAGCAGATTGCATCAAAATTAACTCTGTGTTGCCGAACCTTGGGAAAAAAAGTGATTTTCTCGGCGGGTTAAGTATTTTGAGTAATTTGCCGATGCTTTTGTATTAAGTTTTTGAGTTAACTCAAAAAGATGCTTTTGAGTTAAGTATTTTGAGTAATTTGCACGTTGATTTCAGAGCAGATTGCATCAAAATTAACTATTTTTAAGCATTTGCCTAGCTTTCATTTTGGGAAAAACGGTATTTTCTCTGCGAATTGATTTCAGAGCGGTGTGCGTCAAAATTAACTATTTTTTGCCAACCATTCATTTTGCAAAAAAAGTGATTTCCTCGGGGAGTTAAGCATTTTGAGTAATTTGCACGTTGATTTCAGAGCAGATTGCATCAAAATTAACTATTTTTAAGCATTTGCCTAGCTTTCATTTTTGGGAAAAACGGTATTTTCTCTGCGAATTGATTTCAGAGCGGTGTGCGTCAAAATTAACTATTTTTTGCCAACCATTCATTTTGCAAAAAAAGTGATTTCCTCGGGGAGTTAAGCATTTTGAGTAATTTGCACGTTGATTTCAGAGCAGATTGCATCAAAATTAACTATTTTTAAGCATTTGCCTAGCTTTCATTTTGGGAAAAACGGTATTTTCTCTGCGAATTGATTTCAGAGCGGTGTGCGTCAAAATTAACTATTTTTTGCCAACCATTCATTTTGCAAAAAAAGTGATTTCCTCGGGGAGTTAAGCATTTTGAGTAATTTGCACGTTGATTTCAGAGCAGATTGCATCAAAATTAACTCTGTGTTGCCGAACCTTGGGAAAAAAAGTGATTTTCTCGGCGTGTTAAGCATTTTGAGTAATTTGCCGTTTGATTTCAGAGCAGATTGCATCAAAATTAACTCTGTGTTGCCAAACATACACCTTGGAAAAAACGTTATTTTCTCTGCGAATTGATTTCAGAGCGACGTGCGTCAAAATTAACTATTTTTTGCCAACCTTTCATTTTGCAAAAAAAGTGATTTCCTCGGCGAGTTAAGCATTTTGAGTAATTTGCACGTTGATTTCAGAGCAGATTGGATCAAAATTAAATCTGTGTTGCCAAACATTCACCTTGGGGGAATAAAGTGATTTTCCCGGCGGGTTAAGTATTTGTAGTAATTTGCCGATGCTTTCAGAGTTGCATGCATCAAAATTAACTGTTTTTAAGCATTTGCCTTACTTTCAGTTTGGGAAAAAGGTGATTTTCACGTTGAATTCTGCATTTTGAGTGATTTATCGTTTTTCTGAACGTTTTTTGAACGTTTTCTGAAATGTAGTATCTCTTGCCGAACATTCAGTACCAACAAAATGTGATTATATCGGCGAGTTAAGCATTTTGAATAAATTTCTGTTGCTTTTTTAGATCGTCTTGCATCAATTTAACGATTTTCTTCCTTATCTTTCATTTTGGAAAAAAGTGATTTGCATGTTGATTTCAGCGAGCAATTTGCCGTTTGGGTTCAGAGCAGAATGCATCAAAATTAACTATTTTTAAGCATTTGCCTAGCTTTCATTTTGGGAAAAACGGTATTTTCTCTGCGAATTGATTTCAGAGCGGTGTGCGTCAAAATTAACTATTTTTTGCCAACCCTTCATTTTGCAAAAAAAGTGATTTCCTCGGCGAGTTAAGCATTTTGAGAAATTTGCACGTTGATTTCAGAGCGGCATGCATCTTAATTAACTATTGTTTGCCAACCATTCATTTTAGAAGAAAAGTGATTTTCTCGTTGAATTAAGCATTTTGCGTAATTTACCATTGCTTTCCCGAGCGTCTTTAAAGAAAAGGTAGTATTTCTTGCCAAACATTCATTTTAGACAAAATGTGATTATATCGGCGAGATAGGCATTTTGAGTAATTTCCCGTTTGATTTCAGAGTAGATTGAATCAAAATTAACTATTTGTTGCCAAATATTCACTTTGGGAAAAAAGGTGATTATATCGGCCAGTTAGGCATTTTCCGTAATTTGCAGTTTGATTTCAGAGCCGATTGCATCAAAATTAACTCTGTGTTGCCAAACATTCACTTTGGAAAAACAAATTGATTTTCTCGGCGTGTTAAGCATTTTGAGTAATTTGACGTTTGATTTCGGAGCAGATTGAATCAAAATTAACTATTTGTTGCCAAACATTCACTTTGGGAAAAAATGTGATTATATCGGCGAGTTAGGCATTTTCGGTAATTTGCAGTTTGATTTCAGAGCCGATTGCATCAGAATTAACTCTGTGTTGCCAAACATTCACCTTGGGGGAAAAAAGTGATTTTCTCGGTGGGTTAAGCATTTTGAGTAGTTTATCGATGCTTTCAGAGTTGCATGCATCAAACATCATGTGTTCAGAGCAGAATGCATGAAAATTAACTATTTTTAAACATGTGCCTAGCTTTCATTTTGTGAAAAAAGTTATTGTCTCTGCGAGTTGATTTCAGAGCGGTGTGCATCAAAATTAACTATTTCTTGCCAACCATTCACTTTCGAAAAAAAGTGATTTTCTTGTTGAATTAAGCATTTTGAGTAATTTACCATTGCTTTCCAGAGCGTCTTTAATGAAAACGTAGTATTTCATGCAAACATTCATTTTAGACATGTGAATATATCGGCGAGTTAGGCATTTTGAATACTTTACTGTTTTCTTTTAGAGCGTCTTGCATCAAAATTAACTATATTTTGCCAACCATTCATTTTGCTAAAAATAGTGATTTTTTTTTCTTCGAGTTAAGCATTTTGAGTAATTTGCCGTTTATTTTCAGAGCTGAATGTATCAATACTACCTATTTTTAAGCATTTGCCTAATTTTTATTTTGGGGAAAAAAGTGATTTCCTCTGCGAGTTGATTTGAGAGCAGTGTGCATCAAAATTACCTATTTTTTTGCCAACCATTCATCTTGGGGAAAAAAAATGATTTTCTCGGCGGGTTAAGCATTTTGAGTAATTTGCCGTTGCTTTCAGAGCGTCTTTAATGAAAACGTAGTTTTTCTTGCCGAACATTCATTTTAGACAAAATGTGATTATATCGGCGAAATAGGCATTTTGAGTAATTTGCCGTTTGATTTCAGAGCTGATTGAATCAAAATTAACTATTTGTTGCCAAACATTCACTTTTGGGAAAAAAGTGATTATATCGGCGAGTTAGGCATTTTCAGTAATTTGCAGTTTGATTTCAGAGCCGATTGCATCAAAATTAACCCTGTGTTGCCAAACATTCACTTTGGAAAAAAATGGGATTTTGTCGGCATGTTATGCATTTTGAGTAATTTACCGTTTAATTTCAGAGCAGATTGCCTCAAAATAAACTATTTTTAAGCATTTGCCTAGCTTTCATTTTGGGAAAAAAGTTATTTTCTCTGCGAATTGATTTCAGAGCGGCGTGCGTCAAAATTAACTATTTTTTGCCAACCCTTCATTTTGCAAAAAAAGTGATTGCCTCGGGGAGTTAAGCATTTTGAGTAATTTGCACGTTGATTTCAGAGCAGATTGCATCAAAATTAACTCTGTGTTGCCAAACATTCACCTTGGGACAAAAAGTGATTTTCTCGGCGGGTTGAGTAATTTTGAGTAATTTGCCGATGCTTTCAGAGTTGCATGCATCAAAATTAACTGTTTTTAAGCATTTGCCTTACTTTCATTTTGGGAAAAAAGTGATTTCCTCGTTGAATTCAGCATTTTGAGTGATTTATCGTTTTTCTGTACGTTTTTCATGAAAACGTAGTATCTCTTGCGGGACATTCAGTACCAACAATATATGATTTTATCGGCGAGTTAAGCATTTTGAATAATTTTCTGTTATTTTTTTTAGATCGTCTTGCATCAAATTTAACGATTTGCTTCCCAATCATTCATTTTGCGAAAAAGTGATTTGCATGTTGATTTCAGCGAGTAATTTGCCGTTTGGGTTCAGAGCAGAATGCATCAAAATTAACTATTTTTAAGCATTTGCCTAGCTTTCATTTTGGGAAAAACGTTATTTTCTCTGCGAATTGATTTCAGAGCGACGTGCGTCAAAATTAACTATTTTTTGCCAACCTTTCATTTTGCAAAAAAAGTGATTTCCTCGGCGAGTTAAGCATTTTGAGTAATTTGCACGTTGATTTCAGAGCAGATTGGATCAAAATTAAATCTGTGTTGCCAAACATTCACCTTGGGGGAATAAAGTGATTTTCCCGGCGGGTTAAGTATTTGTAGTAATTTGCCGATGCTTTCAGAGTTGCATGCATCAAAATTAACTGTTTTTAAGCATTTGCCTTACTTTCAGTTTGGGAAAAAGGTGATTTTCACGTTGAATTCTGCATTTTGAGTGATTTATCGTTTTTCTGAACGTTTTTCATGAAAACGTAGTATCTCTTACCGAACATTCTGTACCAACAAAATATGATTATATCGGCGAGTTAAGCATTTTGAATACTTTTCTGTTGTTTTTTTAGATCGTCTTGCATCAATTTAACGATTTTCTTCCTTATCTTTCATTTTGGAAAAAAGTGATTTGCATGTTGATTTCAGCGAGTAATTTGCCGTTTGGGTTCAGAGCAGAATGCATCAAAATTAACTATTTTTAAGCATTTGCCTAGCTTTCATTTTGGGAAAAACGGTATTTTCTCTGCGAATTGATTTCAGGGCGGCGTGCGTCAAAATTAACTATTTTTTGCCAACCCTTCATTTTGCAAAAAAAGTGATTGCCTCGGGGAGTTAAGCATTTTGAGTAATTTGCACGTTGATTTCAGAGCAGATTGCATCAAAATTAACTCTGTGTTGCCAAACATTCACCTTGGGACAAAAAGTGATTTTCTCGGCGGGTTAAGTATTTTGAGTAATTTGCCGATGCTTTCAGAGTTGCATGCATCAAAATTAACTGTTTTTAAGCATTTGCCTTACTTTCATTTTGGGAAAAAAGTGATTTCCTCGTTGAATTCAGCATTTTGAGTGATTTATCGTTTTTCTGTACGTTTTTCATGAAAACGTAGTATCTCTTGCGGGACATTCAGTACCAACAATATATGATTTTATCGGCGAGTTAAGCATTTTGAATAATTTTCTGTTATTTTTTTTAGATCGTCTTGCATCAAATTTAACGATTTGCTTCCCAATCATTCATTTTGCAAAAAAGTGATTTGCATGTTGATTTCAGCGAGTAATTTGCCGTTTGGGTTCAGAGCAGAATGCATCAAAATTAACCATTTTTAAGCATTTGCCTAGCTTTCATTTTGGGAAAAAGTTATTTTCTCTGCGAATTGATTTCAGAGCGGTTTGCGTCAAAATTAACTATTTTTTGCCAACCATTCATTTTGCAAAAAAAGTGATTTCCTCGGGGAGTTAAGCATTTTGAGTAATTTGCACGTTGATTTCAGAGCAGATTGCATCAAAATTAACTCTGTGTTGCCGAACCTTGGGAAAAAAAGTGATTTTCTCGGCGGGTTAAGTATTTTGAGTAATTTGCCGATGCTTTTGTATTAAGTTTTTGAGTTAACTCAAAAAGATGCTTTTGAGTTAAGTATTTTGAGTAATTTGCACGTTGATTTCAGAGCAGATTGCATCAAAATTAACTATTTTTAAGCATTTGCCTAGCTTTCATTTTGGGAAAAACGGTATTTTCTCTGCGAATTGATTTCAGAGCGGTGTGCGTCAAAATTAACTATTTTTTGCCAACCATTCATTTTGCAAAAAAAGTGATTTCCTCGGGGAGTTAAGCATTTTGAGTAATTTGCACGTTGATTTCAGAGCAGATTGCATCAAAATTAACTATTTTTAAGCATTTGCCTAGCTTTCATTTTGGGAAAAACGGTATTTTCTCTGCGAATTGATTTCAGAGCGGTGTGCGTCAAAATTAACTATTTTTTGCCAACCATTCATTTTGCAAAAAAAGTGATTTCCTCGGGGAGTTAAGCATTTTGAGTAATTTGCACGTTGATTTCAGAGCAGATTGCATCAAAATTAACTATTTTTAAGCATTTGCCTAGCTTTCATTTTGGGAAAAACGGTATTTTCTCTGCGAATTGATTTCAGAGCGGTGTGCGTCAAAATTAACTATTTTTTGCCAACCATTCATTTTGCAAAAAAAGTGATTTCCTCGGGGAGTTAAGCATTTTGAGTAATTTGCACGTTGATTTCAGAGCAGATTGCATCAAAATTAACTCTGTGTTGCCGAACCTTGGGAAAAAAAGTGATTTTCTCGGCGTGTTAAGCATTTTGAGTAATTTGCCGTTTGATTTCAGAGCAGATTGCATCAAAATTAACTCTGTGTTGCCAAACATACACCTTGGAAAAAACGTTATTTTCTCTGCGAATTGATTTCAGAGCGACGTGCGTCAAAATTAACTATTTTTTGCCAACCTTTCATTTTGCAAAAAAAGTGATTTCCTCGGCGAGTTAAGCATTTTGAGTAATTTGCACGTTGATTTCAGAGCAGATTGGATCAAAATTAAATCTGTGTTGCCAAACATTCACCTTGGGGGAATAAAGTGATTTTCCCGGCGGGTTAAGTATTTGTAGTAATTTGCCGATGCTTTCAGAGTTGCATGCATCAAAATTAACTGTTTTTAAGCATTTGCCTTACTTTCAGTTTGGGAAAAAGGTGATTTTCACGTTGAATTCTGCATTTTGAGTGATTTATCGTTTTTCTGAACGTTTTTTGAACGTTTTCTGAAATGTAGTATCTCTTGCCGAACATTCAGTACCAACAAAATGTGATTATATCGGCGAGTTAAGCATTTTGAATAAATTTCTGTTGCTTTTTTAGATCGTCTTGCATCAATTTAACGATTTTCTTCCTTATCTTTCATTTTGGAAAAAAGTGATTTGCATGTTGATTTCAGCGAGCAATTTGCCGTTTGGGTTCAGAGCAGAATGCATCAAAATTAACTATTTTTAAGCATTTGCCTAGCTTTCATTTTGGGAAAAACGGTATTTTCTCTGCGAATTGATTTCAGAGCGGTGTGCGTCAAAATTAACTATTTTTTGCCAACCCTTCATTTTGCAAAAAAAGTGATTTCCTCGGCGAGTTAAGCATTTTGAGAAATTTGCACGTTGATTTCAGAGCGGCATGCATCTTAATTAACTATTGTTTGCCAACCATTCATTTTAGAAGAAAAGTGATTTTCTCGTTGAATTAAGCATTTTGCGTAATTTACCATTGCTTTCCCGAGCGTCTTTAAAGAAAAGGTAGTATTTCTTGCCAAACATTCATTTTAGACAAAATGTGATTATATCGGCGAGATAGGCATTTTGAGTAATTTCCCGTTTGATTTCAGAGTAGATTGAATCAAAATTAACTATTTGTTGCCAAATATTCACTTTGGGAAAAAAGGTGATTATATCGGCGAGTTAGGCATTTTCCGTAATTTGCAGTTTGATTTCAGAGCCGATTGCATCAAAATTAACTCTGTGTTGCCAAACATTCACTTTGGAAAAACAAATTGATTTTCTCGGCGTGTTAAGCATTTTGAGTAATTTGACGTTTGATTTCGGAGCAGATTGAATCAAAATTAACTATTTGTTGCCAAACATTCACTTTGGGAAAAAATGTGATTATATCGGCGAGTTAGGCATTTTCGGTAATTTGCAGTTTGATTTCAGAGCCGATTGCATCAGAATTAACTCTGTGTTGCCAAACATTCACCTTGGGGGAAAAAAGTGATTTTCTCGGTGGGTTAAGCATTTTGAGTAGTTTATCGATGCTTTCAGAGTTGCATGCATCAAACATCATGTGTTCAGAGCAGAATGCATGAAAATTAACTATTTTTAAACATGTGCCTAGCTTTCATTTTGTGAAAAAAGTTATTGTCTCTGCGAGTTGATTTCAGAGCGGTGTGCATCAAAATTAACTATTTCTTGCCAACCATTCACTTTCGAAAAAAAGTGATTTTCTTGTTGAATTAAGCATTTTGAGTAATTTACCATTGCTTTCCAGAGCGTCTTTAATGAAAACGTAGTATTTCATGCAAACATTCATTTTAGACATGTGAATATATCGGCGAGTTAGGCATTTTGAATACTTTACTGTTTTCTTTTAGAGCGTCTTGCATCAAAATTAACTATATTTTGCCAACCATTCATTTTGCTAAAAATAGTGATTTTTTTTTCTTCGAGTTAAGCATTTTGAGTAATTTGCCGTTTATTTTCAGAGCTGAATGTATCAATACTACCTATTTTTAAGCATTTGCCTAATTTTTATTTTGGGGAAAAAAGTGATTTCCTCTGCGAGTTGATTTGAGAGCAGTGTGCATCAAAATTACCTATTTTTTTGCCAACCATTCATCTTGGGGAAAAAAAGTGATTTTCTCGGCGGGTTAAGCATTTTGAGTAATTTGCCGTTGCTTTCAGAGCGTCTTTAATGAAAACGTAGTTTTTCTTGCCGAACATTCATTTTAGACAAAATGTGATTATATCGGCGAAATAGGCATTTTGAGTAATTTGCCGTTTGATTTCAGAGCTGATTGAATCAAAATTAACTATTTGTTGCCAAACATTCACTTTTGGGAAAAAAGTGATTATATCGGCGAGTTAGGCATTTTCAGTAATTTGCAGTTTGATTTCAGAGCCGATTGCATCAAAATTAACCCTGTGTTGCCAAACATTCACTTTGGAAAAAAATGGGATTTTGTCGGCATGTTATGCATTTTGAGTAATTTACCGTTTAATTTCAGAGCAGATTGCCTCAAAATAAACTATTTTTAAGCATTTGCCTAGCTTTCATTTTGGGAAAAAAGTTATTTTCTCTGCGAATTGATTTCAGAGCGGCGTGCGTCAAAATTAACTATTTTTTGCCAACCCTTCATTTTGCAAAAAAAGTGATTGCCTCGGGGAGTTAAGCATTTTGAGTAATTTGCACGTTGATTTCAGAGCAGATTGCATCAAAATTAACTCTGTGTTGCCAAACATTCACCTTGGGACAAAAAGTGATTTTCTCGGCGGGTTGAGTAATTTTGAGTAATTTGCCGATGCTTTCAGAGTTGCATGCATCAAAATTAACTGTTTTTAAGCATTTGCCTTACTTTCATTTTGGGAAAAAAGTGATTTCCTCGTTGAATTCAGCATTTTGAGTGATTTATCGTTTTTCTGTACGTTTTTCATGAAAACGTAGTATCTCTTGCGGGACATTCAGTACCAACAATATATGATTTTATCGGCGAGTTAAGCATTTTGAATAATTTTCTGTTATTTTTTTTAGATCGTCTTGCATCAAATTTAACGATTTGCTTCCCAATCATTCATTTTGCGAAAAAGTGATTTGCATGTTGATTTCAGCGAGTAATTTGCCGTTTGGGTTCAGAGCAGAATGCATCAAAATTAACTATTTTTAAGCATTTGCCTAGCTTTCATTTTGGGAAAAACGTTATTTTCTCTGCGAATTGATTTCAGAGCGACGTGCGTCAAAATTAACTATTTTTTGCCAACCTTTCATTTTGCAAAAAAAGTGATTTCCTCGGCGAGTTAAGCATTTTGAGTAATTTGCACGTTGATTTCAGAGCAGATTGGATCAAAATTAAATCTGTGTTGCCAAACATTCACCTTGGGGGAATAAAGTGATTTTCCCGGCGGGTTAAGTATTTGTAGTAATTTGCCGATGCTTTCAGAGTTGCATGCATCAAAATTAACTGTTTTTAAGCATTTGCCTTACTTTCAGTTTGGGAAAAAGGTGATTTTCACGTTGAATTCTGCATTTTGAGTGATTTATCGTTTTTCTGAACGTTTTTCATGAAAACGTAGTATCTCTTACCGAACATTCTGTACCAACAAAATATGATTATATCGGCGAGTTAAGCATTTTGAATACTTTTCTGTTGTTTTTTTAGATCGTCTTGCATCAATTTAACGATTTTCTTCCTTATCTTTCATTTTGGAAAAAAGTGATTTGCATGTTGATTTCAGCGAGTAATTTGCCGTTTGGGTTCAGAGCAGAATGCATCAAAATTAACTATTTTTAAGCATTTGCCTAGCTTTCATTTTGGGAAAAACGGTATTTTCTCTGCGAATTGATTTCAGGGCGGCGTGCGTCAAAATTAACTATTTTTTGCCAACCCTTAATTTTGCAAAAAAAGTGATTTTCTCGTTGAATTAAGCATTTTGAGTAATTTACCATTGCTTTCCAGAGCGTCTTTAATGAAAACGTAGTATTTCTTGCCAAACATTCATTTTAGACAAAATGTGATTATATCGGCGAGTTAGGCATTTTCGGTAATTTGCAGTTTGATTTCAGAGCCGATTGCATCAAAATTAACTCTGTGTTGCCAAACATTCACTTTGGAAAAAAAAGGGATTTTGTCGGCATGTTAAGCATTTTGAGTAATTTACCGTCTAATTTCAGAGCAGAGTGCCTAAAAATAAACTATTTTTAAGCATTTGCCTAGCTTTCATTTTGGGAAAAAGTTATTTTCTCTGCGAATTGATTTCAGAGCGGTTTGCGTCAAAATTAACTATTTTTTTGCCAACCATTCATTTTGCAAAAAAAGTGATTTCCTCGGGGAGTTAAGCATTTTGAGTAATTTGCACGTTGATTTCAGAGCAGATTGCATCAAAATTAACTCTGTGTTGCCGAACCTTGGGAAAAAAAGTGATTTTCTCGGCGGGTTAAGTATTTTGAGTAATTTGCCGATGCTTTCAGAGTTGCATGCATCAAAATTAACTGTTTTTAAGCATTTGCCTTACTTTCATTTTGGGAAAAAGGTGATTTCCTCGTTGAATTCAGCATTTTGAGTGATTTATCATTGCTTTTCTGAACGTTTTTTGAACGTTTTCTGAAATGTAGTATCTCTTGCCGAACATTCAGTACCAACAAAATGTGATTATATCGGCGAGTTAAGCATTTTGAATAAATTTCTGTTGCTTTTTTAGATCGTCTTGCATCAATTTAACGATTTTCTTCCTTATCTTTCATTTTGGAAAAAAGTGATTTGCATGTTGATTTCAGCGAGCAATTTGCCGTTTGGGTTCAGAGCAGAATGCATCAAAATTAACTATTTTTAAGCATTTGCCTAGCTTTCATTTTGGGAAAAACGGTATTTTCTCTGCGAATTGATTTCAGAGCGGTGTGCGTCAAAATTAACTATTTTTTGCCAACCCTTCATTTTGCAAAAAAAGTGATTTCCTCGGCGAGTTAAGCATTTTGAGAAATTTGCACGTTGATTTCAGAGCGGCATGCATCTTAATTAACTATTGTTTGCCAACCATTCATTTTAGAAGAAAAGTGATTTTCTCGTTGAATTAAGCATTTTGCGTAATTTACCATTGCTTTTTCAGAGCTGAATGTATCAATACTAACTATTTTTAAGCATTTGCCTAATTTTTATTTTGGGGAAAAAAGTGATTTCCTCTGCGAGTTGATTTGAGAGCAGTGTGCATCAAAATTACCTATTTTTTTGCCAACCATTCATCTTGGGGAAAAAAAGTGATTTTCTCGGCGGGTTAAGCATTTTGAGTAATTTGCCGTTGCTTTCAGAGCGTCTTTAATGAAAACGTAGTTTTTCTTGCCGAACATTCATTTTAGACAAAATGTGATTATATCGGCGAAATAGGCATTTTGAGTAATTTGCCGTTTGATTTCAGAGCTGATTGAATCAAAATTAACTATTTGTTGCCAAACATTCACTTTGGGAAAAAAGGTGATTATATCGGCGAGTTAGGCATTTTCAGTAATTTGCAGTTTGATTTCAGAGCCGATTGCATCAAAATTAACTCTGTGTTGCCAAACATTCACTTTGGAAAAACAAAGTGATTTTCTCGGCGTGTTAAGCATTTTGAGTAATTTGACGTTTGATTTCGGAGCAGATTGAATCAAAATTAACTATTTGTTGCCAAACATTCACTTTGGGAAAAAATGTGATTATATCGGCGAGTTAGGCATTTTCGGTAATTTGCAGTTTTATTTCAGAGCCGATTGCATCAAAATTAACTCTGTGTTGCCAAACATTCACCTTGGGGGAAAAAAGTGATTTTCTCGGTGGGTTAAGCATTTTGAGTAGTTTATCGATGCTTTCAGAGTTGCATGCATCAAACATCATGTGTTCAGAGCAGAATGCATGAAAATTAACTATTTTTAAACATGTGCCTAGCTTTCATTTTGTGAAAAAAGTTATTGTCTCTGCGAGTTGATTTCAGAGCGGTGTGCATCAAAATTAACTATTTCTTGCCAACCATTCACTTTCGAAAAAAAGTGATTTTCTTGTTGAATTAAGCATTTTGAGTAATTTACCATTGCTTTCCAGAGCGTCTTTAATGAAAACGTAGTATTTCATGCAAACATTCATTTTAGACATGTGAATATATCGGCGAGTTAGGCATTTTGAATACTTTACTGTTTTCTTTTAGAGCGTCTTGCATCAAAATTAACTATATTTTGCCAACCATTCATTTTGCTAAAAATAGTGATTTTTTTTTCTTCGAGTTAAGCATTTTGAGTAATTTGCCGTTTATTTTCAGAGCTGAATGTATCAATACTAACTATTTTTAAGCATTTGCCTAATTTTTATTTTGGGGAAAAAAGTGATTTCCTCTGCGAGTTGATTTGAGAGCAGTGTGCATCAAAATTACCTATTTTTTTGCCAACCATTCATCTTGGGGAAAAAAAGTGATTTTCTCGGCGGGTTAAGCATTTTGAGTAATTTGCCGTTGCTTTCAGAGCGTCTTTAATGAAAACGTAGTTTTTCTTGCCGAACATTCATTTTAGACAAAATGTGATTATATCGGCGAAATAGGCATTTTGAGTAATTTGCCGTTTGATTTCAGAGCTGATTGAATCAAAATTAACTATTTGTTGCCAAACATTCACTTTTGGGAAAAAAGGGATTATATCGGCGAGTTAGGCATTTTCAGTAATTTGCAGTTTGATTTCAGAGCCGATTGCATCAAAATTAACCCTGTGTTGCCAAACATTCACTTTGGAAAAAAATGGGATTTTGTCGGCATGTTATGCATTTTGAGTAATTTACCGTTTAATTTCAGAGCAGATTGCCTCAAAATAAACTATTTTTAAGCATTTGCCTAGCTTTCATTTTGGGAAAAAAGTTATTTTCTCTGCGAATTGATTTCAGAGCGGCGTGCGTCAAAATTAACTATTTTTTGCCAACCCTTCATTTTGCAAAAAAAGTGATTGCCTCGGGGAGTTAAGCATTTTGAGTAATTTGCACGTTGATTTCAGAGCAGATTGCATCAAAATTAACTCTGTGTTGCCAAACATTCACCTTGGGACAAAAAGTGATTTTCTCGGCGGGTTAAGTATTTTGAGTAATTTGCCGATGCTTTCAGAGTTGCATGCATCAAAATTAACTGTTTTTAAGCATTTGCCTTACTTTCATTTTGGGAAAAAAGTGATTTCCTCGTTGAATTCAGCATTTTGAGTGATTTATCGTTTTTCTGTACGTTTTTCATGAAAACGTAGTATCTCTTGCGGGACATTCAGTACCAACAATATATGATTTTATCGGCGAGTTAAGCATTTTGAATAATTTTCTGTTATTTTTTTTAGATCGTCTTGCATCAAATTTAACGATTTGCTTCCCAATCATTCATTTTGCAAAAAAGTGATTTGCATGTTGATTTCAGCGAGTAATTTGCCGTTTGGGTTCAGAGCAGAATGCATCAAAATTAACTATTTTTAAGCATTTGCCTAGCTTTCATTTTGGGAAAAACGTTATTTTCTCTGCGAATTGATTTCAGAGCGACGTGCGTCAAAATTAACTATTTTTTGCCAACCATTCATTTTGCAAAAAAAGTGATTTCCTCGGGGAGTTAAGCATTTTGAGTAATTTGCACGTTGATTTCAGAGCAGATTGCATCAAAATTAACTCTGTGTTGCCGAACCTTGGGAAAAAAAGTGATTTTCTCGGCGTGTTAAGCATTTTGAGTAATTTGCCGTTTGATTTCAGAGCAGATTGCATCAAAATTAACTCTGTGTTGCCAAACATACACCTTGGAAAAAACGTTATTTTCTCTGCGAATTGATTTCAGAGCGACGTGCGTCAAAATTAACTATTTTTTGCCAACCTTTCATTTTGCAAAAAAAGTGATTTCCTCGGCGAGTTAAGCATTTTGAGTAATTTGCACGTTGATTTCAGAGCAGATTGGATCAAAATTAAATCTGTGTTGCCAAACATTCACCTTGGGGGAATAAAGTGATTTTCCCGGCGGGTTAAGTATTTGTAGTAATTTGCCGATGCTTTCAGAGTTGCATGCATCAAAATTAACTGTTTTTAAGCATTTGCCTTACTTTCAGTTTGGGAAAAAGGTGATTTTCACGTTGAATTCTGCATTTTGAGTGATTTATCGTTTTTCTGAACGTTTTTTGAACGTTTTCTGAAATGTAGTATCTCTTGCCGAACATTCAGTACCAACAAAATGTGATTATATCGGCGAGTTAAGCATTTTGAATAAATTTCTGTTGCTTTTTTAGATCGTCTTGCATCAATTTAACGATTTTCTTCCTTATCTTTCATTTTGGAAAAAAGTGATTTGCATGTTGATTTCAGCGAGCAATTTGCCGTTTGGGTTCAGAGCAGAATGCATCAAAATTAACTATTTTTAAGCATTTGCCTAGCTTTCATTTTGGGAAAAACGGTATTTTCTCTGCGAATTGATTTCAGAGCGGTGTGCGTCAAAATTAACTATTTTTTGCCAACCCTTCATTTTGCAAAAAAAGTGATTTCCTCGGCGAGTTAAGCATTTTGAGAAATTTGCACGTTGATTTCAGAGCGGCATGCATCTTAATTAACTATTGTTTGCCAACCATTCATTTTAGAAGAAAAGTGATTTTCTCGTTGAATTAAGCATTTTGCGTAATTTACCATTGCTTTCCCGAGCGTCTTTAAAGAAAAGGTAGTATTTCTTGCCAAACATTCATTTTAGACAAAATGTGATTATATCGGCGAGATAGGCATTTTGAGTAATTTCCCGTTTGATTTCAGAGTAGATTGAATCAAAATTAACTATTTGTTGCCAAATATTCACTTTGGGAAAAAAGGTGATTATATCGGCGAGTTAGGCATTTTCCGTAATTTGCAGTTTGATTTCAGAGCCGATTGCATCAAAATTAACTCTGTGTTGCCAAACATTCACTTTGGAAAAACAAATTGATTTTCTCGGCGTGTTAAGCATTTTGAGTAATTTGACGTTTGATTTCGGAGCAGATTGAATCAAAATTAACTATTTGTTGCCAAACATTCACTTTGGGAAAAAATGTGATTATATCGGCGAGTTAGGCATTTTCGGTAATTTGCAGTTTGATTTCAGAGCCGATTGCATCAGAATTAACTCTGTGTTGCCAAACATTCACCTTGGGGGAAAAAAGTGATTTTCTCGGTGGGTTAAGCATTTTGAGTAGTTTATCGATGCTTTCAGAGTTGCATGCATCAAACATCATGTGTTCAGAGCAGAATGCATGAAAATTAACTATTTTTAAACATGTGCCTAGCTTTCATTTTGTGAAAAAAGTTATTGTCTCTGCGAGTTGATTTCAGAGCGGTGTGCATCAAAATTAACTATTTCTTGCCAACCATTCACTTTCGAAAAAAAGTGATTTTCTTGTTGAATTAAGCATTTTGAGTAATTTACCATTGCTTTCCAGAGCGTCTTTAATGAAAACGTAGTATTTCATGCAAACATTCATTTTAGACATGTGAATATATCGGCGAGTTAGGCATTTTGAATACTTTACTGTTTTCTTTTAGAGCGTCTTGCATCAAAATTAACTATATTTTGCCAACCATTCATTTTGCTAAAAATAGTGATTTTTTTTTCTTCGAGTTAAGCATTTTGAGTAATTTGCCGTTTATTTTCAGAGCTGAATGTATCAATACTACCTATTTTTAAGCATTTGCCTAATTTTTATTTTGGGGAAAAAAGTGATTTCCTCTGCGAGTTGATTTGAGAGCAGTGTGCATCAAAATTACCTATTTTTTTGCCAACCATTCATCTTGGGGAAAAAAAGTGATTTTCTCGGCGGGTTAAGCATTTTGAGTAATTTGCCGTTGCTTTCAGAGCGTCTTTAATGAAAACGTAGTTTTTCTTGCCGAACATTCATTTTAGACAAAATGTGATTATATCGGCGAAATAGGCATTTTGAGTAATTTGCCGTTTGATTTCAGAGCTGATTGAATCAAAATTAACTATTTGTTGCCAAACATTCACTTTTGGGAAAAAAGTGATTATATCGGCGAGTTAGGCATTTTCAGTAATTTGCAGTTTGATTTCAGAGCCGATTGCATCAAAATTAACCCTGTGTTGCCAAACATTCACTTTGGAAAAAAATGGGATTTTGTCGGCATGTTATGCATTTTGAGTAATTTACCGTTTAATTTCAGAGCAGATTGCCTCAAAATAAACTATTTTTAAGCATTTGCCTAGCTTTCATTTTGGGAAAAAAGTTATTTTCTCTGCGAATTGATTTCAGAGCGGCGTGCGTCAAAATTAACTATTTTTTGCCAACCCTTCATTTTGCAAAAAAAGTGATTGCCTCGGGGAGTTAAGCATTTTGAGTAATTTGCACGTTGATTTCAGAGCAGATTGCATCAAAATTAACTCTGTGTTGCCAAACATTCACCTTGGGACAAAAAGTGATTTTCTCGGCGGGTTGAGTAATTTTGAGTAATTTGCCGATGCTTTCAGAGTTGCATGCATCAAAATTAACTGTTTTTAAGCATTTGCCTTACTTTCATTTTGGGAAAAAAGTGATTTCCTCGTTGAATTCAGCATTTTGAGTGATTTATCGTTTTTCTGTACGTTTTTCATGAAAACGTAGTATCTCTTGCGGGACATTCAGTACCAACAATATATGATTTTATCGGCGAGTTAAGCATTTTGAATAATTTTCTGTTATTTTTTTTAGATCGTCTTGCATCAAATTTAACGATTTGCTTCCCAATCATTCATTTTGCGAAAAAGTGATTTGCATGTTGATTTCAGCGAGTAATTTGCCGTTTGGGTTCAGAGCAGAATGCATCAAAATTAACTATTTTTAAGCATTTGCCTAGCTTTCATTTTGGGAAAAACGTTATTTTCTCTGCGAATTGATTTCAGAGCGACGTGCGTCAAAATTAACTATTTTTTGCCAACCTTTCATTTTGCAAAAAAAGTGATTTCCTCGGCGAGTTAAGCATTTTGAGTAATTTGCACGTTGATTTCAGAGCAGATTGGATCAAAATTAAATCTGTGTTGCCAAACATTCACCTTGGGGGAATAAAGTGATTTTCCCGGCGGGTTAAGTATTTGTAGTAATTTGCCGATGCTTTCAGAGTTGCATGCATCAAAATTAACTGTTTTTAAGCATTTGCCTTACTTTCAGTTTGGGAAAAAGGTGATTTTCACGTTGAATTCTGCATTTTGAGTGATTTATCGTTTTTCTGAACGTTTTTCATGAAAACGTAGTATCTCTTACCGAACATTCTGTACCAACAAAATATGATTATATCGGCGAGTTAAGCATTTTGAATACTTTTCTGTTGTTTTTTTAGATCGTCTTGCATCAATTTAACGATTTTCTTCCTTATCTTTCATTTTGGAAAAAAGTGATTTGCATGTTGATTTCAGCGAGTAATTTGCCGTTTGGGTTCAGAGCAGAATGCATCAAAATTAACTATTTTTAAGCATTTGCCTAGCTTTCATTTTGGGAAAAACGGTATTTTCTCTGCGAATTGATTTCAGGGCGGCGTGCGTCAAAATTAACTATTTTTTGCCAACCCTTAATTTTGCAAAAAAAGTGATTTTCTCGTTGAATTAAGCATTTTGAGTAATTTACCATTGCTTTCCAGAGCGTCTTTAATGAAAACGTAGTATTTCTTGCCAAACATTCATTTTAGACAAAATGTGATTATATCGGCGAGTTAGGCATTTTCGGTAATTTGCAGTTTGATTTCAGAGCCGATTGCATCAAAATTAACTCTGTGTTGCCAAACATTCACTTTGGAAAAAAAAGGGATTTTGTCGGCATGTTAAGCATTTTGAGTAATTTACCGTCTAATTTCAGAGCAGAGTGCCTAAAAATAAACTATTTTTAAGCATTTGCCTAGCTTTCATTTTGGGAAAAAGTTATTTTCTCTGCGAATTGATTTCAGAGCGGTTTGCGTCAAAATTAACTATTTTTTTGCCAACCATTCATTTTGCAAAAAAAGTGATTTCCTCGGGGAGTTAAGCATTTTGAGTAATTTGCACGTTGATTTCAGAGCAGATTGCATCAAAATTAACTCTGTGTTGCCGAACCTTGGGAAAAAAAGTGATTTTCTCGGCGGGTTAAGTATTTTGAGTAATTTGCCGATGCTTTCAGAGTTGCATGCATCAAAATTAACTGTTTTTAAGCATTTGCCTTACTTTCATTTTGGGAAAAAGGTGATTTCCTCGTTGAATTCAGCATTTTGAGTGATTTATCATTGCTTTTCTGAACGTTTTTTGAACGTTTTCTGAAATGTAGTATCTCTTGCCGAACATTCAGTACCAACAAAATGTGATTATATCGGCGAGTTAAGCATTTTGAATAAATTTCTGTTGCTTTTTTAGATCGTCTTGCATCAATTTAACGATTTTCTTCCTTATCTTTCATTTTGGAAAAAAGTGATTTGCATGTTGATTTCAGCGAGCAATTTGCCGTTTGGGTTCAGAGCAGAATGCATCAAAATTAACTATTTTTAAGCATTTGCCTAGCTTTCATTTTGGGAAAAACGGTATTTTCTCTGCGAATTGATTTCAGAGCGGTGTGCGTCAAAATTAACTATTTTTTGCCAACCCTTCATTTTGCAAAAAAAGTGATTTCCTCGGCGAGTTAAGCATTTTGAGAAATTTGCACGTTGATTTCAGAGCGGCATGCATCTTAATTAACTATTGTTTGCCAACCATTCATTTTAGAAGAAAAGTGATTTTCTCGTTGAATTAAGCATTTTGCGTAATTTACCATTGCTTTCCCGAGCGTCTTTAAAGAAAAGGTAGTATTTCTTGCCAAACAATCATTTTAGACAAAATGTGATTATATCGGCGAGATAGGCATTTTGAGTAATTTCCCGTTTGATTTCAGAGTAGATTGAATCAAAATTAACTATTTGTTGCCAAATATTCACTTTGGGAAAAAAGGTGATTATATCGGCGAGTTAGGCATTTTCCGTAATTTGCAGTTTGATTTCAGAGCCGATTGCATCAAAATTAACTCTGTGTTGCCAAACATTCACTTTGGAAAAACAAATTGATTTTCTCGGCGTGTTAAGCATTTTGAGTAATTTGACGTTTGATTTCGGAGCAGATTGAATCAAAATTAACTATTTGTTGCCAAACATTCACTTTGGGAAAAAATGTGATTATATCGGCGAGTTAGGCATTTTCGGTAATTTGCAGTTTGATTTCAGAGCCGATTGCATCAGAATTAACTCTGTGTTGCCAAACATTCACCTTGGGGGAAAAAAGTGATTTTCTCGGTGGGTTAAGCATTTTGAGTAGTTTATCGATGCTTTCAGAGTTGCATGCATCAAACATCATGTGTTCAGAGCAGAATGCATGAAAATTAACTATTTTTAAACATGTGCCTAGCTTTCATTTTGTGAAAAAAGTTATTGTCTCTGCGAGTTGATTTCAGAGCGGTGTGCATCAAAATTAACTATTTCTTGCCAACCATTCACTTTCGAAAAAAAGTGATTTTCTTGTTGAATTAAGCATTTTGAGTAATTTACCATTGCTTTCCAGAGCGTCTTTAATGAAAACGTAGTATTTCATGCAAACATTCATTTTAGACATGTGAATATATCGGCGAGTTAGGCATTTTGAATACTTTACTGTTTTCTTTTAGAGCGTCTTGCATCAAAATTAACTATATTTTGCCAACCATTCATTTTGCTAAAAATAGTGATTTTTTTTTCTTCGAGTTAAGCATTTTGAGTAATTTGCCGTTTATTTTCAGAGCTGAATGTATCAATACTAACTATTTTTAAGCATTTGCCTAATTTTTATTTTGGGGAAAAAAGTGATTTCCTCTGCGAGTTGATTTGAGAGCAGTGTGCATCAAAATTACCTATTTTTTTGCCAACCATTCATCTTGGGGAAAAAAAGTGATTTTCTCGGCGGGTTAAGCATTTTGAGTAATTTGCCGTTGCTTTCAGAGCGTCTTTAATGAAAACGTAGTTTTTCTTGCCGAACATTCATTTTAGACAAAATGTGATTATATCGGCGAAATAGGCATTTTGAGTAATTTGCCGTTTGATTTCAGAGCTGATTGAATCAAAATTAACTATTTGTTGCCAAACATTCACTTTTGGGAAAAAAGGGATTATATCGGCGAGTTAGGCATTTTCAGTAATTTGCAGTTTGATTTCAGAGCCGATTGCATCAAAATTAACCCTGTGTTGCCAAACATTCACTTTGGAAAAAAATGGGATTTTGTCGGCATGTTATGCATTTTGAGTAATTTACCGTTTAATTTCAGAGCAGATTGCCTCAAAATAAACTATTTTTAAGCATTTGCCTAGCTTTCATTTTGGGAAAAAAGTTATTTTCTCTGCGAATTGATTTCAGAGCGGCGTGCGTCAAAATTAACTATTTTTTGCCAACCCTTCATTTTGCAAAAAAAGTGATTGCCTCGGGGAGTTAAGCATTTTGAGTAATTTGCACGTTGATTTCAGAGCAGATTGCATCAAAATTAACTCTGTGTTGCCAAACATTCACCTTGGGACAAAAAGTGATTTTCTCGGCGGGTTAAGTATTTTGAGTAATTTGCCGATGCTTTCAGAGTTGCATGCATCAAAATTAACTGTTTTTAAGCATTTGCCTTACTTTCATTTTGGGAAAAAAGTGATTTCCTCGTTGAATTCAGCATTTTGAGTGATTTATCGTTTTTCTGTACGTTTTTCATGAAAACGTAGTATCTCTTGCGGGACATTCAGTACCAACAATATATGATTTTATCGGCGAGTTAAGCATTTTGAATAATTTTCTGTTATTTTTTTTAGATCGTCTTGCATCAAATTTAACGATTTGCTTCCCAATCATTCATTTTGCAAAAAAGTGATTTGCATGTTGATTTCAGCGAGTAATTTGCCGTTTGGGTTCAGAGCAGAATGCATCAAAATTAACTATTTTTAAGCATTTGCCTAGCTTTCATTTTGGGAAAAACGGTATTTTCTCTGCGAATTGATTTCAGGGCGGCGTGCGTCAAAATTAACTATTTTTTGCCAACCCTTAATTTTGCAAAAAAAGTGATTTTCTCGTTGAATTAAGCATTTTGAGTAATTTACCATTGCTTTCCAGAGCGTCTTTAATGAAAACGTAGTATTTCTTGCCAAACATTCATTTTAGACAAAATGTGATTATATCGGCGAGATAGGCATTTTGAGTAATTTGCACTTTGATTTCAGAGCCGATTGCATCAAAATTAACTCTGTGTTGCCAAACATTCACTTTGGAAAAAAAAGGGATTTTGTCGGCATGTTAAGCATTTTGAGTAATTTACCGTCTAATTTCAGAGCAGAGTGCCTAAAAATAAACTATTTTTAAGCATTTGCCTAGCTTTCATTTTGGGAAAAAGTTATTTTCTCTGCGAATTGATTTCAGAGCGGTTTGCGTCAAAATTAACTATTTTTTGCCAACCATTCATTTTGCAAAAAAAGTGATTTCCTCGGGGAGTTAAGCATTTTGAGTAATTTGCACGTTGATTTCAGAGCAGATTGCATCAAAATTAACTCTGTGTTGCCGAACCTTGGGAAAAAAAGTGATTTTCTCGGCGGGTTAAGTATTTTGAGTAATTTGCCGATGCTTTCAGAGTTGCATGCATCAAAATTAACTGTTTTTAAGCATTTGCCTTACTTTCATTTTGGGGAAAAGGTGATTTCCTCGTTGAATTCAGCATTTTGAGTGATTTATCATTGCTTTTCTGAACGTTTTTTGAACGTTTTCTGAAATGTAGTATCTCTTGCCGAACATTCAGTACCAACAAAATGTGATTATATCGGCGAGTTAAGCATTTTGAATAAATTTCTGTTGCTTTTTTAGATCGTCTTGCATCAATTTAACGATTTTCTTCCTTATCTTTCATTTTGGAAAAAAGTGATTTGCATGTTGATTTCAGCGAGCAATTTGCCGTTTGGGTTCAGAGCAGAATGCATCAAAATTAACTATTTTTAAGCATTTGCCTAGCTTTCATTTTGGGAAAAACGGTATTTTCTCTGCGAATTGATTTCAGAGCGGTGTGCGTCAATATTAACTATTTTTTGCCAACCCTTCATTTTGCAAAAAAAGTGATTTCCTCGGCGAGTTAAGCATTTTGAGAAATTTGCACGTTGATTTCAGAGCGGCATGCATCTTAATTAACTATTGTTTGCCAACCATTCATTTTAGAAGAAAAGTGATTTTCTCGTTGAATTAAGCATTTTGCGTAATTTACCATTGCTTTCCCGAGCGTCTTTAAAGAAAACGTAGTATTTCTTGCCAAACATTCATTTTAGACAAAATGTGATTATATCGGCGAGATAGGCATTTTGAGTAATTTCCCGTTTGATTTCAGAGTAGATTGAATCAAAATTAACTATTTGTTGCCAAATATTCACTTTGGGAAAAAAGGTGATTATATCGGCGAGTTAGGCATTTTCCGTAATTTGCAGTTTGATTTCAGAGCCGATTGCATCAAAATTAACTCTGTGTTGCCAAACATTCACTTTGGAAAAACAAAGTGATTTTCTCGGCGTGTTAAGCATTTTGAGTAATTTGACGTTTGATTTCGGAGCAGATTGAATCAAAATTAACTATTTGTTGCCAAACATTCACTTTGGGAAAAAATGTGATTATATCGGCGAGTTAGGCATTTTCGGTAATTTGCAGTTTTATTTCAGAGCCGATTGCATCAAAATTAACTCTGTGTTGCCAAACATTCACCTTGGGGGAAAAAAGTGATTTTCTCGGTGAGTTAAGCATTTTGAGTAGTTTATCGATGCTTTCAGAGTTGCATGCATCAAACATCATGTGTTCAAAGCAGAATGCATGAAAATTAACTATTTTTAAACATGTGCCTAGCTTTCATTTTGTGAAAAAAGTTATTGTCTCTGCGAGTTGATTTCAGAGCGGTGTGCATCAAAATTAACTATTTCTTGCCAACCATTCACTTTCGAAAAAAAGTGATTTTCTTGTTGAATTAAGCATTTTGAGTAATTTACCATTGCTTTCCAGAGCGTCTTTAATGAAATCGTAGTATTTCATGCAAACATTCATTTTAGACATGTGAATATATCGGCTAGTTAGGCATTTTGAATACTTTACTGTTTTCTTTTAGAGCGTCTTGCATCAAAATTAACTATATTTTGCCAACCATTCATTTTGCTAAAAATAGTGATTTTTTTTTCTTCGAGTTAAGCATTTTGAGTAATTTGCCGTTTATTTTCAGAGCTGAATGTATCAATACTAACTATTTTTAAGCATTTGCCTAATTTTCATTTTGGGGAAAAAAGTGATTTCCTCTGCGAGTTGATTTGAGAGCAGTGTGCATCAACATTACCTATTTTTTTGCCAACCATTCACCTTGGAGAAAAAAAGTGATTTTCTCGGCGGGTTAAGCATTTTGAGTAATTTGCCGTTGCTTTCAGAGCGTCTTTAATGAAAACGTAGTTTTTCTTCCCGAACATTCATTTTAGACAAAATGTGATTATATCGGCGAGATAGGCATTTTGAGTAATTTCCCGTTTGATTTCAGAGTAGATTGAATCAAAATTAACTATTTGTTGCCAAACATTCACTTTGGAAAAACAAAGTGATTTTCTCGGCGTGTTAAGCATTTTGAGTAATTTGCCGTTTGATTTCAGAGCAGATTGCATCAAAATTAACTCTGTGTTGCCAAACATACACCTTGGAAAAAACGTTATTTTCTCTGCGAATTGATTTCAGAGCGACGTGCGTCAAAATTAACTATTTTTTGCCAACCTTTCATTTTGCAAAAAAAGTGATTTCCTCGGCGAGTTAAGCATTTTGAGTAATTTGCACGTTGATTTCAGAGCAGATTGGATCAAAATTAAATCTGTGTTGCCAAACATTCACCTTGGGGGAATAAAGTGATTTTCCCGGCGGGTTAAGTATTTGTAGTAATTTGCCGATGCTTTCAGAGTTGCATGCATCAAAATTAACTGTTTTTAAGCATTTGCCTTACTTTCATTTTGGGAAAAAGGTGATTTCCTCGTTGAATTCAGCATTTTGAGTGATTTATCATTGCTTTTCTGAACGTTTTTTGAACGTTTTCTGAAATGTAGTATCTCTTGCCGAACATTCAGTACCAACAAAATGTGATTATATCGGCGAGTTAAGCATTTTGAATAAATTTCTGTTGCTTTTTTAGATCGTCTTGCATCAATTTAACGATTTTCTTCCTTATCTTTCATTTTGGAAAAAAGTGATTTGCGTGTTGATTTCAGCGAGCAATTTGCCGTTTGGGTTCAGAGCAGAATGCATCAAAATTAACTATTTTTAAGCATTTGCCTAGCTTTCATTTTGGGAAAAACGGTATTTTCTCTGCGAATTGATTTCAGAGCGGTGTGCGTCAAAATTAACTATTTTTTGCCAACCCTTCATTTTGCAAAAAAAGTGATTTCCTCGGCGAGTTAAGCATTTTGAGAAATTTGCACGTTGATTTCAGAGCGGCATGCATCTTAATTAACTATTGTTTGCCAACCATTCATTTTAGAAGAAAAGTGATTTTCTCGTTGAATTAAGCATTTTGCGTAATTTACCATTGCTTTCCCGAGCGTCTTTAAAGAAAAGGTAGTATTTCTTGCCAAACATTCATTTTAGACAAAATGTGATTATATCGGCGAGATAGGCATTTTGAGTAATTTCCCGTTTGATTTCAGAGTAGATTGAATCAAAATTAACTATTTGTTGCCAAATATTCACTTTGGGAAAAAAGGTGATTATATCGGCGAGTTAGGCATTTTCCGTAATTTGCAGTTTGATTTCAGAGCCGATTGCATCAAAATTAACTCTGTGTTGCCAAACATTCACTTTGGAAAAACAAAGTGATTTTCTCGGCGTGTTAAGCATTTTGAGTAATTTGACGTTTGATTTCGGAGCAGATTGAATCAAAATTAACTATTTGTTGCCAAACATTCACTTTGGGAAAAAATGTGATTATATCGGCGAGATAGGCATTTTGAGTAATTTGCACTTTGATTTCAGAGCCGATTGCATCAAAATTAACTCTGTGTTGCCAAACATTCACTTTGGAAAAAAAAGGGATTTTGTCGGCATGTTAAGCATTTTGAGTAATTTACCGTCTAATTTCAGAGCAGAGTGCCTAAAAATAAACTATTTTTAAGCATTTGCCTAGCTTTCATTTTGGGAAAAAGTTATTTTCTCTGCGAATTGATTTCAGAGCGGTTTGCGTCAAAATTAACTATTTTTTGCCAACCATTCATTTTGCAAAAAAAGTGATTTCCTCGGGGAGTTAAGCATTTTGAGTAATTTGCACGTTGATTTCAGAGCAGATTGCATCAAAATTAACTCTGTGTTGCCGAACCTTGGGAAAAAAAGTGATTTTCTCGGCGGGTTAAGTATTTTGAGTAATTTGCCGATGCTTTCAGAGTTAACTGTTTTTAAGCATTTGCCTTACTTTCATTTTGGGGAAAAGGTGATTTCCTCGTTGAATTCAGCATTTTGAGTGATTTATCATTGCTTTTCTGAACGTTTTTTGAACGTTTTCTGAAATGTAGTATCTCTTGCCGAACATTCAGTACCAACAAAATGTGATTATATCGGCGAGTTAAGCATTTTGAATAAATTTCTGTTGCTTTTTTAGATCGTCTTGCATCAATTTAACGATTTTCTTCCTTATCTTTCATTTTGGAAAAAAGTGATTTGCATGTTGATTTCAGCGAGCAATTTGCCGTTTGGGTTCAGAGCAGAATGCATCAAAATTAACTATTTTTAAGCATTTGCCTAGCTTTCATTTTGGGAAAAACGGTATTTTTGTGATTATATCGGCGAGTTAGGCATTTTCGGTAATTTGCAGTTTTATTTCAGAGCCGATTGCATCAAAATTAACTCTGTGTTGCCAAACATTCACCTTGGGGGAAAAAAGTGATTTTCTCGGTGAGTTAAGCATTTTGAGTAGTTTATCGATGCTTTCAGAGTTGCATGCATCAAACATCATGTGTTCAAAGCAGAATGCATGAAAATTAACTATTTTTAAACATGTGCCTAGCTTTCATTTTGTGAAAAAAGTTATTGTCTCTGCGAGTTGATTTCAGAGCGGTGTGCATCAAAATTAACTATTTCTTGCCAACCATTCACTTTCGAAAAAAAGTGATTTTCTTGTTGAATTAAGCATTTTGAGTAATTTACCATTGCTTTCCAGAGCGTCTTTAATGAAATCGTAGTATTTCATGCAAACATTCATTTTAGACATGTGAATATATCGGCTAGTTAGGCATTTTGAATACTTTACTGTTTTCTTTTAGAGCGTCTTGCATCAAAATTAACTATATTTTGCCAACCATTCATTTTGCTAAAAATAGTGATTTTTTTTTCTTCGAGTTAAGCATTTTGAGTAATTTGCCGTTTATTTTCAGAGCTGAATGTATCAATACTAACTATTTTTAAGCATTTGCCTAATTTTCATTTTGGGGAAAAAAGTGATTTCCTCTGCGAGTTGATTTGAGAGCAGTGTGCATCAACATTACCTATTTTTTTGCCAACCATTCACCTTGGAGAAAAAAAGTGATTTTCTCGGCGGGTTAAGCATTTTGAGTAATTTGCCGTTGCTTTCAGAGCGTCTTTAATGAAAACGTAGTTTTTCTTCCCGAACATTCATTTTAGACAAAATGTGATTATATCGGCGAGATAGGCATTTTGAGTAATTTCCCGTTTGATTTCAGAGTAGATTGAATCAAAATTAACTATTTGTTGCCAAACATTCACTTTGGAAAAACAAAGTGATTTTCTCGGCGTGTTAAGCATTTTGAGTAATTTGCCGTTTGATTTCAGAGCAGATTGCATCAAAATTAACTCTGTGTTGCCAAACATACACCTTGGAAAAAACGTTATTTTCTCTGCGAATTGATTTCAGAGCGACGTGCGTCAAAATTAACTATTTTTTGCCAACCTTTCATTTTGCAAAAAAAGTGATTTCCTCGGCGAGTTAAGCATTTTGAGTAATTTGCACGTTGATTTCAGAGCAGATTGGATCAAAATTAAATCTGTGTTGCCAAACATTCACCTTGGGGGAATAAAGTGATTTTCCCGGCGGGTTAAGTATTTGTAGTAATTTGCCGATGCTTTCAGAGTTGCATGCATCAAAATTAACTGTTTTTAAGCATTTGCCTTACTTTCATTTTGGGAAAAAGGTGATTTCCTCGTTGAATTCAGCATTTTGAGTGATTTATCATTGCTTTTCTGAACGTTTTTTGAACGTTTTCTGAAATGTAGTATCTCTTGCCGAACATTCAGTACCAACAAAATGTGATTATATCGGCGAGTTAAGCATTTTGAATAAATTTCTGTTGCTTTTTTAGATCGTCTTGCATCAATTTAACGATTTTCTTCCTTATCTTTCATTTTGGAAAAAAGTGATTTGCATGTTGATTTCAGCGAGCAATTTGCCGTTTGGGTTCAGAGCAGAATGCATCAAAATTAACTATTTTTAAGCATTTGCCTAGCTTTCATTTTGGGAAAAACGGTATTTTCTCTGCGAATTGATTTCAGAGCGGTGTGCGTCAAAATTAACTATTTTTTGCCAACCCTTCATTTTGCAAAAAAAGTGATTTCCTCGGCGAGTTAAGCATTTTGAGAAATTTGCACGTTGATTTCAGAGCGGCATGCATCTTAATTAACTATTGTTTGCCAACCATTCATTTTAGAAGAAAAGTGATTTTCTCGTTGAATTAAGCATTTTGCGTAATTTACCATTGCTTTCCCGAGCGTCTTTAAAGAAAAGGTAGTATTTCTTGCCAAACATTCATTTTAGACAAAATGTGATTATATCGGCGAGATAGGCATTTTGAGTAATTTCCCGTTTGATTTCAGAGTAGATTGAATCAAAATTAACTATTTGTTGCCAAATATTCACTTTGGGAAAAAAGGTGATTATATCGGCGAGTTAGGCATTTTCCGTAATTTGCAGTTTGATTTCAGAGCCGATTGCATCAAAATTAACTCTGTGTTGCCAAACATTCACTTTGGAAAAACAAAGTGATTTTCTCGGCGTGTTAAGCATTTTGAGTAATTTGACGTTTGATTTCGGAGCAGATTGAATCAAAATTAACTATTTGTTGCCAAACATTCACTTTGGGAAAAAATGTGATTATATCGGCGAGATAGGCATTTTGAGTAATTTGCACTTTGATTTCAGAGCCGATTGCATCAAAATTAACTCTGTGTTGCCAAACATTCACTTTGGAAAAAAAAGGGATTTTGTCGGCATGTTAAGCATTTTGAGTAATTTACCGTCTAATTTCAGAGCAGAGTGCCTAAAAATAAACTATTTTTAAGCATTTGCCTAGATTTCATTTTGGGAAAAAGTTATTTTCTCTGCGAATTGATTTCAGAGCGGTTTGCGTCAAAATTAACTATTTTTTGCCAACCATTCATTTTGCAAAAAAAGTGATTTCCTCGGCGAGTTAAGCATTTTGAGTAATTTGCACGTTGATTTCAGAGCAGATTGCATCAAAATTAACTCTGTGTTGCCGAACCTTGGGAAAAAAAGTGATTTTCTCGGCGGGTTAAGCATTTTGAGTAATTTGCCGATGCTTTCAGAGTTGCATGCATCAAAATGAACTGTTTTTAAGCATTTGCCTTACTTTCATTTTGGGAAAAAGGTGATTTCCTCGTTGAATTCAGCATTTTGAGTGATTTATCATTGCTTTTCTGAACGTTTTTTGAACGTTTTCTGAAATGTAGTATCTCTTGCCGAACATTCAGTACCAACAAAATGTGATTATATCGGCGAGTTAAGCATTTTGAATAAATTTCTGTTGCTTTTTTAGATCGTCTTGCATCAATTTAACGATTTTCTTCCTTATCTTTCATTTTGGAAAAAAGTGATTTGCATGTTGATTTCAGCGAGCAATTTGCCGTTTGGGTTCAGAGCAGAATGCATCAAAATTAACAATTTTTAAGCATTTGCCTAGCTTTCATTTTGGGAAAAACGGTATTTTCTCTGCGAATTGATTTCAGAGCGGTGTGCGTCAAAATTAACTATTTTTTGCCAACCATTCATTTTGCAAAAAAAGTGATTTCCTCGGGGAGTTAAGCATTTTGAGTAATTTGCACGTTGATTTCAGAGCAGATTGCATCAAAATTAACTCTGTGTTGCCGAACCTTGGGAAAAAAAGTGATTTTCTCGGCGGGTTAAGTATTTTGAGTAATTTGCCGATGCTTTCAGAGTTGCATGCATCAAAATTAACTGTTTTTAAGCATTTGCCTTACTTTCATTTTGGGAAAAAGGTGATTTCCTCGTTGAATTCAGCATTTTGAGTGATTTATCATTGCTTTTCTGAACGTTTTTTGAACGTTTTCTGAAATGTAGTATCTCTTGCCGAACATTCAGTACCAACAAAATGTGATTATATCGGCGAGTTAAGCATTTTGAATAAATTTCTGTTGCTTTTTTAGATCGTCTTGCATCAATTTAACGATTTTCTTCCTTATCTTTCATTTTGGAAAAAAGTGATTTGCATGTTGATTTCAGCGAGCAATTTGCCGTTTGGGTTCAGAGCAGAATGCATCAAAATTAACTATTTTTAAGCATTTGCCTAGCTTTCATTTTGGGAAAAACGGTATTTTCTCTGCGAATTGATTTCAGAGCGGTGTGCGTCAAAATTAACTATTTTTTGCCAACCCTTCATTTTGCAAAAAAAGTGATTTCCTCGGCGAGTTAAGCATTTTGAGAAATTTGCACGTTGATTTCAGAGCGGCATGCATCTTAATTAACTATTGTTTGCCAACCATTCATTTTAGAAGAAAAGTGATTTTCTCGTTGAATTAAGCATTTTGCGTAATTTACCATTGCTTTCCCGAGCGTCTTTAAAGAAAAGGTAGTATTTCTTGCCAAACATTCATTTTAGACAAAATGTGATTATATCGGCGAGATAGGCATTTTGAGTAATTTCCCGTTTGATTTCAGAGTAGATTGAATCAAAATTAACTATTTGTTGCCAAATATTCACTTTGGGAAAAAAGGTGATTATATCGGCGAGTTAGGCATTTTCCGTAATTTGCAGTTTGATTTCAGAGCCGATTGCATCAAAATTAACTCTGTGTTGCCAAACATTCACTTTGGAAAAACAAAGTGATTTTCTCGGCGTGTTAAGCATTTTGAGTAATTTGACGTTTGATTTCGGAGCAGATTGAATCAAAATTAACTATTTGTTGCCAAACATTCACTTTGGGAAAAAATGTGATTATATCGGCGAGATAGGCATTTTGAGTAATTTGCACTTTGATTTCAGAGCCGATTGCATCAAAATTAACTCTGTGTTGCCAAACATTCACTTTGGAAAAAAAAGGGATTTTGTCGGCATGTTAAGCATTTTGAGTAATTTACCGTCTAATTTCAGAGCAGAGTGCCTAAAAATAAACTATTTTTAAGCATTTGCCTAGCTTTCATTTTGGGAAAAAGTTATTGTCTCTGCGAGTTGATTTCAGAGCGGTGTGCATCAAAATTAACTATTTCTTGCCAACCATTCACTTTCGAAAAAAAGTGATTTTCTTGTTGAATTAAGCATTTTGAGTAATTTACCATTGCTTTCCAGAGCGTCTTTAATGAAATCGTAGTATTTCATGCAAACATTCATTTTAGACATGTGAATATATCGGCTAGTTAGGCATTTTGAATACTTTACTGTTTTCTTTTAGAGCGTCTTGCATCAAAATTAACTATATTTTGCCAACCATTCATTTTGCTAAAAATAGTGATTTTTTTTTCTTCGAGTTAAGCATTTTGAGTAATTTGCCGTTTATTTTCAGAGCTGAATGTATCAATACTAACTATTTTTAAGCATTTGCCTAATTTTCATTTTGGGGAAAAAAGTGATTTCCTCTGCGAGTTGATTTGAGAGCAGTGTGCATCAAAATTACCTATTTTTTTGCCAACCATTCACCTTGGAGAAAAAAAGTGATTTTCTCGGCGGGTTAAGCATTTTGAGTAATTTGCCGTTGCTTTCAGAGCGTCTTTAATGAAAACGTAGTTTTTCTTCCCGAACATTCATTTTAGACAAAATGTGATTATATCGGCGAGATAGGCATTTTGAGTAATTTCCCGTTTGATTTCAGAGTAGATTGAATCAAAATTAACTATTTGTTGCCAAACATTCACTTTGGAAAAACAAAGTGATTTTCTCGGCGTGTTAAGCATTTTGAGTAATTTGCCGTTTGATTTCAGAGCAGATTGCATCAAAATTAACTCTGTGTTGCCAAACATACACCTTGGAAAAAACGTTATTTTCTCTGCGAATTGATTTCAGAGCGACGTGCGTCAAAATTAACTATTTTTTGCCAACCTTTCATTTTGCAAAAAAAGTGATTTCCTCGGCGAGTTAAGCATTTTGAGTAATTTGCACGTTGATTTCAGAGCAGATTGGATCAAAATTAAATCTGTGTTGCCAAACATTCACCTTGGGGGAATAAAGTGATTTTCCCGGCGGGTTAAGTATTTGTAGTAATTTGCCGATGCTTTCAGAGTTGCATGCATCAAAATTAACTGTTTTTAAGCATTTGCCTTACTTTCAGTTTGGGAAAAAGGTGATTTTCACGTTGAATTCTGCATTTTGAGTGATTTATCGTTTTTCTGAACGTTTTTTGAACGTTTTCTGAAATGTAGTATCTCTTGCCGAACATTCAGTACCAACAAAATGTGATTATATCGGCGAGTTAAGCATTTTGAATAAATTTCTGTTGCTTTTTTAGATCGTCTTGCATCAATTTAACGATTTTCTTCCTTATCTTTCATTTTGGAAAAAAGTGATTTGCATGTTGATTTCAGCGAGCAATTTGCCGTTTGGGTTCAGAGCAGAATGCATCAAAATTAACTATTTTTAAGCATTTGCCTAGCTTTCATTTTGGGAAAAACGGTATTTTCTCTGCGAATTGATTTCAGAGCGGTGTGCGTCAAAATTAACTATTTTTTGCCAACCCTTCATTTTGCAAAAAAAGTGATTTCCTCGGCGACTTAAGCATTTTGAGAAATTTGCACGTTGATTTCAGAGCGGCATGCATCTTAATTAACTATTGTTTGCCAACCATTCATTTTAGAAGAAAAGTGATTTTCTCGTTGAATTAAGCATTTTGCGTAATTTACCATTGCTTTCCCGAGCGTCTTTAAAGAAAACGTAGTATTTCTTGCCAAACATTCATTTTAGACAAAATGTGATTATATCGGCGAGATAGGCATTTTGAGTAATTTCCCGTTTGATTTCAGAGTAGATTGAATCAAAATTAACTATTTGTTGCCAAATATTCACTTTGGGAAAAAAGGTGATTATATCGGCGAGTTAGGCATTTTCCGTAATTTGCAGTTTGATTTCAGAGCCGATTGCATCAAAATTAACTCTGTGTTGCCAAACATTCACTTTGGAAAAACAAATTGATTTTCTCGGCGTGTTAAGCATTTTGAGTAATTTGACGTTTGATTTCGGAGCAGATTGAATCAAAATTAACTATTTGTTGCCAAACATTCACTTTGGGAAAAAATGTGATTATATCGGCGAGTTAGGCATTTTCGGTAATTTGCAGTTTGATTTCAGAGCCGATTGCATCAGAATTAACTCTGTGTTGCCAAACATTCACCTTGGGGGAAAAAAGTGATTTTCTCGGTGGGTTAAGCATTTTGAGTAGTTTATCGATGCTTTCAGAGTTGCATGCATCAAACATCATGTGTTCAGAGCAGAATGCATGAAAATTAACTATTTTTAAACATGTGCCTAGCTTTCATTTTGTGAAAAAAGTTATTGTCTCTGCGAGTTGATTTCAGAGCGGTGTGCATCAAAATTAACTATTTCTTGCCAACCATTCACTTTCGAAAAAAAGTGATTTTCTTGTTGAATTAAGCATTTTGAGTAATTTACCATTGCTTTCCAGAGCGTCTTTAATGAAAACGTAGTATTTCATGCAAACATTCATTTTAGACATGTGAATATATCGGCGAGTTAGGCATTTTGAATACTTTACTGTTTTCTTTTAGAGCGTCTTGCATCAAAATTAACTATATTTTGCCAACCATTCATTTTGCTAAAAATAGTGATTTTTTTTTCTTCGAGTTAAGCATTTTGAGTAATTTGCCGTTTATTTTCAGAGCTGAATGTATCAATACTAACTATTTTTAAGCATTTGCCTAATTTTTATTTTGGGGAAAAAAGTGATTTCCTCTGCGAGTTGATTTGAGAGCAGTGTGCATCAAAATTACCTATTTTTTTGCCAACCATTCATCTTGGGGAAAAAAAGTGATTTTCTCGGCGGGTTAAGCATTTTGAGTAATTTGCCGTTGCTTTCAGAGCGTCTTTAATGAAAACGTAGTTTTTCTTGCCGAACATTCATTTTAGACAAAATGTGATTATATCGGCGAAATAGGCATTTTGAGTAATTTGCCGTTTGATTTCAGAGCTGATTGAATCAAAATTAACTATTTGTTGCCAAACATTCACTTTTGGGAAAAAAGGGATTATATCGGCGAGTTAGGCATTTTCAGTAATTTGCAGTTTGATTTCAGAGCCGATTGCATCAAAATTAACCCTGTGTTGCCAAACATTCACCTTGGAAAAAAATGGGATTTTGTCGGCATGTTATGCATTTTGAGTAATTTACCGTTTAATTTCAGAGCAGATTGCCTCAAAATAAACTATTTTTAAGCATTTGCCTAGCTTTCATTTTGGGAAAAAAGTTATTTTCTCTGCGAATTGATTTCAGAGCGGCGTGCGTCAAAATTAACTATTTTTTGCCAACCCTTCATTTTGCAAAAAAAGTGATTGCCTCGGGGAGTTAAGCATTTTGAGTAATTTGCACGTTGATTTCAGAGCAGATTGCATCAAAATTAACTCTGTGTTGCCAAACATTCACCTTGGGACAAAAAGTGATTTTCTCGGCGGGTTAAGTATTTTGAGTAATTTGCCGATGCTTTCAGAGTTGCATGCATCAAAATTAACTGTTTTTAAGCATTTGCCTTACTTTCATTTTGGGAAAAAAGTGATTTCCTCGTTGAATTCAGCATTTTGAGTGATTTATCGTTTTTCTGTACGTTTTTCATGAAAACGTAGTATCTCTTGCGGGACATTCAGTACCAACAATATATGATTTTATCGGCGAGTTAAGCATTTTGAATAATTTTCTGTTATTTTTTTTAGATCGTCTTGCATCAAATTTAACGATTTGCTTCCCAATCATTCATTTTGCAAAAAAGTGATTTGCATGTTGATTTCAGCGAGTAATTTGCCGTTTGGGTTCAGAGCAGAATGCATCAAAATTAACTATTTTTAAGCATTTGCCTAGCTTTCATTTTGGGAAAAACGGTATTTTCTCTGCGAATTGATTTCAGGGCGGCGTGCGTCAAAATTAACTATTTTTTGCCAACCCTTAATTTTGCAAAAAAAGTGATTTTCTCGTTGAATTAAGCATTTTGAGTAATTTACCATTGCTTTCCAGAGCGTCTTTAATGAAAACGTAGTATTTCTTGCCAAACATTCATTTTAGACAAAATGTGATTATATCGGCGAGATAGGCATTTTGAGTAATTTGCACTTTGATTTCAGAGCCGATTGCATCAAAATTAACTCTGTGTTGCCAAACATTCACTTTGGAAAAAAAAGGGATTTTGTCGGCATGTTAAGCATTTTGAGTAATTTACCGTCTAATTTCAGAGCAGAGTGCCTAAAAATAAACTATTTTTAAGCATTTGCCTAGCTTTCATTTTGGGAAAAAGTTATTTTCTCTGCGAATTGATTTCAGAGCGGTTTGCGTCAAAATTAACTATTTTTTGCCAACCATTCATTTTGCAAAAAAAGTGATTTCCTCGGGGAGTTAAGCATTTTGAGTAATTTGCACGTTGATTTCAGAGCAGATTGCATCAAAATTAACTCTGTGTTGCCGAACCTTGGGAAAAAAAGTGATTTTCTCGGCGGGTTAAGTATTTTGAGTAATTTGCCGATGCTTTCAGAGTTGCATGCATCAAAATTAACTGTTTTTAAGCATTTGCCTTACTTTCATTTTGGGAAAAAAGTGATTTCCTCGTTGAATTCAGCATTTTGAGTGATTTATCGTTTTTCTGTACGTTTTTCATGAAAACGTAGTATCTCTTGCGGGACATTCAGTACCAACAATATATGATTTTATCGGCGAGTTAAGCATTTTGAATAATTTTCTGTTATTTTTTTTAGATCGTCTTGCATCAAATTTAACGATTTGCTTCCCAATCATTCATTTTGCAAAAAAGTGATTTGCATGTTGATTTCAGCGAGTAATTTGCCGTTTGGGTTCAGAGCAGAATGCATCAAAATTAACTATTTTTAAGCATTTGCCTAGCTTTCATTTTGGGAAAAACGGTATTTTCTCTGCGAATTGATTTCAGGGCGGCGTGCGTCAAAATTAACTATTTTTTGCCAACCCTTAATTTTGCAAAAAAAGTGATTTTCTCGTTGAATTAAGCATTTTGAGTAATTTACCATTGCTTTCCAGAGCGTCTTTAATGAAAACGTAGTATTTCTTGCCAAACATTCATTTTAGACAAAATGTGATTATATCGGCGAGATAGGCATTTTGAGTAATTTGCACTTTGATTTCAGAGCCGATTGCATCAAAATTAACTCTGTGTTGCCAAACATTCACTTTGGAAAAAAAAGGGATTTTGTCGGCATGTTAAGCATTTTGAGTAATTTACCGTCTAATTTCAGAGCAGAGTGCCTAAAAATAAACTATTTTTAAGCATTTGCCTAGCTTTCATTTTGGGAAAAAGTTATTTTCTCTGCGAATTGATTTCAGAGCGGTTTGCGTCAAAATTAACTATTTTTTGCCAACCATTCATTTTGCAAAAAAAGTGATTTCCTCGGGGAGTTAAGCATTTTGAGTAATTTGCACGTTGATTTCAGAGCAGATTGCATCAAAATTAACTCTGTGTTGCCGAACCTTGGGAAAAAAAGTGATTTTCTCGGCGGGTTAAGTATTTTGAGTAATTTGCCGATGCTTTCAGAGTTGCATGCATCAAAATTAACTGTTTTTAAGCATTTGCCTTACTTTCATTTTGGGGAAAAGGTGATTTCCTCGTTGAATTCAGCATTTTGAGTGATTTATCATTGCTTTTCTGAACGTTTTTTGAACGTTTTCTGAAATGTAGTATCTCTTGCCGAACATTCAGTACCAACAAAATGTGATTATATCGGCGAGTTAAGCATTTTGAATAAATTTCTGTTGCTTTTTTAGATCGTCTTGCATCAATTTAACGATTTTCTTCCTTATCTTTCATTTTGGAAAAAAGTGATTTGCATGTTGATTTCAGCGAGCAATTTGCCGTTTGGGTTCAGAGCAGAATGCATCAAAATTAACTATTTTTAAGCATTTGCCTAGCTTTCATTTTGGGAAAAACGGTATTTTCTCTGCGAATTGATTTCAGAGCGGTGTGCGTCAATATTAACTATTTTTTGCCAACCCTTCATTTTGCAAAAAAAGTGATTTCCTCGGCGAGTTAAGCATTTTGAGAAATTTGCACGTTGATTTCAGAGCGGCATGCATCTTAATTAACTATTGTTTGCCAACCATTCATTTTAGAAGAAAAGTGATTTTCTCGTTGAATTAAGCATTTTGCGTAATTTACCATTGCTTTCCCGAGCGTCTTTAAAGAAAACGTAGTATTTCTTGCCAAACATTCATTTTAGACAAAATGTGATTATATCGGCGAGATAGGCATTTTGAGTAATTTCCCGTTTGATTTCAGAGTAGATTGAATCAAAATTAACTATTTGTTGCCAAATATTCACTTTGGGAAAAAAGGTGATTATATCGGCGAGTTAGGCATTTTCCGTAATTTGCAGTTTGATTTCAGAGCCGATTGCATCAAAATTAACTCTGTGTTGCCAAACATTCACTTTGGAAAAACAAAGTGATTTTCTCGGCGTGTTAAGCATTTTGAGTAATTTGACGTTTGATTTCGGAGCAGATTGAATCAAAATTAACTATTTGTTGCCAAACATTCACTTTGGGAAAAAATGTGATTATATCGGCGAGATAGGCATTCTGAGTAATTTGCACTTTGATTTCAGAGCCGATTGCATCAAAATTAACTCTGTGTTGCCAAACATTCACTTTGGAAAAAAAAGGGATTTTGTCGGCATGTTAAGCATTTTGAGTAATTTACCGTCTAATTTCAGAGCAGAGTGCCTAAAAATAAACTATTTTTAAGCATTTGCCTAGCTTTCATTTTGGGAAAAAGTTATTTTCTCTGCGAATTGATTTCAGAGCGGTTTGCGTCAAAATTAACTATTTTTTGCCAACCATTCATTTTGCAAAAAAAGTGATTTCCTCGGGGAGTTAAGCATTTTGAGTAATTTGCACGTTGATTTCAGAGCAGATTGGATCAAAATTAAATCTGTGTTGCCAAACATTCACCTTGGGGGAATAAAGTGATTTTCCCGGCGGGTTAAGTATTTGTAGTAATTTGCCGATGCTTTCAGAGTTGCATGCATCAAAATTAACTGTTTTTAAGCATTTGCCTTACTTTCAGTTTGGGAAAAAGGTGATTTTCACGTTGAATTCTGCATTTTGAGTGATTTATCGTTTTTCTGAACGTTTTTTGAACGTTTTCTGAAATGTAGTATCTCTTGCCGAACATTCAGTACCAACAAAATGTGATTATATCGGCGAGTTAAGCATTTTGAATAAATTTCTGTTGCTTTTTTAGATCGTCTTGCATCAATTTAACGATTTTCTTCCTTATCTTTCATTTTGGAAAAAAGTGATTTGCATGTTGATTTCAGCGAGCAATTTGCCGTTTGGGTTCAGAGCAGAATGCATCAAAATTAACTATTTTTAAGCATTTGCCTAGCTTTCATTTTGGGAAAAACGGTATTTTCTCTGCGAATTGATTTCAGAGCGGTGTGCGTCAAAATTAACTATTTTTTGCCAACCCTTCATTTTGCAAAAAAAGTGATTTCCTCGGCGAGTTAAGCATTTTGAGAAATTTGCACGTTGATTTCAGAGCGGCATGCATCTTAATTAACTATTGTTTGCCAACCATTCATTTTAGAAGAAAAGTGATTTTCTCGTTGAATTAAGCATTTTGCGTAATTTACCATTGCTTTCCCGAGCGTCTTTAAAGAAAACGTAGTATTTCTTGCCAAACATTCATTTTAGACAAAATGTGATTATATCGGCGAGATAGGCATTTTGAGTAATTTCCCGTTTGATTTCAGAGTAGATTGAATCAAAATTAACTATTTGTTGCCAAATATTCACTTTGGGAAAAAAGGTGATTATATCGGCGAGTTAGGCATTTTCCGTAATTTGCAGTTTGATTTCAGAGCCGATTGCATCAAAATTAACTCTGTGTTGCCAAACATTCACTTTGGAAAAACAAATTGATTTTCTCGGCGTGTTAAGCATTTTGAGTAATTTGACGTTTGATTTCGGAGCAGATTGAATCAAAATTAACTATTTGTTGCCAAACATTCACTTTGGGAAAAAATGTGATTATATCGGCGAGTTAGGCATTTTCGGTAATTTGCAGTTTGATTTCAGAGCCGATTGCATCAGAATTAACTCTGTGTTGCCAAACATTCACCTTGGGGGAAAAAAGTGATTTTCTCGGTGGGTTAAGCATTTTGAGTAGTTTATCGATGCTTTCAGAGTTGCATGCATCAAACATCATGTGTTCAGAGCAGAATGCATGAAAATTAACTATTTTTAAACATGTGCCTAGCTTTCATTTTGTGAAAAAAGTTATTGTCTCTGCGAGTTGATTTCAGAGCGGTGTGCATCAAAATTAACTATTTCTTGCCAACCATTCACTTTCGAAAAAAAGTGATTTTCTTGTTGAATTAAGCATTTTGAGTAATTTACCATTGCTTTCCAGAGCGTCTTTAATGAAAACGTAGTATTTCATGCAAACATTCATTTTAGACATGTGAATATATCGGCGAGTTAGGCATTTTGAATACTTTACTGTTTTCTTTTAGAGCGTCTTGCATCAAAATTAACTATATTTTGCCAACCATTCATTTTGCTAAAAATAGTGATTTTTTTTTCTTCGAGTTAAGCATTTTGAGTAATTTGCCGTTTATTTTCAGAGCTGAATGTATCAATACTAACTATTTTTAAGCATTTGCCTAATTTTTATTTTGGGGAAAAAAGTGATTTCCTCTGCGAGTTGATTTGAGAGCAGTGTGCATCAAAATTACCTATTTTTTTGCCAACCATTCATCTTGGGGAAAAAAAGTGATTTTCTCGGCGGGTTAAGCATTTTGAGTAATTTGCCGTTGCTTTCAGAGCGTCTTTAATGAAAACGTAGTTTTTCTTGCCGAACATTCATTTTAGACAAAATGTGATTATATCGGCGAAATAGGCATTTTGAGTAATTTGCCGTTTGATTTCAGAGCTGATTGAATCAAAATTAACTATTTGTTGCCAAACATTCACTTTTGGGAAAAAAGGGATTATATCGGCGAGTTAGGCATTTTCAGTAATTTGCAGTTTGATTTCAGAGCCGATTGCATCAAAATTAACCCTGTGTTGCCAAACATTCACTTTGGAAAAAAAAGGGATTTTGTCGGCATGTTAAGCATTTTGAGTAATTTACCGTCTAATTTCAGAGCAGAGTGCCTAAAAATAAACTATTTTTAAGCATTTGCCTAGCTTTCATTTTGGGAAAAAGTTATTTTCTCTGCGAATTGATTTCAGAGCGGTTTGCGTCAAAATTAACTATTTTTTGCCAACCATTCATTTTGCAAAAAAAGTGATTTCCTCGGGGAGTTAAGCATTTTGAGTAATTTGCACGTTGATTTCAGAGCAGATTGCATCAAAATTAACTCTGTGTTGCCGAACCTTGGGAAAAAAAGTGATTTTCTCGGCGGGTTAAGTATTTTGAGTAATTTGCCGATGCTTTCAGAGTTGCATGCATCAAAATTAACTGTTTTTAAGCATTTGCCTTACTTTCATTTTGGGAAAAAGGTGATTTCCTCGTTGAATTCAGCATTTTGAGTGATTTATCATTGCTTTTCTGAACGTTTTTTGAACGTTTTCTGAAATGTAGTATCTCTTGCCGAACATTCAGTACCAACAAAATGTGATTATATCGGCGAGTTAAGCATTTTGAATAAATTTCTGTTGCTTTTTTAGATCGTCTTGCATCAATTTAACGATTTTCTTCCTTATCTTTCATTTTGGAAAAAAGTGATTTGCATGTTGATTTCAGCGAGCAATTTGCCGTTTGGGTTCAGAGCAGAATGCATCAAAATTAACTATTTTTAAGCATTTGCCTAGCTTTCATTTTGGGAAAAACGGTATTTTCTCTGCGAATTGATTTCAGAGCGGTGTGCGTCAAAATTAACTATTTTTTGCCAACCCTTCATTTTGCAAAAAAAGTGATTTCCTCGGCGAGTTAAGCATTTTGAGAAATTTGCACGTTGATTTCAGAGCGGCATGCATCTTAATTAACTATTGTTTGCCAACCATTCATTTTAGAAGAAAAGTGATTTTCTCGTTGAATTAAGCATTTTGCGTAATTTACCATTGCTTTCCCGAGCGTCTTTAAAGAAAACGTAGTATTTCTTGCCAAACATTCATTTTAGACAAAATGTGATTATATCGGCGAGATAGGCATTTTGAGTAATTTCCCGTTTGATTTCAGAGTAGATTGAATCAAAATTAACTATTTGTTGCCAAATATTCACTTTGGGAAAAAAGGTGATTATATCGGCGAGTTAGGCATTTTCCGTAATTTGCAGTTTGATTTCAGAGCCGATTGCATCAAAATTAACTCTGTGTTGCCAAACATTCACTTTGGAAAAACAAAGTGATTTTCTCGGCGTGTTAAGCATTTTGAGTAATTTGACGTTTGATTTCGGAGCAGATTGAATCAAAATTAACTATTTGTTGCCAAACATTCACTTTGGGAAAAAATGTGATTATATCGGCGAGATAGGCATTTTGAGTAATTTGCACTTTGATTTCAGAGCCGATTGCATCAAAATTAACTCTGTGTTGCCAAACATTCACTTTGGAAAAAAAAGGGATTTTGTCGGCATGTTAAGCATTTTGAGTAATTTACCGTCTAATTTCAGAGCAGAGTGCCTAAAAATAAACTATTTTTAAGCATTTGCCTAGCTTTCATTTTGGGAAAAAGTTATTTTCTCTGCGAATTGATTTCAGAGCGGTTTGCGTCAAAATTAACTATTTTTTGCCAACCATTCATTTTGCAAAAAAAGTGATTTCCTCGGGGAGTTAAGCATTTTGAGTAATTTGCACGTTGATTTCAGAGCAGATTGGATCAAAATTAAATCTGTGTTGCCAAACATTCACCTTGGGGGAATAAAGTGATTTTCCCGGCGGGTTAAGTATTTGTAGTAATTTGCCGAAGCTTTCAGAGTTGCATGCATCAAAATTAACTGTTTTTAAGCATTTGCCTTACTTTCAGTTTGGGAAAAAGGTGATTTTCACGTTGAATTCTGCATTTTGAGTGATTTATCGTTTTTCTGAACGTTTTTTGAACGTTTTCTGAAATGTAGTATCTCTTGCCGAACATTCAGTACCAACAAAATGTGATTATATCGGCGAGTTAAGCATTTTGAATAAATTTCTGTTGCTTTTTTAGATCGTCTTGCATCAATTTAACGATTTTCTTCCTTATCTTTCATTTTGGAAAAAAGTGATTTGCATGTTGATTTCAGCGAGCAATTTGCCGTTTGGGTTCAGAGCAGAATGCATCAAAATTAACTATTTTTAAGCATTTGCCTAGCTTTCATTTTGGGAAAAACGGTATTTTCTCTGCGAATTGATTTCAGAGCGGTGTGCGTCAAAATTAACTATTTTTTGCCAACCCTTCATTTTGCAAAAAAAGTGATTTCCTCGGCGAGTTAAGCATTTTGAGAAATTTGCACGTTGATTTCAGAGCGGCATGCATCTTAATTAACTATTGTTTGCCAACCATTCATTTTAGAAGAAAAGTGATTTTCTCGTTGAATTAAGCATTTTGCGTAATTTACCATTGCTTTCCCGAGCGTCTTTAAAGAAAACGTAGTATTTCTTGCCAAACATTCATTTTAGACAAAATGTGATTATATCGGCGAGATAGGCATTTTGAGTAATTTCCCGTTTGATTTCAGAGTAGATTGAATCAAAATTAACTATTTGTTGCCAAATATTCACTTTGGGAAAAAAGGTGATTATATCGGCGAGTTAGGCATTTTCCGTAATTTGCAGTTTGATTTCAGAGCCGATTGCATCAAAATTAACTCTGTGTTGCCAAACATTCACTTTGGAAAAACAAATTGATTTTCTCGGCGTGTTAAGCATTTTGAGTAATTTGACGTTTGATTTCGGAGCAGATTGAATCAAAATTAACTATTTGTTGCCAAACATTCACTTTGGGAAAAAATGTGATTATATCGGCGAGTTAGGCATTTTCGGTAATTTGCAGTTTGATTTCAGAGCCGATTGCATCAGAATTAACTCTGTGTTGCCAAACATTCACCTTGGGGGAAAAAAGTGATTTTCTCGGTGGGTTAAGCATTTTGAGTAGTTTATCGATGCTTTCAGAGTTGCATGCATCAAACATCATGTGTTCAGAGCAGAATGCATGAAAATTAACTATTTTTAAACATGTGCCTAGCTTTCATTTTGTGAAAAAAGTTATTGTCTCTGCGAGTTGATTTCAGAGCGGTGTGCATCAAAATTAACTATTTCTTGCCAACCATTCACTTTCGAAAAAAAGTGATTTTCTTGTTGAATTAAGCATTTTGAGTAATTTACCATTGCTTTCCAGAGCGTCTTTAATGAAAACGTAGTATTTCATGCAAACATTCATTTTAGACATGTGAATATATCGGCGAGTTAGGCATTTTGAATACTTTACTGTTTTCTTTTAGAGCGTCTTGCATCAAAATTAACTATATTTTGCCAACCATTCATTTTGCTAAAAATAGTGATTTTTTTTTCTTCGAGTTAAGCATTTTGAGTAATTTGCCGTTTATTTTCAGAGCTGAATGTATCAATACTAACTATTTTTAAGCATTTGCCTAATTTTTATTTTGGGGAAAAAAGTGATTTCCTCTGCGAGTTGATTTGAGAGCAGTGTGCATCAAAATTACCTATTTTTTTGCCAACCATTCATCTTGGGGAAAAAAAGTGATTTTCTCGGCGGGTTAAGCATTTTGAGTAATTTGCCGTTGCTTTCAGAGCGTCTTTAATGAAAACGTAGTTTTTCTTGCCGAACATTCATTTTAGACAAAATGTGATTATATCGGCGAAATAGGCATTTTGAGTAATTTGCCGTTTGATTTCAGAGCTGATTGAATCAAAATTAACTATTTGTTGCCAAACATTCACTTTTGGGAAAAAAGGGATTATATCGGCGAGTTAGGCATTTTCAGTAATTTGCAGTTTGATTTCAGAGCCGATTGCATCAAAATTAACCCTGTGTTGCCAAACATTCACTTTGGAAAAAAATGGGATTTTGTCGGCATGTTATGCATTTTGAGTAATTTACCGTTTAATTTCAGAGCAGATTGCCTCAAAATAAACTATTTTTAAGCATTTGCCTAGCTTTCATTTTGGGAAAAAAGTTATTTTCTCTGCGAATTGATTTCAGAGCGGCGTGCGTCAAAATTAACTATTTTTTGCCAACCCTTCATTTTGCAAAAAAAGTGATTGCCTCGGGGAGTTAAGCATTTTGAGTAATTTGCACGTTGATTTCAGAGCAGATTGCATCAAAATTAACTCTGTGTTGCCAAACATTCACCTTGGGACAAAAAGTGATTTTCTCGGCGGGTTAAGTATTTTGAGTAATTTGCCGATGCTTTCAGAGTTGCATGCATCAAAATTAACTGTTTTTAAGCATTTGCCTTACTTTCATTTTGGGAAAAAAGTGATTTCCTCGTTGAATTCAGCATTTTGAGTGATTTATCGTTTTTCTGTACGTTTTTCATGAAAACGTAGTATCTCTTGCGGGACATTCAGTACCAACAATATATGATTTTATCGGCGAGTTAAGCATTTTGAATAATTTTCTGTTATTTTTTTTAGATCGTCTTGCATCAAATTTAACGATTTGCTTCCCAATCATTCATTTTGCAAAAAAGTGATTTGCATGTTGATTTCAGCGAGTAATTTGCCGTTTGGGTTCAGAGCAGAATGCATCAAAATTAACTATTTTTAAGCATTTGCCTAGCTTTCATTTTGGGAAAAACGGTATTTTCTCTGCGAATTGATTTCAGGGCGGCGTGCGTCAAAATTAACTATTTTTTGCCAACCCTTAATTTTGCAAAAAAAGTGATTTTCTCGTTGAATTAAGCATTTTGAGTAATTTACCATTGCTTTCCAGAGCGTCTTTAATGAAAACGTAGTATTTCTTGCCAAACATTCATTTTAGACAAAATGTGATTATATCGGCGAGATAGGCATTTTGAGTAATTTGCACTTTGATTTCAGAGCCGATTGCATCAAAATTAACTCTGTGTTGCCAAACATTCACTTTGGAAAAAAAAGGGATTTTGTCGGCATGTTAAGCATTTTGAGTAATTTACCGTCTAATTTCAGAGCAGAGTGCCTAAAAATAAACTATTTTTAAGCATTTGCCTAGCTTTCATTTTGGGAAAAAGTTATTTTCTCTGCGAATTGATTTCAGAGCGGTTTGCGTCAAAATTAACTATTTTTTGCCAACCATTCATTTTGCAAAAAAAGTGATTTCCTCGGGGAGTTAAGCATTTTGAGTAATTTGCACGTTGATTTCAGAGCAGATTGCATCAAAATTAACTCTGTGTTGCCGAACCTTGGGAAAAAAAGTGATTTTCTCGGCGGGTTAAGTATTTTGAGTAATTTGCCGATGCTTTCAGAGTTGCATGCATCAAAATTAACTGTTTTTAAGCATTTGCCTTACTTTCATTTTGGGGAAAAGGTGATTTCCTCGTTGAATTCAGCATTTTGAGTGATTTATCATTGCTTTTCTGAACGTTTTTTGAACGTTTTCTGAAATGTAGTATCTCTTGCCGAACATTCAGTACCAACAAAATGTGATTATATCGGCGAGTTAAGCATTTTGAATAAATTTCTGTTGCTTTTTTAGATCGTCTTGCATCAATTTAACGATTTTCTTCCTTATCTTTCATTTTGGAAAAAAGTGATTTGCATGTTGATTTCAGCGAGCAATTTGCCGTTTGGGTTCAGAGCAGAATGCATCAAAATTAACTATTTTTAAGCATTTGCCTAGCTTTCATTTTGGGAAAAACGGTATTTTCTCTGCGAATTGATTTCAGAGCGGTGTGCGTCAATATTAACTATTTTTTGCCAACCCTTCATTTTGCAAAAAAAGTGATTTCCTCGGCGAGTTAAGCATTTTGAGAAATTTGCACGTTGATTTCAGAGCGGCATGCATCTTAATTAACTATTGTTTGCCAACCATTCATTTTAGAAGAAAAGTGATTTTCTCGTTGAATTAAGCATTTTGCGTAATTTACCATTGCTTTCCCGAGCGTCTTTAAAGAAAAGGTAGTATTTCTTGCCAAACATTCATTTTAGACAAAATGTGATTATATCGGCGAGATAGGCATTTTGAGTAATTTCCCGTTTGATTTCAGAGTAGATTGAATCAAAATTAACTATTTGTTGCCAAATATTCACTTTGGGAAAAAAGGTGATTATATCGGCGAGTTAGGCATTTTCCGTAATTTGCAGTTTGATTTCAGAGCCGATTGCATCAAAATTAACTCTGTGTTGCCAAACATTCACTTTGGAAAAACAAAGTGATTTTCTCGGCGTGTTAAGCATTTTGAGTAATTTGACGTTTGATTTCGGAGCAGATTGAATCAAAATTAACTATTTGTTGCCAAACATTCACTTTGGGAAAAAATGTGATTATATCGGCGAGTTAGGCATTTTCGGTAATTTGCAGTTTTATTTCAGAGCCGATTGCATCAAAATTAACTCTGTGTTGCCAAACATTCACCTTGGGGGAAAAAAGTGATTTTCTCGGTGAGTTAAGCATTTTGAGTAGTTTATCGATGCTTTCAGAGTTGCATGCATCAAACATCATGTGTTCAAAGCAGAATGCATGAAAATTAACTATTTTTAAACATGTGCCTAGCTTTCATTTTGTGAAAAAAGTTATTGTCTCTGCGAGTTGATTTCAGAGCGGTGTGCATCAAAATTAACTATTTCTTGCCAACCATTCACTTTCGAAAAAAAGTGATTTTCTTGTTGAATTAAGCATTTTGAGTAATTTACCATTGCTTTCCAGAGCGTCTTTAATGAAATCGTAGTATTTCATGCAAACATTCATTTTAGACATGTGAATATATCGGCTAGTTAGGCATTTTGAATACTTTACTGTTTTCTTTTAGAGCGTCTTGCATCAAAATTAACTATATTTTGCCAACCATTCATTTTGCTAAAAATAGTGATTTTTTTTTCTTCGAGTTAAGCATTTTGAGTAATTTGCCGTTTATTTTCAGAGCTGAATGTATCAATACTAACTATTTTTAAGCATTTGCCTAATTTTCATTTTGGGGAAAAAAGTGATTTCCTCTGCGAGTTGATTTGAGAGCAGTGTGCATCAACATTACCTATTTTTTTGCCAACCATTCACCTTGGAGAAAAAAAGTGATTTTCTCGGCGGGTTAAGCATTTTGAGTAATTTGCCGTTGCTTTCAGAGCGTCTTTAATGAAAACGTAGTTTTTCTTCCCGAACATTCATTTTAGACAAAATGTGATTATATCGGCGAGATAGGCATTTTGAGTAATTTCCCGTTTGATTTCAGAGTAGATTGAATCAAAATTAACTATTTGTTGCCAAACATTCACTTTGGAAAAACAAAGTGATTTTCTCGGCGTGTTAAGCATTTTGAGTAATTTGCCGTTTGATTTCAGAGCAGATTGCATCAAAATTAACTCTGTGTTGCCAAACATACACCTTGGAAAAAACGTTATTTTCTCTGCGAATTGATTTCAGAGCGACGTGCGTCAAAATTAACTATTTTTTGCCAACCTTTCATTTTGCAAAAAAAGTGATTTCCTCGGCGAGTTAAGCATTTTGAGTAATTTGCACGTTGATTTCAGAGCAGATTGGATCAAAATTAAATCTGTGTTGCCAAACATTCACCTTGGGGGAATAAAGTGATTTTCCCGGCGGGTTAAGTATTTGTAGTAATTTGCCGATGCTTTCAGAGTTGCATGCATCAAAATTAACTGTTTTTAAGCATTTGCCTTACTTTCAGTTTGGGAAAAAGGTGATTTTCACGTTGAATTCTGCATTTTGAGTGATTTATCGTTTTTCTGAACGTTTTTTGAACGTTTTCTGAAATGTAGTATCTCTTGCCGAACATTCAGTACCAACAAAATGTGATTATATCGGCGTGTTAAGCATTTTGAATAAATTTCTGTTGCTTTATTAGATCGTCTTGCATCAATTTAACGATTTTCTTCCTTATCTTTCATTTTGGAAAAAAGTGATTTGCATGTTGATTTCAGCGAGCAATTTGCCGTTTGGGTTCAGAGCAGAATGCATCAAAATTAACTATTTTTAAGCATTTGCCTAGCTTTCATTTTGGGAAAAACGGTATTTTCTCTGCGAATTGATTTCAGAGCGGTGTGCGTCAAAATTAACTATTTTTTGCCAACCCTTCATTTTGCAAAAAAAGTGATTTCCTCGGCGAGTTAAGCATTTTGAGAAATTTGCACGTTGATTTCAGAGCGGCATGCATCTTAATTAACTATTGTTTGCCAACCATTCATTTTAGAAGAAAAGTGATTTTCTCGTTGAATTAAGCATTTTGCGTAATTTACCATTGCTTTCCCGAGCGTCTTTAAAGAAAACGTAGTATTTCTTGCCAAACATTCATTTTAGACAAAATGTGATTATATCGGCGAGATAGGCATTTTGAGTAATTTCCCGTTTGATTTCAGAGTAGATTGAATCAAAATTAACTATTTGTTGCCAAATATTCACTTTGGGAAAAAAGGTGATTATATCGGCGAGTTAGGCATTTTCCGTAATTTGCAGTTTGATTTCAGAGCCGATTGCATCAAAATTAACTCTGTGTTGCCAAACATTCACTTTGGAAAAACAAATTGATTTTCTCGGCGTGTTAAGCATTTTGAGTAATTTGACGTTTGATTTCGGAGCAGATTGAATCAAAATTAACTATTTGTTGCCAAACATTCACTTTGGGAAAAAATGTGATTATATCGGCGAGTTAGGCATTTTCGGTAATTTGCAGTTTGATTTCAGAGCCGATTGCATCAGAATTAACTCTGTGTTGCCAAACATTCACCTTGGGGGAAAAAAGTGATTTTCTCGGTGGGTTAAGCATTTTGAGTAGTTTATCGATGCTTTCAGAGTTGCATGCATCAAACATCATGTGTTCAGAGCAGAATGCATGAAAATTAACTATTTTTAAACATGTGCCTAGCTTTCATTTTGTGAAAAAAGTTATTGTCTCTGCGAGTTGATTTCAGAGCGGTGTGCATCAAAATTAACTATTTCTTGCCAACCATTCACTTTCGAAAAAAAGTGATTTTCTTGTTGAATTAAGCATTTTGAGTAATTTACCATTGCTTTCCAGAGCGTCTTTAATGAAAACGTAGTATTTCATGCAAACATTCATTTTAGACATGTGAATATATCGGCGAGTTAGGCATTTTGAATACTTTACTGTTTTCTTTTAGAGCGTCTTGCATCAAAATTAACTATATTTTGCCAACCATTCATTTTGCTAAAAATAGTGATTTTTTTTTCTTCGAGTTAAGCATTTTGAGTAATTTGCCGTTTATTTTCAGAGCTGAATGTATCAATACTAACTATTTTTAAGCATTTGCCTAATTTTTATTTTGGGGAAAAAAGTGATTTCCTCTGCGAGTTGATTTGAGAGCAGTGTGCATCAAAATTACCTATTTTTTTGCCAACCATTCATCTTGGGGAAAAAAAGTGATTTTCTCGGCGGGTTAAGCATTTTGAGTAATTTGCCGTTGCTTTCAGAGCGTCTTTAATGAAAACGTAGTTTTTCTTGCCGAACATTCATTTTAGACAAAATGTGATTATATCGGCGAAATAGGCATTTTGAGTAATTTGCCGTTTGATTTCAGAGCTGATTGAATCAAAATTAACTATTTGTTGCCAAACATTCACTTTTGGGAAAAAAGGGATTATATCGGCGAGTTAGGCATTTTCAGTAATTTGCAGTTTGATTTCAGAGCCGATTGCATCAAAATTAACCCTGTGTTGCCAAACATTCACTTTGGAAAAAAATGGGATTTTGTCGGCATGTTATGCATTTTGAGTAATTTACCGTTTAATTTCAGAGCAGATTGCCTCAAAATAAACTATTTTTAAGCATTTGCCTAGCTTTCATTTTGGGAAAAAAGTTATTTTCTCTGCGAATTGATTTCAGAGCGGCGTGCGTCAAAATTAACTATTTTTTGCCAACCCTTCATTTTGCAAAAAAAGTGATTGCCTCGGGGAGTTAAGCATTTTGAGTAATTTGCACGTTGATTTCAGAGCAGATTGCATCAAAATTAACTCTGTGTTGCCAAACATTCACCTTGGGACAAAAAGTGATTTTCTCGGCGGGTTAAGTATTTTGAGTAATTTGTCGATGCTTTCAGAGTTGCATGCATCAAAATTAACTGTTTTTAAGCATTTGCCTTACTTTCATTTTGGGAAAAAAGTGATTTCCTCGTTGAATTCAGCATTTTGAGTGATTTATCGTTTTTCTGTACGTTTTTCATGAAAACGTAGTATCTCTTGCGGGACATTCAGTACCAACAATATATGATTTTATCGGCGAGTTAAGCATTTTGAATAATTTTCTGTTATTTTTTTTAGATCGTCTTGCATCAAATTTAACGATTTGCTTCCCAATCATTCATTTTGCAAAAAAGTGATTTGCATGTTGATTTCAGCGAGTAATTTGCCGTTTGGGTTCAGAGCAGAATGCATCAAAATTAACTATTTTTAAGCATTTGCCTAGCTTTCATTTTGGGAAAAACGGTATTTTCTCTGCGAATTGATTTCAGGGCGGCGTGCGTCAAAATTAACTATTTTTTGCCAACCCTTAATTTTGCAAAAAAAGTGATTTTCTCGTTGAATTAAGCATTTTGAGTAATTTACCATTGCTTTCCACAGCGTCTTTAATGAAAACGTAGTATTTCTTGCCAAACATTCATTTTAGACAAAATGTGATTATATCGGCGAGATCGGCATTTTGAGTAATTTGCACTTTGATTTCAGAGCCGATTGCATCAAAATTAACTCTGTGTTGCCAAACATTCACTTTGGAAAAAAAAGGGATTTTGTCGGCATGTTAAGCATTTTGAGTAATTTACCGTCTAATTTCAGAGCAGAGTGCCTAAAAATAAACTATTTTTAAGCATTTGCCTAGCTTTCATTTTGGGAAAAAGTTATTTTCTCTGCGAATTGATTTCAGAGCGGTTTGCGTCAAAATTAACTATTTTTTGCCAACCATTCATTTTGCAAAAAAAGTGATTTCCTCGGGGAGTTAAGCATTTTGAGTAATTTGCACGTTGATTTCAGAGCAGATTGCATCAAAATTAACTCTGTGTTGCCGAACCTTGGGAAAAAAAGTGATTTTCTCGGCGGGTTAAGTATTTTGAGTAATTTGCCGATGCTTTCAGAGTTGCATGCATCAAAATTAACTGTTTTTAAGCATTTGCCTTACTTTCATTTTGGGGAAAAGGTGATTTCCTCGTTGAATTCAGCATTTTGAGTGATTTATCATTGCTTTTCTGAACGTTTTTTGAACGTTTTCTGAAATGTAGTATCTCTTGCCGAACATTCAGTACCAACAAAATGTGATTATATCGGCGAGTTAAGCATTTTGAATAAATTTCTGTTGCTTTTTTAGATCGTCTTGCATCAATTTAACGATTTTCTTCCTTATCTTTCATTTTGGAAAAAAGTGATTTGCATGTTGATTTCAGCGAGCAATTTGCCGTTTGGGTTCAGAGCAGAATGCATCAAAATTAACTATTTTTAAGCATTTGCCTAGCTTTCATTTTGGGAAAAACGGTATTTTCTCTGCGAATTGATTTCAGAGCGGTGTGCGTCAATATTAACTATTTTTTGCCAACCCTTCATTTTGCAAAAAAAGTGATTTCCTCGGCGAGTTAAGCATTTTGAGAAATTTGCACGTTGATTTCAGAGCGGCATGCATCTTAATTAACTATTGTTTGCCAACCATTCATTTTAGAAGAAAAGTGATTTTCTCGTTGAATTAAGCATTTTGCGTAATTTACCATTGCTTTCCCGAGCGTCTTTAAAGAAAACGTAGTATTTCTTGCCAAACATTCATTTTAGACAAAATGTGATTATATCGGCGAGATAGGCATTTTGAGTAATTTCCCGTTTGATTTCAGAGTAGATTGAATCAAAATTAACTATTTGTTGCCAAATATTCACTTTGGGAAAAAAGGTGATTATATCGGCGAGTTAGGCATTTTCCGTAATTTGCAGTTTGATTTCAGAGCCGATTGCATCAAAATTAACTCTGTGTTGCCAAACATTCACTTTGGAAAAACAAAGTGATTTTCTCGGCGTGTTAAGCATTTTGAGTAATTTGACGTTTGATTTCGGAGCAGATTGAATCAAAATTAACTATTTGTTGCCAAACATTCACTTTGGGAAAAAATGTGATTATATCGGCGAGATAGGCATTCTGAGTAATTTGCACTTTGATTTCAGAGCCGATTGCATCAAAATTAACTCTGTGTTGCCAAACATTCACTTTGGAAAAAAAAGGGATTTTGTCGGCATGTTAAGCATTTTGAGTAATTTACCGTCTAATTTCAGAGCAGAGTGCCTAAAAATAAACTATTTTTAAGCATTTGCCTAGATTTCATTTTGGGAAAAAGTTATTTTCTCTGCGAATTGATTTCAGAGCGGTTTGCGTCAAAATTAACTATTTTTTGCCAACCATTCATTTTGCAAAAAAAGTGATTTCCTCGGGGAGTTAAGCATTTTGAGTAATTTGCACGTTGATTTCAGAGCAGATTGCATCAAAATTAACTCTGTGTTGCCGAACCTTGGGAAAAAAAGTGATTTTCTCGGCGGGTTAAGTATTTTGAGTAATTTGCCGATGCTTTCAGAGTTGCATGCATCAAAATTAACTGTTTTTAAGCATTTGCCTTACTTTCATTTTGGGAAAAAGGTGATTTCCTCGTTGAATTCAGCATTTTGAGTGATTTATCATTGCTTTTCTGAACGTTTTTTGAACGTTTTCTGAAATGTAGTATCTCTTGCCGAACATTCAGTGCCAACAAAATGTGATTATATCGGCGAGTTAAGCATTTTGAATAAATTTCTGTTGCTTTTTTAGATCGTCTTGCATCAATTTAACGATTTTCTTCCTTATCTTTCATTTTGGAAAAAAGTGATTTGCATGTTGATTTCAGCGAGCAATTTGCCGTTTGGGTTCAGAGCAGAATGCATCAAAATTAACTATTTTTAAGCATTTGCCTAGCTTTCATTTTGGGAAAAACGGTATTTTCTCTGCGAATTGATTTCAGAGCGGTGTGCGTCAAAATTAACTATTTTTTGCCAACCATTCATTTTGCAAAAAAAGTGATTTCCTCGGGGAGTTAAGCATTTTGAGTAATTTGCACGTTGATTTCAGAGCAGATTGCATCAAAATTAACTCTGTGTTGCCGAACCTTGGGAAAAAAAGTGATTTTCTCGGCGGGTTAAGTATTTTGAGTAATTTGCCGATGCTTTCAGAGTTGCATGCATCAAAATTAACTGTTTTTAAGCATTTGCCTTACTTTCATTTTGGGAAAAAGGTGATTTCCTCGTTGAATTCAGCATTTTGAGTGATTTATCATTGCTTTTCTGAACGTTTTTTGAACGTTTTCTGAAATGTAGTATCTCTTGCCGAACATTCAGTACCAATAAAATGTGATTATATCGGCGAGTTAAGCATTTTGAATAAATTTCTGTTGCTTTTTTAGATCGTCTTGCATCAATTTAACGATTTTCTTCCTTATCTTTCATTTTGGAAAAAAGTGATTTGCATGTTGATTTCAGCGAGCAATTTGCCGTTTGGGTTCAGAGCAGAATGCATCAAAATTAACTATTTTTAAGCATTTGCCTAGCTTTCATTTTGGGAAAAACGGTATTTTCTCTGCGAATTGATTTCAGAGCGGCGTGCGTCAAAATTAACTATTTTTTGCCAACCCTTCATTTTGCAAAAAAAGTGATTTCCTCGGCGAGTTAAGCATTTTGAGAAATTTGCACGTTGATTTCAGAGCGGCATGCATCTTAATTAACTATTGTTTGCCAACCATTCATTTTAGAAGAAAAGTGATTTTCTCGTTGAATTAAGCATTTTGCGTAATTTACCATTGCTTTCCCGAGCGTCTTTAAAGAAAACGTAGTATTTCTTGCCAAACATTCATTTTAGACAAAATGTGATTATATCGGCGAGATAGGCATTTTGAGTAATTTCCCGTTTGATTTCAGAGTAGATTGAATCAAAATTAACTATTTGTTGCCAAATATTCACTTTGGGAAAAAAGGTGATTATATCGGCGAGTTAGGCATTTTCCGTAATTTGCAGTTTGATTTCAGAGCCGATTGCATCAAAATTAACTCTGTGTTGCCAAACATTCACTTTGGAAAAACAAAGTGATTTTCTCGGCGTGTTAAGCATTTTGAGTAATTTGACGTTTGATTTCGGAGCAGATTGAATCAAAATTAACTATTTGTTGCCAAACATTCACTTTGGGAAAAAATGTGATTATATCGGCGAGTTAGGCATTTTCGGTAATTTGCAGTTTTATTTCAGAGCCGATTGCATCAAAATTAACTCTGTGTTGCCAAACATTCACCTTGGGGGAAAAAAGTGATTTTCTCGGTGAGTTAAGCATTTTGAGTAGTTTATCGATGCTTTCAGAGTTGCATGCATCAAACATCATGTGTTCAAAGCAGAATGCATGAAAATTAACTATTTTTAAACATGTGCCTAGCTTTCATTTTGTGAAAAAAGTTATTGTCTCTGCGAGTTGATTTCAGAGCGGTGTGCATCAAAATTAACTATTTCTTGCCAACCATTCACTTTCGAAAAAAAGTGATTTTCTTGTTGAATTAAGCATTTTGAGTAATTTACCATTGCTTTCCAGAGCGTCTTTAATGAAATCGTAGTATTTCATGCAAACATTCATTTTAGACATGTGAATATATCGGCTAGTTAGGCATTTTGAATACTTTACTGTTTTCTTTTAGAGCGTCTTGCATCAAAATTAACTATATTTTGCCAACCATTCATTTTGCTAAAAATAGTGATTTTTTTTTCTTCGAGTTAAGCATTTTGAGTAATTTGCCGTTTATTTTCAGAGCTGAATGTATCAATACTAACTATTTTTAAGCATTTGCCTAATTTTCATTTTGGGGAAAAAAGTGATTTCCTCTGCGAGTTGATTTGAGAGCAGTGTGCATCAACATTACCTATTTTTTTGCCAACCATTCACCTTGGAGAAAAAAAGTGATTTTCTCGGCGGGTTAAGCATTTTGAGTAATTTGCCGTTGCTTTCAGAGCGTCTTTAATGAAAACGTAGTTTTTCTTCCCGAACATTCATTTTAGACAAAATGTGATTATATCGGCGAGATAGGCATTTTGAGTAATTTCCCGTTTGATTTCAGAGTAGATTGAATCAAAATTAACTATTTGTTGCCAAACATTCACTTTGGAAAAACAAAGTGATTTTCTCGGCGTGTTAAGCATTTTGAGTAATTTGCCGTTTGATTTCAGAGCAGATTGCATCAAAATTAACTCTGTGTTGCCAAACATACACCTTGGAAAAAACGTTATTTTCTCTGCGAATTGATTTCAGAGCGACGTGCGTCAAAATTAACTATTTTGGCCAACCTTTCATTTTGCAAAAAAAGTGATTTCCTCGGCGAGTTAAGCATTTTGAGTAATTTGCACGTTGATTTCAGAGCAGATTGGATCAAAATTAAATCTGTGTTGCCAAACATTCACCTTGGGGGAATAAAGTGATTTTCCCGGCGGGTTAAGTATTTGTAGTAATTTGCCGATGCTTTCAGAGTTGCATGCATCAAAATTAACTGTTTTTAAGCATTTGCCTTACTTTCAGTTTGGGAAAAAGGTGATTTTCACGTTGAATTCTGCATTTTGAGTGATTTATCGTTTTTCTGAACGTTTTTTGAACGTTTTCTGAAATGTAGTATCTCTTGCCGAACATTCAGTACCAACAAAATGTGATTATATCGGCGAGTTAAGCATTTTGAATAAATTTCTGTTGCTTTTTTAGTTCGTCTTGCATCAATTTAACGATTTTCTTCCTTATCTTTCATTTTGGAAAAAAGTGATTTGCATGTTGATTTCAGCGAGCAATTTGCCGTTTGGGTTCAGAGCAGAATGCATCAAAATTAACTATTTTTAAGCATTTGCCTAGCTTTCATTTTGGGAAAAACGGTATTTTCTCTGCGAATTGATTTCAGAGCGGTGTGCGTCAAAATTAACTATTTTTTGCCAACCCTTCATTTTGCAAAAAAAGTGATTTCCTCGGCGAGTTAAGCATTTTGAGAAATTTGCACGTTGATTTCAGAGCGGCATGCATCTTAATTAACTATTGTTTGCCAACCATTCATTTTAGAAGAAAAGTGATTTTCTCGTTGAATTAAGCATTTTGCGTAATTAACCATTGCTTTCCCGAGCGTCTTTAAAGAAAACGTAGTATTTCTTGCCAAACATTCATTTTAGACAAAATGTGATTATATCGGCGAGATAGGCATTTTGAGTAATTTCCCGTTTGATTTCAGAGTAGATTGAATCAAAATTAACTATTTGTTGCCAAATATTCACTTTGGGAAAAAAGGTGATTATATCGGCGAGTTAGGCATTTTCCGTAATTTGCAGTTTGATTTCAGAGCCGATTGCATCAAAATTAACTCTGTGTTGCCAAACATTCACTTTGGAAAAACAAATTGATTTTCTCGGCGTGTTAAGCATTTTGAGTAATTTGACGTTTGATTTCGGAGCAGATTGAATCAAAATTAACTATTTGTTGCCAAACATTCACCTTGGGGGAAAAAAGTGATTTTCTCGGTGGGTTAAGCATTTTGAGTAGTTTATCGATGCTTTCAGAGTTGCATGCATCAAACATCATGTGTTCAGAGCAGAATGCATGAAAATTAACTATTTTTAAACATGTGCCTAGCTTTCATTTTGTGAAAAAAGTTATTGTCTCTGCGAGTTGATTTCAGAGCGGTGTGCATCAAAATTAACTATTTCTTGCCAACCATTCACTTTCGAAAAAAAGTGATTTTCTTGTTGAATTAAGCATTTTGAGTAATTTACCATTGCTTTCCAGAGCGTCTTTAATGAAAACGTAGTATTTCATGCAAACATTCATTTTAGACATGTGAATATATCGGCGAGTTAGGCATTTTGAATACTTTACTGTTTTCTTTTAGAGCGTCTTGCATCAAAATTAACTATATTTTGCCAACCATTCATTTTGCTAAAAATAGTGATTTTTTTTTCTTCGAGTTAAGCATTTTGAGTAATTTGCCGTTTATTTTCAGAGCTGAATGTATCAATACTACCTATTTTTAAGCATTTGCCTAATTTTTATTTTGGGGAAAAAAGTGATTTCCTCTGCGAGTTGATTTGAGAGCAGTGTGCATCAAAATTACCTATTTTTTTGCCAACCATTCATCTTGGGGAAAAAAAGTGATTTTCTCGGCGGGTTAAGCATTTTGAGTAATTTGCCGTTGCTTTCAGAGCGTCTTTAATGAAAACGTAGTTTTTCTTGCCGAACATTCATTTTAGACAAAATGTGATTATATCGGCGAAATAGGCATTTTGAGTAATTTGCCGTTTGATTTCAGAGCTGATTGAATCAAAATTAACTATTTGTTGCCAAACATTCACTTTTGGGAAAAAAGTGATTATATCGGCGAGTTAGGCATTTTCAGTAATTTGCAGTTTGATTTCAGAGCCGATTGCATCAAAATTAACCCTGTGTTGCCAAACATTCACTTTGGAAAAAAATGGGATTTTGTCGGCATGTTATGCATTTTGAGTAATTTACCGTTTAATTTCAGAGCAGATTGCCTCAAAATAAACTATTTTTAAGCATTTGCCTAGCTTTCATTTTGGGAAAAAAGTTATTTTCTCTGCGAATTGATTTCAGAGCGGCGTGCGTCAAAATTAACTATTTTTTGCCAACCCTTCATTTTGCAAAAAAAGTGATTGCCTCGGGGAGTTAAGCATTTTGAGTAATTTGCACGTTGATTTCAGAGCAGATTGCATCAAAATTAACTCTGTGTTGCCAAACATTCACCTTGGGACAAAAAGTGATTTTCTCGGCGGGTTAAGTATTTTGAGTAATTTGCCGATGCTTTCAGAGTTGCATGCATCAAAATTAACTGTTTTTAAGCATTTGCCTTACTTTCATTTTGGGAAAAAAGTGATTTCCTCGTTGAATTCAGCATTTTGAGTGATTTATCGTTTTTCTGTACGTTTTTCATGAAAACGTAGTATCTCTTGCGGGACATTCAGTACCAACAATATATGATTTTATCGGCGAGTTAAGCATTTTGAATAATTTTCTGTTATTTTTTTTAGATCGTCTTGCATCAAATTTAACGATTTGCTTCCCAATCATTCATTTTGCAAAAAAGTGATTTGCATGTTGATTTCAGCGAGTAATTTGCCGTTTGGGTTCAGAGCAGAATGCATCAAAATTAACTATTTTTAAGCATTTGCCTAGCTTTCATTTTGGGAAAAACGGTATTTTCTCTGCGAATTGATTTCAGGGCGGCGTGCGTCAAAATTAACTATTTTTTGCCAACCCTTAATTTTGCAAAAAAAGTGATTTTCTCGTTGAATTAAGCATTTTGAGTAATTTACCATTGCTTTCCAGAGCGTCTTTAATGAAAACGTAGTATTTCTTGCCAAACATTCATTTTAGACAAAATGTGATTATATCGGCGAGATAGGCATTTTGAGTAATTTGCACTTTGATTTCAGAGCCGATTGCATCAAAATTAACTCTGTGTTGCCAAACATTCACTTTGGAAAAAAAAGGGATTTTGTCGGCATGTTAAGCATTTTGAGTAATTTACCGTCTAATTTCAGAGCAGAGTGCCTAAAAATAAACTATTTTTAAGCATTTGCCTAGCTTTCATTTTGGGAAAAAGTTATTTTCTCTGCGAATTGATTTCAGAGCGGTTTGCGTCAAAATTAACTATTTTTTGCCAACCATTCATTTTGCAAAAAAAGTGATTTCCTCGGGGAGTTAAGCATTTTGAGTAATTTGCACGTTGATTTCAGAGCAGATTGCATCAAAATTAACTCTGTGTTGCCGAACCTTGGGAAAAAAAGTGATTTTCTCGGCGGGTTAAGTATTTTGAGTAATTTGCCGATGCTTTCAGAGTTGCATGCATCAAAATTAACTGTTTTTAAGCATTTGCCTTACTTTCATTTTGGGAAAAAGGTGATTTCCTCGTTGAATTCAGCATTTTGAGTGATTTATCATTGCTTTTCTGAACGTTTTTTGAACGTTTTCTGAAATGTAGTATCTCTTGCCGAACATTCAGTACCAACAAAATGTGATTATATCGGCGAGTTAAGCATTTTGAATAAATTTCTGTTGCTTTTTTAGATCGTCTTGCATCAATTTAACGATTTTCTTCCTTATCTTTCATTTTGGAAAAAAGTGATTTGCATGTTGATTTCAGCGAGCAATTTGCCGTTTGGGTTCAGAGCAGAATGCATCAAAATTAACTATTTTTAAGCATTTGCCTAGCTTTCATTTTGGGAAAAACGGTATTTTCTCTGCGAATTGATTTCAGAGCGGCGTGCGTCAAAATTAACTATTTTTTGCCAACCCTTCATTTTGCAAAAAAAGTGATTTCCTCGGCGAGTTAAGCATTTTGAGAAATTTGCACGTTGATTTCAGAGCGGCATGCATCTTAATTAACTATTGTTTGCCAACCATTCATTTTAGAAGAAAAGTGATTTTCTCGTTGAATTAAGCATTTTGCGTAATTTACCATTGCTTTCCCGAGCGTCTTTAAAGAAAACGTAGTATTTCTTGCCAAACATTCATTTTAGACAAAATGTGATTATATCGGCGAGATAGGCATTTTGAGTAATTTCCCGTTTGATTTCAGAGTAGATTGAATCAAAATTAACTATTTGTTGCCAAATATTCACTTTGGGAAAAAAGGTGATTATATCGGCGAGTTAGGCATTTTCCGTAATTTGCAGTTTGATTTCAGAGCCGATTGCATCAAAATTAACTCTGTGTTGCCAAACATTCACTTTGGAAAAACAAAGTGATTTTCTCGGCGTGTTAAGCATTTTGAGTAATTTGACGTTTGATTTCGGAGCAGATTGAATCAAAATTAACTATTTGTTGCCAAACATTCACTTTGGGAAAAAATGTGATTATATCGGCGAGTTAGGCATTTTCGGTAATTTGCAGTTTGATTTCAGAGCCGATTGCATCAAAATTAACTCTGTGTTGCCAAACATTCACCTTGGGGGAAAAAAGTGATTTTCTCGGTGGGTTAAGCATTTTGAGTAGTTTATCGATGCTTTCAGAGTTGCATGCATCAAACATCATGTGTTCAAAGCAGAATGCATGAAAATTAACTATTTTTAAACATGTGCCTAGCTTTCATTTTGTGAAAAAAGTTATTGTCTCTGCGAGTTGATTTCAGAGCGGTGTGCATCAAAATTAACTATTTCTTGCCAACCATTCACTTTCGAAAAAAAGTGATTTTCTTGTTGAATTAAGCATTTTGAGTAATTTACCATTGCTTTCCAGAGCGTCTTTAATGAAATCGTAGTATTTCATGCAAACATTCATTTTAGACATGTGAATATATCGGCTAGTTAGGCATTTTGACTACTTTACTGTTTTCTTTTAGAGCGTCTTGCATCAAAATTAACTATATTTTGCCAACCATTCATTTTGCTAAAAATAGTGATTTTTTTTTCTTCGAGTTAAGCATTTTGAGTAATTTGCCGTTTATTTTCAGAGCTGAATGTATCAATACTAACTATTTTTAAGCATTTGCCTAATTTTCATTTTGGGGAAAAAAGTGATTTCCTCTGCGAGTTGATTTGAGAGCAGTGTGCATCAAAATTACCTATTTTTTTGCCAACCATTCACCTTGGAGAAAAAAAGTGATTTTCTCGGCGGGTTAAGCATTTTGAGTAATTTGCCGTTGCTTTCAGAGCGTCTTTAATGAAAACGTAGTTTTTCTTCCCGAACATTCATTTTAGACAAAATGTGATTATATCGGCGAGATAGGCATTTTGAGTAATTTCCCGTTTGATTTCAGAGTAGATTGAATCAAAATTAACTATTTGTTGCCAAACATTCACTTTGGAAAAACGTTATTTTCTCTGCGAATTGATTTCAGAGCGAAGTGCGTCAAAATTAACTATTTTTTGCCAACCTTTCATTTTGCAAAAAAAGTGATTTCCTCGGCGAGTTAAGCATTTTGAGTAATTTGCACGTTGATTTCAGAGCAGATTGGATCAAAATTAAATCTGTGTTGCCAAACATTCACCTTGGGGGAATAAAGTGATTTTCCCGGCGGGTTAAGTATTTGTAGTAATTTGCCGATGCTTTCAGAGTTGCATGCATCAAAATTAACTGTTTTTAAGCATTTGCCTTACTTTCAGTTTGGGAAAAAGGTGATTTTCACGTTGAATTCTGCATTTTGAGTGATTTATCGTTTTTCTGAACGTTTTTCATGAAAACGTAGTATCTCTTACCGAACATTCTGTACCAACAAAATATGATTATATCGGCGAGTTAAGCATTTTGAATACTTTTCTGTTGTTTTTTTAGATCGTCTTGCATCAATTTAACGATTTTCTTCCTTATCTTTCATTTTGGGAAAAAGTGATTTGCATGTTGATTTCAGCGAGTAATTTGCCGTTTGGGTTCAGAGCAGAATGCATCAAAATTAACTATTTTTAAGCATTTGCCTAGCTTTCATTTTGGGAAAAACGGTATTTTCTCTGCGAATTGATTTCAGGGCGGCGTGCGTCAAAATTAACTATTTTTTGCCAACCCTTAATTTTGCAAAAAAAGTGATTTTCTCGTTGAATTAAGCATTTTGAGTAATTTACCATTGCTTTCCAGAGCGTCTTTAATGAAAACGTAGTATTTCTTGCCAAACATTCATTTTAGACAAAATGTGATTATATCGGCGAGATAGGCATTTTGAGTAATTTGCACTTTGATTTCAGAGCCGATTGCATCAAAATTAACTCTGTGTTGCCAAACATTCACTTTGGAAAAAAAAGGGATTTTGTCGGCATGTTAAGCATTTTGAGTAATTTACCGTCTAATTTCAGAGCAGAGTGCCTAAAAATAAACTATTTTTAAGCATTTGCCTAGCTTTCATTTTGGGAAAAAGTTATTTTCTCTGCGAATTGATTTCAGAGCGGTTTGCGTCAAAATTAACTATTTTTTGCCAACCATTCATTTTGCAAAAAAAGTGATTTCCTCGGGGAGTTAAGCATTTTGAGTAATTTGCACGTTGATTTCAGAGCAGATTGCATCAAAATTAACTCTGTGTTGCCGAACCTTGGGAAAAAAAGTGATTTTCTCGGCGGGTTAAGTATTTTGAGTAATTTGCCGATGCTTTCAGAGTTGCATGCATCAAAATTAACTGTTTTTAAGCATTTGCCTTACTTTCATTTTGGGAAAAAGGTGATTTCCTCGTTGAATTCAGCATTTTGAGTGATTTATCATTGCTTTTCTGAACGTTTTTTGAACGTTTTCTGAAATGTAGTATCTCTTGCCGAACATTCAGTACCAACAAAATGTGATTATATCGGCGAGTTAAGCATTTTGAATAAATTTCTGTTGCTTTTTTAGATCGTCTTGCATCAATTTAACGATTTTCTTCCTTATCTTTCATTTTGGAAAAAAGTGATTTGCATGTTGATTTCAGCGAGCAATTTGCCGTTTGGGTTCAGAGCAGAATGCATCAAAATTAACTATTTTTAAGCATTTGCCTAGCTTTCATTTTGGGAAAAACGGTATTTTCTCTGCGAATTGATTTCAGAGCGGTGTGCGTCAAAATTAACTATTTTTTGCCAACCCTTCATTTTGCAAAAAAAGTGATTTCCTCGGCGAGTTAAGCATTTTGAGAAATTTGCACGTTGATTTCAGAGCGGCATGCATCTTAATTAACTATTGTTTGCCAACCATTCATTTTAGAAGAAAAGTGATTTTCTCGTTGAATTAAGCATTTTGCGTAATTTACCATTGCTTTCCCGAGCGTCTTTAAAGAAAACGTAGTATTTCTTGCCAAACATTCATTTTAGACAAAATGTGATTATATCGGCGAGATAGGCATTTTGAGTAATTTCCCGTTTGATTTCAGAGTAGATTGAATCAAAATTAACTATTTGTTGCCAAATATTCACTTTGGGAAAAAAGGTGATTATATCGGCGAGTTAGGCATTTTCCGTAATTTGCAGTTTGATTTCAGAGCCGATTGCATCAAAATTAACTCTGTGTTGCCAAACATTCACTTTGGAAAAACAAAGTGATTTTCTCGGCGTGTTAAGCATTTTGAGTAATTTGACGTTTGATTTCGGAGCAGATTGAATCAAAATTAACTATTTGTTGCCAAACATTCACTTTGGGAAAAAATGTGATTATATCGGCGAGATAGGCATTTTGAGTAATTTGCACTTTGATTTCAGAGCCGATTGCATCAAAATTAACTCTGTGTTGCCAAACATTCACTTTGGAAAAAAAAGGGATTTTGTCGGCATGTTAAGCATTTTGAGTAATTTACCGTCTAATTTCAGAGCAGAGTGCCTAAAAATAAACTATTTTTAAGCATTTGCCTAGCTTTCATTTTGGGAAAAAGTTATTTTCTCTGCGAATTGATTTCAGAGCGGTTTGCGTCAAAATTAACTATTTTTTGCCAACCATTCATTTTGCAAAAAAAGTGATTTCCTCGGGGAGTTAAGCATTTTGAGTAATTTGCACGTTGATTTCAGAGCAGATTGCATCAAAATTAACTCTGTGTTGCCGAACCTTGGGAAAAAAAGTGATTTTCTCGGCGGGTTAAGTATTTTGAGTAATTTGCCGATGCTTTCAGAGTTGCATGCATCAAAATGAACTGTTTTTAAGCATTTGCCTTACTTTCATTTTGGGAAAAAGGTGATTTCCTCGTTGAATTCAGCATTTTGAGTGATTTATCATTGCTTTTCTGAACGTTTTTTGAACGTTTTCTGAAATGTAGTATCTCTTGCCGAACATTCAGTACCAACAAAATGTGATTATATCGGCGAGTTAAGCATTTTGAATAAATTTCTGTTGCTTTTTTAGATCGTCTTGCATCAATTTAACGATTTTCTTCCTTATCTTTCATTTTGGAAAAAAGTGATTTGCATGTTGATTTCAGCGAGCAATTTGCCGTTTGGGTTCAGAGCAGAATGCATCAAAATTAACTATTTTTAAGCATTTGCCTAGCTTTCATTTTGGGAAAAACGGTATTTTCTCTGCGAATTGATTTCAGAGCGGTGTGCGTCAAAATTAACTATTTTTTGCCAACCATTCATTTTGCAAAAAAAGTGATTTCCTCGGGGAGTTAAGCATTTTGAGTAATTTGCACGTTGATTTCAGAGCAGATTGCATCAAAATTAACTCTGTGTTGCCGAACCTTGGGAAAAAAAGTGATTTTCTCGGCGGGTTAAGTATTTTGAGTAATTTGCCGATGCTTTCAGAGTTGCATGCATCAAAATTAACTGTTTTTAAGCATTTGCCTTACTTTCATTTTGGGAAAAAGGTGATTTCCTCGTTGAATTCAGCATTTTGAGTGATTTATCATTGCTTTTCTGAACGTTTTTTGAACGTTTTCTGAAATGTAGTATCTTTTGCCGAACATTCAGTACCAACAAAATGTGATTATATCGGCGAGTTAAGCATTTTGAATAAATTTCTGTTGCTTTTTTAGATCGTCTTGCATCAATTTAACGATTTTCTTCCTTATCTTTCATTTTGGAAAAAAGTGATTTGCATGTTGATTTCAGCGAGCAATTTGCCGTTTGGGTTCAGAGCAGAATGCATCAAAATTAACTATTTTTAAGCATTTGCCTAGCTTTCATTTTGGGAAAAACGGTATTTTCTCTGCGAATTGATTTCAGAGCGGCGTGCGTCAAAATTAACTATTTTTTGCCAACCCTTCATTTTGCAAAAAAAGTGATTTCCTCGGCGAGTTAAGCATTTTGAGAAATTTGCACGTTGATTTCAGAGCGGCATGCATCTTAATTAACTATTGTTTGCCAACCATTCATTTTAGAAGAAAAGTGATTTTCTCGTTGAATTAAGCATTTTGCGTAATTTACCATTGCTTTCCCGAGCGTCTTTAAAGAAAACGTAGTATTTCTTGCCAAACATTCATTTTAGACAAAATGTGATTATATCGGCGAGATAGGCATTTTGAGTAATTTCCCGTTTGATTTCAGAGTAGATTGAATCAAAATTAACTATTTGTTGCCAAATATTCACTTTGGGAAAAAAGGTGATTATATCGGCGAGTTAGGCATTTTCCGTAATTTGCAGTTTGATTTCAGAGCCGATTGCATCAAAATTAACTCTGTGTTGCCAAACATTCACTTTGGAAAAACAAAGTGATTTTCTCGGCGTGTTAAGCATTTTGAGTAATTTGACGTTTGATTTCGGAGCAGATTGAATCAAAATTAACTATTTGTTGCCAAACATTCACTTTGGGAAAAAATGTGATTATATCGGCGAGTTAGGCATTTTCGGTAATTTGCAGTTTGATTTCAGAGCCGATTGCATCAAAATTAACTCTGTGTTGCCAAACATTCACCTTGGGGGAAAAAAGTGATTTTCTCGGTGGGTTAAGCATTTTGAGTAGTTTATCGATGCTTTCAGAGTTGCATGCATCAAACATCATGTGTTCAAAGCAGAATGCATGAAAATTAACTATTTTTAAACATGTGCCTAGCTTTCATTTTGTGAAAAAAGTTATTGTCTCTGCGAGTTGATTTCAGAGCGGTGTGCATCAAAATTAACTCTGTGTTGCCAAACATACACCTTGGAAAAAACGTTATTTTCTCTGCGAATTGATTTCAGAGCGACGTGCGTCAAAATTAACTATTTTTTGCCAACCTTTCATTTTGCAAAAAAAGTGATTTCCTCGGCGAGTTAAGCATTTTGAGTAATTTGCACGTTGATTTCAGAGCAGATTGGATCAAAATTAAATTTGTGTTGCCAAACATTCACCTTGGGGGAATAAAGTGATTTTCCCGGCGGGTTAAGTATTTGTAGTAATTTGCCGATGCTTTCAGAGTTGCATGCATCAAAATTAACTGTTTTTAAGCATTTGCCTTACTTTCAGTTTGGGAAAAAGGTGATTTTCACGTTGAATTCTGCATTTTGAGTGATTTATCGTTTTTCTGAACGTTTTTTGAACGTTTTCTGAAATGTAGTATCTCTTGCCGAACATTCAGTACCAACAAAATGTGATTATATCGGCGAGTTAAGCATTTTGAATAAATTTCTGTTGCTTTTTTAGATCGTCTTGCATCAATTTAACGATTTTCTTCCTTATCTTTCATTTTGGAAAAAAGTGATTTGCATGTTGATTTCAGCGAGCAATTTGCCGTTTGGGTTCAGAGCAGAATGCATCAAAATTAACTATTTTTAAGCATTTGCCTAGCTTTCATTTTGGGAAAAACGGTATTTTCTCTGCGAATTGATTTCAGAGCGGTGTGCGTCAAAATTAACTATTTTTTGCCAACCCTTCATTTTGCAAAAAAAGTGATTTCCTCGGCGAGTTAAGCATTTTGAGAAATTTGCACGTTGATTTCAGAGCGGCATGCATCTTAATTAACTATTGTTTGCCAACCATTCATTTTAGAAGAAAAGTGATTTTCTCGTTGAATTAAGCATTTTGCGTAATTTACCATTGCTTTCCCGAGCGTCTTTAAAGAAAAGGTAGTATTTCTTGCCAAACATTCATTTTAGACAAAATGTGATTATATCGGCGAGATAGGCATTTTGAGTAATTTCCCGTTTGATTTCAGAGTAGATTGAATCAAAATTAACTATTTGTTGCCAAATATTCACTTTGGGAAAAAAGGTGATTGTATCGGCGAGTTAGGCATTTTCCGTAATTTGCAGTTTGATTTCAGAGCCGATTGCATCAAAATTAACTCTGTGTTGCCAAACATTCACTTTGGAAAAACAAATTGATTTTCTCGGCGTGTTAAGCATTTTGAGTAATTTGACGTTTGATTTCGGAGCAGATTGAATCAAAATTAACTATTTGTTGCCAAACATTCACTTTGGGAAAAAATGTGATTATATCGGCGAGTTAGGCATTTTCGGTAATTTGCAGTTTGATTTCAGAGCCGATTGCATCAGAATTAACTCTGTGTTGCCAAACATTCACCTTGGGGGGAAAAAAGTGATTTTCTCGGTGGGTTAAGCATTTTGAGTAGTTTATCGATGCTTTCAGAGTTGCATGCATCAAACATCATGTGTTCAGAGCAGAATGCATGAAAATTAACTATTTTTAAACATGTGCCTAGCTTTCATTTTGTGAAAAAAGTTATTGTCTCTGCGAGTTGATTTCAGAGCGGTGTGCATCAAAATTAACTATTTCTTGCCAACCATTCACTTTCGAAAAAAAGTGATTTTCTTGTTGAATTAAGCATTTTGAGTAATTTACCATTGCTTTCCAGAGCGTCTTTAATGAAAACGTAGTATTTCATGCAAACATTCATTTTAGACATGTGAATATATCGGCGAGTTAGGCATTTTGAATACTTTACTGTTTTCTTTTAGATCGTCTTGCATCAAAATTAACTATATTTTGCCAACCATTCATTTTGCTAAAAATAGTGATTTTTTTTTCTTCGAGTTAAGCATTTTGAGTAATTTGCCGTTTATTTTCAGAGCTGAATGTATCAATACTAACTATTTTTAAGCATTTGCCTAATTTTTATTTTGGGGAAAAAAGTGATTTCCTCTGCGAGTTGATTTGAGAGCAGTGTGCATCAAAATTACCTATTTTTTTGCCAACCATTCATCTTGGGGAAAAAAAGTGATTTTCTCGGCGGGTTAAGCATTTTGAGTAATTTGCCGTTGCTTTCAGAGCGTCTTTAATGAAAACGTAGTTTTTCTTGCCGAACATTCATTTTAGACAAAATGTGATTATATCGGCGAAATAGGCATTTTGAGTAATTTGCCGTTTGATTTCAGAGCTGATTGAATCAAAATTAACTATTTGTTGCCAAACATTCACTTTTGGGAAAAAAGTGATTATATCGGCGAGTTAGGCATTTTCAGTAATTTGCAGTTTGAATTCAGAGCCGATTGCATCAAAATTAACCCTGTGTTGCCAAACATTCACTTTGGAAAAAAATGGGATTTTGTCGGCATGTTATGCATTTTGAGTAATTTACCGTTTAATTTCAGAGCAGATTGCCTCAAAATAAACTATTTTTAAGCATTTGCATAGCTTTCATTTTGGGAAAAAAGTTATTTTCTCTGCGAATTGATTTCAGAGCGGCGTGCGTCAAAATTAACTATTTTTTGCCAACCCTTCATTTTGCAAAAAAAGTGATTGCCTCGGGGAGTTAAGCATTTTGAGTAATTTGCACGTTGATTTCAGAGCAGATTGCATCAAAATTAACTCTGTGTTGCCAAACATTCACCTTGGGACAAAAAGTGATTTTCTCGGCGGGTTAAGTATTTTGAGTAATTTGCCGATGCTTTCAGAGTTGCATGCATCAAAATTAACTGTTTTTAAGCATTTGCCTTACTTTCATTTTGGGAAAAAAGTGATTTCCTCGTTGAATTCAGCATTTTGAGTGATTTATCGTTTTTCTGTACGTTTTTCATGAAAACGTAGTATCTCTTGCGGGACATTCAGTACCAACAATATATGATTTTATCGGCGAGTTAAGCATTTTGAATAATTTTCTGTTATTTTTTTTAGATCGTCTTGCATCAAATTTAACGATTTGCTTCCCAATCATTCATTTTGCAAAAAAGTGATTTGCATGTTGATTTCAGCGAGTAATTTGCCGTTTGGGTTCAGAGCAGAATGCATCAAAATTAACTATTTTTAAGCATTTGCCTAGCTTTCATTTTGGGAAAAACGTTATTTTCTCTGCGAATTGATTTCAGAGCGACGTGCGTCAAAATTAACTATTTTTTGCCAACCTTTCATTTTGCAAAAAAAGTGATTTCCTCGGCGAGTTAAGCATTTTGAGTAATTTGCACGTTGATTTCAGAGCAGATTGGATCAAAATTAAATCTGTGTTGCCAAACATTCACCTTGGGGGAATAAAGTAATTTTCCCGGCGGGTTAAGTATTTGTAGTAATTTGCCGATGCTTTCAGAGTTGCATGCATCAAAATTAACTGTTTTTAAGCATTTGCCTTACTTTCAGTTTGGGAAAAAGGTAATTTTCACGTTGAATTCTGCATTTTGAGTGATTTATCGTTTTTCTGAACGTTTTTTGAACGTTTTCTGAAATGTAGTATCTCTTGCCGAACATTCAGTACCAACAAAATGTGATTATATCGGCGAGTTAAGCATTTTGAATAAATTTCTGTTGCTTTTTTAGATCGTCTTGCATCAATTTAACGATTTTCTTCCTTATCTTTCATTTTGGAAAAAAGTGATTTGCATGTTGATTTCAGCGAGCAATTTGCCGTTTGGGTTCAGAGCAGAATGCATCAAAATTAACTATTTTTAAGCATTTGCCTAGCTTTCATTTTGGGAAAAACGGTATTTTCTCTGCGAATTGATTTCAGAGCGGTGTGCGTCAAAATTAACTATTTTTTGCCAACCCTTCATTTTGCAAAAAAAGTGATTTCCTCGGCGAGTTAAGCATTTTGAGAAATTTGCACGTTGATTTCAGAGCGGCATGCATCTTAATTAACTATTGTTTGCCAACCATTCATTTTAGAAGAAAAGTGATTTTCTCGTTGAATTAAGCATTTTGCGTAATTTACCATTGCTTTCCCGAGCGTCTTTAAAGAAAAGGTAGTATTTCTTGCCAAACATTCATTTTAGACAAAATGTGATTATATCGGCGAGATAGGCATTTTGAGTAATTTCCCGTTTGATTTCAGAGTAGATTGAATCAAAATTAACTATTTGTTGCCAAATATTCACTTTGGGAAAAAAGGTGATTGTATCGGCGAGTTAGGCATTTTCCGTAATTTGCAGTTTGATTTCAGAGCCGATTGCATCAAAATTAACTCTGTGTTGCCAAACATTCACTTTGGAAAAACAAATTGATTTTCTCGGCGTGTTAAGCATTTTGAGTAATTTGACGTTTGATTTCGGAGCAGATTGAATCAAAATTAACTATTTGTTGCCAAACATTCACTTTGGGAAAAAATGTGATTATATCGGCGAGTTAGGCATTTTCGGTAATTTGCAGTTTGATTTCAGAGCCGATTGCATCAGAATTAACTCTGTGTTGCCAAACATTCACCTTGGGGGAAAAAAGTGATTTTCTCGGTGGGTTAAGCATTTTGAGTAGTTTATCGATGCTTTCAGAGTTGCATGCATCAAACATCATGTGTTCAGAGCAGAATGCATGAAAATTAACTATTTTTAAACATGTGCCTAGCTTTCATTTTGTGAAAAAAGTTATTGTCTCTGCGAGTTGATTTCAGAGCGGTGTGCATCAAAATTAACTATTTCTTGCCAACCATTCACTTTCGAAAAAAAGTGATTTTCTTGTTGAATTAAGCATTTTGAGTAATTTACCATTGCTTTCCAGAGCGTCTTTAATGAAAACGTAGTATTTCATGCAAACATTCATTTTAGACATGTGAATATATCGGCGAGTTAGGCATTTTGAATACTTTACTGTTTTCTTTTAGATCGTCTTGCATCAAAATTAACTATATTTTGCCAACCATTCATTTTGCTAAAAATAGTGATTTTTTTTTCTTCGAGTTAAGCATTTTGAGTAATTTGCCGTTTATTTTCAGAGCTGAATGTATCAATACTAACTATTTTTAAGCATTTGCCTAATTTTTATTTTGGGGAAAAAAGTGATTTCCTCTGCGAGTTGATTTGAGAGCAGTGTGCATCAAAATTACCTATTTTTTTGCCAACCATTCATCTTGGGGAAAAAAAGTGATTTTCTCGGCGGGTTAAGCATTTTGAGTAATTTGCCGTTGCTTTCAGAGCGTCTTTAATGAAAACGTAGTTTTTCTTGCCGAACATTCATTTTAGACAAAATGTGATTATATCGGCGAAATAGGCATTTTGAGTAATTTGCCGTTTGATTTCAGAGCTGATTGAATCAAAATTAACTATTTGTTGCCAAACATTCACTTTTGGGAAAAAAGTGATTATATCGGCGAGTTAGGCATTTTCAGTAATTTGCAGTTTGAATTCAGAGCCGATTGCATCAAAATTAACCCTGTGTTGCCAAACATTCACTTTGGAAAAAAATGGGATTTTGTCGGCATGTTATGCATTTTGAGTAATTTACCGTTTAATTTCAGAGCAGATTGCCTCAAAATAAACTATTTTTAAGCATTTGCCTAGCTTTCATTTTGGGAAAAAAGTTATTTTCTCTGCGAATTGATTTCAGAGCGGCGTGCGTCAAAATTAACTATTTTTTGCCAACCCTTCATTTTGCAAAAAAAGTGATTGCCTCGGGGAGTTAAGCATTTTGAGTAATTTGCACGTTGATTTCAGAGCAGATTGCATCAAAATTAACTCTGTGTTGCCAAACATTCACCTTGGGACAAAAAGTGATTTTCTCGGCGGGTTAAGTATTTTGAGTAATTTGCCGATGCTTTCAGAGTTGCATGCATCAAAATTAACTGTTTTTAAGCATTTGCCTTACTTTCATTTTGGGAAAAAAGTGATTTCCTCGTTGAATTCAGCATTTTGAGTGATTTATCGTTTTTCTGTACGTTTTTCATGAAAACGTAGTATCTCTTGCGGGACATTCAGTACCAACAATATATGATTTTATCGGCGAGTTAAGCATTTTGAATAATTTTCTGTTATTTTTTTTAGATCGTCTTGCATCAAATTTAACGATTTGCTTCCCAATCATTCATTTTGCAAAAAAGTGATTTGCATGTTGATTTCAGCGAGTAATTTGCCGTTTGGGTTCAGAGCAGAATGCATCAAAATTAACTATTTTTAAGCATTTGCCTAGCTTTCATTTTGGGAAAAACGTTATTTTCTCTGCGAATTGATTTCAGAGCGACGTGCGTCAAAATTAACTATTTTTTGCCAACCTTTCATTTTGCAAAAAAAGTGATTTCCTCGGCGAGTTAAGCATTTTGAGTAATTTGCACGTTGATTTCAGAGCAGATTGGATCAAAATTAAATCTGTGTTGCCAAACATTCACCTTGGGGGAATAAAGTAATTTTCCCGGCGGGTTAAGTATTTGTAGTAATTTGCCGATGCTTTCAGAGTTGCATGCATCAAAATTAACTGTTTTTAAGCATTTGCCTTACTTTCAGTTTGGGAAAAAGGTAATTTTCACGTTGAATTCTGCATTTTGAGTGATTTATCGTTTTTCTGAACGTTTTTCATGAAAACGTAGTATCTCTTACCGAACATTCTGTACCAACAAAATATGATTATATCGGCGAGTTAAGCATTTTGAATACTTTTCTGTTGTTTTTTTAGATCGTCTTGCATCAATTTAACGATTTTCTTCCTTATCTTTCATTTTGGAAAAAAGTGATTTGCATGTTGATTTCAGCGAGTAATTTGCCGTTTGGGTTCAGAGCAGAATGCATCAAAATTAACTATTTTTAAGCATTTGCCTAGCTTTCATTTTGGGAAAAACGGTATTTTCTCTGCGAATTGATTTCAGGGCGGCGTGCGTCAAAATTAACTATTTTTTGCCAACCCTTAATTTTGCAAAAAAAGTGATTTTCTCGTTGAATTAAGCATTTTGAGAAATTTGCACGTTGATTTCAGAGCGGCATGCATCTTAATTAACTATTGTTTGCCAACCATTCATTTTAGAAGAAAAGTGATTTTCTCGTTGAATTAAGCATTTTGCGTAATTTACCATTGCTTTCCCGAGCGTCTTTAAAGAAAACGTAGTATTTCTTGCCAAACATTCATTTTAGACAAAATGTGATTATATCGGCGAGATAGGCATTTTGAGTAATTTCCCGTTTGATTTCAGAGTAGATTGAATCAAAATTAACTATTTGTTGCCAAATATTCACTTTGGGAAAAAAGGTGATTATATCGGCGAGTTAGGCATTTTCCGTAATTTGCAGTTTGATTTCAGAGCCGATTGCATCAAAATTAACTCTGTGTTGCCAAACATTCACTTTGGAAAAACAAAGTGATTTTCTCGGCGTGTTAAGCATTTTGAGTAATTTGACGTTTGATTTCGGAGCAGATTGAATCAAAATTAACTATTTGTTGCCAAACATTCACTTTGGGAAAAAATGTGATTATATCGGCGAGTTAGGCATTTTCGGTAATTTGCAGTTTGATTTCAGAGCCGATTGCATCAAAATTAACTCTGTGTTGCCAAACATTCACCTTGGGGGAAAAAAGTGATTTTCTCGGTGGGTTAAGCATTTTGAGTAGTTTATCGATGCTTTCAGAGTTGCATGCATCAAACATCATGTGTTCAAAGCAGAATGCATGAAAATTAACTATTTTTAAACATGTGCCTAGCTTTCATTTTGTGAAAAAAGTTATTGTCTCTGCGAGTTGATTTCAGAGCGGTGTGCATCAAAATTAACTATTTCTTGCCAACCATTCACTTTCGAAAAAAAGTGATTTTCTTGTTGAATTAAGCATTTTGAGTAATTTACCATTGCTTTCCAGAGCGTCTTTAATGAAATCGTAGTATTTCATGCAAACATTCATTTTAGACATGTGAATATATCGGCTAGTTAGGCATTTTGAATACTTTACTGTTTTCTTTTAGAGCGTCTTGCATCAAAATTAACTATATTTTGCCAACCATTCATTTTGCTAAAAATAGTGATTTTTTTTTCTTCGAGTTAAGCATTTTGAGTAATTTGCCGTTTATTTTCAGAGCTGAATGTATCAATACTAACTATTTTTAAGCATTTGCCTAATTTTCATTTTGGGGAAAAAAGTGATTTCCTCTGCGAGTTGATTTGAGAGCAGTGTGCATCAAAATTACCTATTTTTTTGCCAACCATTCACCTTGGAGAAAAAAAGTGATTTTCTCGGCGGGTTAAGCATTTTGAGTAATTTGCCGTTGCTTTCAGAGCGTCTTTAATGAAAACGTAGTTTTTCTTCCCGAACATTCATTTTAGACAAAATGTGATTATATCGGCGAGATAGGCATTTTGAGTAATTTCCCGTTTGATTTCAGAGTAGATTGAATCAAAATTAACTATTTGTTGCCAAACATTCACTTTGGAAAAACAAAGTGATTTTCTCGGCGTGTTAAGCATTTTGAGTAATTTGCCGTTTGATTTCAGAGCAGATTGCATCAAAATTAACTCTGTGTTGCCAAACATACACCTTGGAAAAAACGTTATTTTCTCTGCGAATTGATTTCAGAGCGACGTGCGTCAAAATTAACTATTTTTTGCCAACCTTTCATTTTGCAAAAAAAGTGATTTCCTCGGCGAGTTAAGCATTTTGAGTAATTTGCACGTTGATTTCAGAGCAGATTGGATCAAAATTAAATTTGTGTTGCCAAACATTCACCTTGGGGGAATAAAGTGATTTTCCCGGCGGGTTAAGTATTTGTAGTAATTTGCCGATGCTTTCAGAGTTGCATGCATCAAAATTAACTGTTTTTAAGCATTTGCCTTACTTTCAGTTTGGGAAAAAGGTGATTTTCACGTTGAATTCTGCATTTTGAGTGATTTATCGTTTTTCTGAACGTTTTTTGAACGTTTTCTGAAATGTAGTATCTCTTGCCGAACATTCAGTACCAACAAAATGTGATTATATCGGCGAGTTAAGCATTTTGAATAAATTTCTGTTGCTTTTTTAGATCGTCTTGCATCAATTTAACGATTTTCTTCCTTATCTTTCATTTTGGAAAAAAGTGATTTGCATGTTGATTTCAGCGAGCAATTTGCCGTTTGGGTTCAGAGCAGAATGCATCAAAATTAACTATTTTTAAGCATTTGCCTAGCTTTCATTTTGGGAAAAACGGTATTTTCTCTGCGAATTGATTTCAGAGCGGTGTGCGTCAAAATTAACTATTTGTTGCCAACCCTTCATTTTGCAAAAAAAGTGATTTCCTCGGCGAGTTAAGCATTTTGAGAAATTTGCACGTTGATTTCAGAGCGGCATGCATCTTAATTAACTATTGTTTGCCAACCATTCATTTTAGAAGAAAAGTGATTTTCTCGTTGAATTAAGCATTTTGCGTAATTTACCATTGCTTTCCCGAGCGTCTTTAAAGAAAAGGTAGTATTTCTTGCCAAACATTCATTTTAGACAAAATGTGATTATATCGGCGAGATAGGCATTTTGAGTAATTTCCCGTTTGATTTCAGAGTAGATTGAATCAAAATTAACTATTTGTTGCCAAATATTCACTTTGGGAAAAAAGGTGATTATATCGGCGAGTTAGGCATTTTCCGTAATTTGCAGTTTGATTTCAGAGCCGATTGCATCAAAATTAACTCTGTGTTGCCAAACATTCACTTTGGAAAAACAAATTGATTTTCTCGGCGTGTTAAGCATTTTGAGTAATTTGACGTTTGATTTCGGAGCAGATTGAATCAAAATTAACTATTTGTTGCCAAACATTCACTTTGGGAAAAAATGTGATTATATCGGCGAGTTAGGCATTTTCGGTAATTTGCAGTTTGATTTCAGAGCCGATTGCATCAGAATTAACTCTGTGTTGCCAAACATTCACCTTGGGGGGAAAAAAGTGATTTTCTCGGTGGGTTAAGCATTTTGAGTAGTTTATCGATGCTTTCAGAGTTGCATGCATCAAACATCATGTGTTCAGAGCAGAATGCATGAAAATTAACTATTTTTAAACATGTGCCTAGCTTTCATTTTGTGAAAAAAGTTATTGTCTCTGCGAGTTGATTTCAGAGCGGTGTGCATCAAAATTAACTATTTCTTGCCAACCATTCACTTTCGAAAAAAAGTGATTTTCTTGTTGAATTAAGCATTTTGAGTAATTTACCATTGCTTTCCAGAGCGTCTTTAATGAAAACGTAGTATTTCATGCAAACATTCATTTTAGACATGTGAATATATCGGCGAGTTAGGCATTTTGAATACTTTACTGTTTTCTTTTAGAGCGTCTTGCATCAAAATTAACTATATTTTGCCAACCATTCATTTTGCTAAAAATAGTGATTTTTTTTTCTTCGAGTTAAGCATTTTGAGTAATTTGCCGTTTATTTTCAGAGCTGAATGTATCAATACTAACTATTTTTAAGCATTTGCCTAATTTTTATTTTGGGGAAAAAAGTGATTTCCTCTGCGAGTTGATTTGAGAGCAGTGTGCATCAAAATTACCTATTTTTTTGCCAACCATTCATCTTGGGGAAAAAAAGTGATTTTCTCGGCGGGTTAAGCATTTTGAGTAATTTGCCGTTGCTTTCAGAGCGTCTTTAATGAAAACGTAGTTTTTCTTGCCGAACATTCATTTTAGACAAAATGTGATTATATCGGCGAAATAGGCATTTTGAGTAATTTGCCGTTTGATTTCAGAGCTGATTGAATCAAAATTAACTATTTGTTGCCAAACATTCACTTTTGGGAAAAAAGTGATTATATCGGCGAGTTAGGCATTTTCAGTAATTTGCAGTTTGAATTCAGAGCCGATTGCATCAAAATTAACCCTGTGTTGCCAAACATTCACTTTGGAAAAAAATGGGATTTTGTCGGCATGTTATGCATTTTGAGTAATTTACCGTTTAATTTCAGAGCAGATTGCCTCAAAATAAACTATTTTTAAGCATTTGCCTAGCTTTCATTTTGGGAAAAAAGTTATTTTCTCTGCGAATTGATTTCAGAGCGGCGTGCGTCAAAATTAACTATTTTTTGCCAACCCTTCATTTTGCAAAAAAAGTGATTGCCTCGGGGAGTTAAGCATTTTGAGTAATTTGCACGTTGATTTCAGAGCAGATTGCATCAAAATTAACTCTGTGTTGCCAAACATTCACCTTGGGACAAAAAGTGATTTTCTCGGCGGGTTAAGTATTTTGAGTAATTTGCCGATGCTTTCAGAGTTGCATGCATCAAAATTAACTGTTTTTAAGCATTTGCCTTACTTTCATTTTGGGAAAAAAGTGATTTCCTCGTTGAATTCAGCATTTTGAGTGATTTATCGTTTTTCTGTACGTTTTTCATGAAAACGTAGTATCTCTTGCGGGACATTCAGTACCAACAATATATGATTTTATCGGCGAGTTAAGCATTTTGAATAATTTTCTGTTATTTTTTTTAGATCGTCTTGCATCAAATTTAACGATTTGCTTCCCAATCATTCATTTTGCAAAAAAGTGATTTGCATGTTGATTTCAGCGAGTAATTTGCCGTTTGGGTTCAGAGCAGAATGCATCAAAATTAACTATTTTTAAGCATTTGCCTAGCTTTCATTTTGGGAAAAACGTTATTTTCTCTGCGAATTGATTTCAGAGCGACGTGCGTCAAAATTAACTATTTTTTGCCAACCTTTCATTTTGCAAAAAAAGTGATTTCCTCGGCGAGTTAAGCATTTTGAGTAATTTGCACGTTGATTTCAGAGCAGATTGGATCAAAATTAAATCTGTGTTGCCAAACATTCACCTTGGGGGAATAAAGTAATTTTCCCGGCGGGTTAAGTATTTGTAGTAATTTGCCGATGCTTTCAGAGTTGCATGCATCAAAATTAACTGTTTTTAAGCATTTGCCTTACTTTCAGTTTGGGAAAAAGGTAATTTTCACGTTGAATTCTGCATTTTGAGTGATTTATCGTTTTTCTGAACGTTTTTCATGAAAACGTAGTATCTCTTACCGAACATTCTGTACCAACAAAATATGATTATATCGGCGAGTTAAGCATTTTGAATACTTTTCTGTTGTTTTTTTAGATCGTCTTGCATCAATTTAACGATTTTCTTCCTTATCTTTCATTTTGGAAAAAAGTGATTTGCATGTTGATTTCAGCGAGTAATTTGCCGTTTGGGTTCAGAGCAGAATGCATCAAAATTAACTATTTTTAAGCATTTGCCTAGCTTTCATTTTGGGAAAAACGGTATTTTCTCTGCGAATTGATTTCAGGGCGGCGTGCGTCAAAATTAACTATTTTTTGCCAACCCTTAATTTTGCAAAAAAAGTGATTTTCTCGTTGAATTAAGCATTTTGAGAAATTTGCACGTTGATTTCAGAGCGGCATGCATCTTAATTAACTATTGTTTGCCAACCATTCATTTTAGAAGAAAAGTGATTTTCTCGTTGAATTAAGCATTTTGCGTAATTTACCATTGCTTTCCCGAGCGTCTTTAAAGAAAACGTAGTATTTCTTGCCAAACATTCATTTTAGACAAAATGTGATTATATCGGCGAGATAGGCATTTTGAGTAATTTCCCGTTTGATTTCAGAGTAGATTGAATCAAAATTAACTATTTGTTGCCAAATATTCACTTTGGGAAAAAAGGTGATTATATCGGCGAGTTAGGCATTTTCCGTAATTTGCAGTTTGATTTCAGAGCCGATTGCATCAAAATTAACTCTGTGTTGCCAAACATTCACTTTGGAAAAACAAAGTGATTTTCTCGGCGTGTTAAGCATTTTGAGTAATTTGACGTTTGATTTCGGAGCAGATTGAATCAAAATTAACTATTTGTTGCCAAACATTCACTTTGGGAAAAAATGTGATTATATCGGCGAGTTAGGCATTTTCGGTAATTTGCAGTTTGATTTCAGAGCCGATTGCATCAAAATTAACTCTGTGTTGCCAAACATTCACCTTGGGGGAAAAAAGTGATTTTCTCGGTGGGTTAAGCATTTTGAGTAGTTTATCGATGCTTTCAGAGTTGCATGCATCAAACATCATGTGTTCAAAGCAGAATGCATGAAAATTAACTATTTTTAAACATGTGCCTAGCTTTCATTTTGTGAAAAAAGTTATTGTCTCTGCGAGTTGATTTCAGAGCGGTGTGCATCAAAATTAACTATTTCTTGCCAACCATTCACTTTCGAAAAAAAGTGATTTTCTTGTTGAATTAAGCATTTTGAGTAATTTACCATTGCTTTCCAGAGCGTCTTTAATGAAATCGTAGTATTTCATGCAAACATTCATTTTAGACATGTGAATATATCGGCTAGTTAGGCATTTTGAATACTTTACTGTTTTCTTTTAGAGCGTCTTGCATCAAAATTAACTATATTTTGCCAACCATTCATTTTGCTAAAAATAGTGATTTTTTTTTCTTCGAGTTAAGCATTTTGAGTAATTTGCCGTTTATTTTCAGAGCTGAATGTATCAATACTAACTATTTTTAAGCATTTGCCTAATTTTCATTTTGGGGAAAAAAGTGATTTCCTCTGCGAGTTGATTTGAGAGCAGTGTGCATCAAAATTACCTATTTTTTTGCCAACCATTCACCTTGGAGAAAAAAAGTGATTTTCTCGGCGGGTTAAGCATTTTGAGTAATTTGCCGTTGCTTTCAGAGCGTCTTTAATGAAAACGTAGTTTTTCTTCCCGAACATTCATTTTAGACAAAATGTGATTATATCGGCGAGATAGGCATTTTGAGTAATTTCCCGTTTGATTTCAGAGTAGATTGAATCAAAATTAACTATTTGTTGCCAAACATTCACTTTGGAAAAACAAAGTGATTTTCTCGGCGTGTTAAGCATTTTGAGTAATTTGCCGTTTGATTTCAGAGCAGATTGCATCAAAATTAACTCTGTGTTGCCAAACATACACCTTGGAAAAAACGTTATTTTCTCTGCGAATTGATTTCAGAGCGACGTGCGTCAAAATTAACTATTTTTTGCCAACCTTTCATTTTGCAAAAAAAGTGATTTCCTCGGCGAGTTAAGCATTTTGAGTAATTTGCACGTTGATTTCAGAGCAGATTGGATCAAAATTAAATTTGTGTTGCCAAACATTCACCTTGGGGGAATAAAGTGATTTTCCCGGCGGGTTAAGTATTTGTAGTAATTTGCCGATGCTTTCAGAGTTGCATGCATCAAAATTAACTGTTTTTAAGCATTTGCCTTACTTTCAGTTTGGGAAAAAGGTGATTTTCACGTTGAATTCTGCATTTTGAGTGATTTATCGTTTTTCTGAACGTTTTTTGAACGTTTTCTGAAATGTAGTATCTCTTGCCGAACATTCAGTACCAACAAAATGTGATTATATCGGCGAGTTAAGCATTTTGAATAAATTTCTGTTGCTTTTTTAGATCGTCTTGCATCAATTTAACGATTTTCTTCCTTATCTTTCATTTTGGAAAAAAGTGATTTGCATGTTGATTTCAGCGAGCAATTTGCCGTTTGGGTTCAGAGCAGAATGCATCAAAATTAACTATTTTTAAGCATTTGCCTAGCTTTCATTTTGGGAAAAACGGTATTTTCTCTGCGAATTGATTTCAGAGCGGTGTGCGTCAAAATTAACTATTTGTTGCCAACCCTTCATTTTGCAAAAAAAGTGATTTCCTCGGCGAGTTAAGCATTTTGAGAAATTTGCACGTTGATTTCAGAGCGGCATGCATCTTAATTAACTATTGTTTGCCAACCATTCATTTTAGAAGAAAAGTGATTTTCTCGTTGAATTAAGCATTTTGCGTAATTTACCATTGCTTTCCCGAGCGTCTTTAAAGAAAAGGTAGTATTTCTTGCCAAACATTCATTTTAGACAAAATGTGATTATATCGGCGAGATAGGCATTTTGAGTAATTTCCCGTTTGATTTCAGAGTAGATTGAATCAAAATTAACTATTTGTTGCCAAATATTCACTTTGGGAAAAAAGGTGATTATATCGGCGAGTTAGGCATTTTCCGTAATTTGCAGTTTGATTTCAGAGCCGATTGCATCAAAATTAACTCTGTGTTGCCAAACATTCACTTTGGAAAAACAAATTGATTTTCTCGGCGTGTTAAGCATTTTGAGTAATTTGACGTTTGATTTCGGAGCAGATTGAATCAAAATTAACTATTTGTTGCCAAACATTCACTTTGGGAAAAAATGTGATTATATCGGCGAGTTAGGCATTTTCGGTAATTTGCAGTTTGATTTCAGAGCCGATTGCATCAGAATTAACTCTGTGTTGCCAAACATTCACCTTGGGGGGAAAAAAGTGATTTTCTCGTTGAATTAAGCATTTTGAGAAATTTGCACGTTGATTTCAGAGCGGCATGCATCTTAATTAACTATTGTTTGCCAACCATTCATTTTAGAAGAAAAGTGATTTTCTCGTTGAATTAAGCATTTTGCGTAATTTACCATTGCTTTCCCGAGCGTCTTTAAAGAAAACGTAGTATTTCTTGCCAAACATTCATTTTAGACAAAATGTGATTATATCGGCGAGATAGGCATTTTGAGTAATTTCCCGTTTGATTTCAGAGTAGATTGAATCAAAATTAACTATTTGTTGCCAAATATTCACTTTGGGAAAAAAGGTGATTATATCGGCGAGTTAGGCATTTTCCGTAATTTGCAGTTTGATTTCAGAGCCGATTGCATCAAAATTAACTCTGTGTTGCCAAACATTCACTTTGGAAAAACAAATTGATTTTCTCGGCGTGTTAAGCATTTTGAGTAATTTGACGTTTGATTTCGGAGCAGATTGAATCAAAATTAACTATTTGTTGCCAAACATTCACTTTGGGAAAAAATGTGATTATATCGGCGAGTTAGGCATTTTCGGTAATTTGCAGTTTGATTTCAGAGCCGATTGCATCAGAATTAACTCTGTGTTGCCAAACATTCACCTTGGGGGAAAAAAGTGATTTTCTCGGTGGGTTAAGCATTTTGAGTAGTTTATCGATGCTTTCAGAGTTGCATGCATCAAACATCATGTGTTCAGAGCAGAATGCATGAAAATTAACTATTTTTAAACATGTGCCTAGCTTTCATTTTGTGAAAAAAGTTATTGTCTCTGCGAGTTGATTTCAGAGCGGTGTGCATCAAAATTAACTATTTCTTGCCAACCATTCACTTTCGAAAAAAAGTGATTTTCTTGTTGAATTAAGCATTTTGAGTAATTTACCATTGCTTTCCAGAGCGTCTTTAATGAAAACGTAGTATTTCATGCAAACATTCATTTTAGACATGTGAATATATCGGCGAGTTAGGCATTTTGAATACTTTACTGTTTTCTTTTAGAGCGTCTTGCATCAAAATTAACTATATTTTGCCAACCATTCATTTTGCTAAAAATAGTGATTTTTTTTTCTTCGAGTTAAGCATTTTGAGTAATTTGCCGTTTATTTTCAGAGCTGAATGTATCAATACTAACTATTTTTAAGCATTTGCCTAATTTTTATTTTGGGGAAAAAAGTGATTTCCTCTGCGAGTTGATTTGAGAGCAGTGTGCATCAAAATTACCTATTTTTTTGCCAACCATTCATCTTGGGGAAAAAAAGTGATTTTCTCGGCGGGTTAAGCATTTTGAGTAATTTGCCGTTGCTTTCAGAGCGTCTTTAATGAAAACGTAGTTTTTCTTGCCGAACATTCATTTTAGACAAAATGTGATTATATCGGCGAAATAGGCATTTTGAGTAATTTGCCGTTTGATTTCAGAGCTGATTGAATCAAAATTAACTATTTGTTGCCAAACATTCACTTTTGGGAAAAAAGTGATTATATCGGCGAGTTAGGCATTTTCAGTAATTTGCAGTTTGAATTCAGAGCCGATTGCATCAAAATTAACCCTGTGTTGCCAAACATTCACTTTGGAAAAAAATGGGATTTTGTCGGCATGTTATGCATTTTGAGTAATTTACCGTTTAATTTCAGAGCAGATTGCCTCAAAATAAACTATTTTTAAGCATTTGCCTAGCTTTCATTTTGGGAAAAAAGTTATTTTCTCTGCGAATTGATTTCAGAGCGGCGTGCGTCAAAATTAACTATTTTTTGCCAACCCTTCATTTTGCAAAAAAAGTGATTGCCTCGGGGAGTTAAGCATTTTGAGTAATTTGCACGTTGATTTCAGAGCAGATTGCATCAAAATTAACTCTGTGTTGCCAAACATTCACCTTGGGACAAAAAGTGATTTTCTCGGCGGGTTAAGTATTTTGAGTAATTTGCCGATGCTTTCAGAGTTGCATGCATCAAAATTAACTGTTTTTAAGCATTTGCCTTACTTTCATTTTGGGAAAAAAGTGATTTCCTCGTTGAATTCAGCATTTTGAGTGATTTATCGTTTTTCTGTACGTTTTTCATGAAAACGTAGTATCTCTTGCGGGACATTCAGTACCAACAATATATGATTTTATCGGCGAGTTAAGCATTTTGAATAATTTTCTGTTATTTTTTTTAGATCGTCTTGCATCAAATTTAACGATTTGCTTCCCAATCATTCATTTTGCAAAAAAGTGATTTGCATGTTGATTTCAGCGAGTAATTTGCCGTTTGGGTTCAGAGCAGAATGCATCAAAATTAACTATTTTTAAGCATTTGCCTAGCTTTCATTTTGGGAAAAACGTTATTTTCTCTGCGAATTGATTTCAGAGCGACGTGCGTCAAAATTAACTATTTTTTGCCAACCTTTCATTTTGCAAAAAAAGTGATTTCCTCGGCGAGTTAAGCATTTTGAGTAATTTGCACGTTGATTTCAGAGCAGATTGGATCAAAATTAAATCTGTGTTGCCAAACATTCACCTTGGGGGAATAAAGTAATTTTCCCGGCGGGTTAAGTATTTGTAGTAATTTGCCGATGCTTTCAGAGTTGCATGCATCAAAATTAACTGTTTTTAAGCATTTGCCTTACTTTCAGTTTGGGAAAAAGGTAATTTTCACGTTGAATTCTGCATTTTGAGTGATTTATCGTTTTTCTGAACGTTTTTCATGAAAACGTAGTATCTCTTACCGAACATTCTGTACCAACAAAATATGATTATATCGGCGAGTTAAGCATTTTGAATACTTTTCTGTTGTTTTTTTAGATCGTCTTGCATCAATTTAACGATTTTCTTCCTTATCTTTCATTTTGGAAAAAAGTGATTTGCATGTTGATTTCAGCGAGTAATTTGCCGTTTGGGTTCAGAGCAGAATGCATCAAAATTAACTATTTTTAAGCATTTGCCTAGCTTTCATTTTGGGAAAAACGGTATTTTCTCTGCGAATTGATTTCAGGGCGGCGTGCGTCAAAATTAACTATTTTTTGCCAACCCTTAATTTTGCAAAAACAGTGATTTTCTCGTTGAATTAAGCATTTTGAGAAATTTGCACGTTGATTTCAGAGCGGCATGCATCTTAATTAACTATTGTTTGCCAACCATTCATTTTAGAAGAAAAGTGATTTTCTCGTTGAATTAAGCATTTTGCGTAATTTACCATTGCTTTCCCGAGCGTCTTTAAAGAAAACGTAGTATTTCTTGCCAAACATTCATTTTAGACAAAATGTGATTATATCGGCGAGATAGGCATTTTGAGTAATTTCCCGTTTGATTTCAGAGTAGATTGAATCAAAATTAACTATTTGTTGCCAAATATTCACTTTGGGAAAAAAGGTGATTATATCGGCGAGTTAGGCATTTTCCGTAATTTGCAGTTTGATTTCAGAGCCGATAGCATCAAAATTAACTCTGTGTTGCCAAACATTCACTTTGGAAAAACAAAGTGATTTTCTCGGCGTGTTAAGCATTTTGAGTAATTTGACGTTTGATTTCGGAGCAGATTGAATCAAAATTAACTATTTGTTGCCAAACATTCACTTTGGGAAAAAATGTGATTATATCGGCGAGTTAGGCATTTTCGGTAATTTGCAGTTTGATTTCAGAGCCGATTGCATCAAAATTAACTCTGTGTTGCCAAACATTCACCTTGGGGGAAAAAAGTGATTTTCTCGGTGGGTTAAGCATTTTGAGTAGTTTATCGATGCTTTCAGAGTTGCATGCATCAAACATCATGTGTTCAAAGCAGAATGCATGAAAATTAACTATTTTTAAACATGTGCCTAGCTTTCATTTTGTGAAAAAAGTTATTGTCTCTGCGAGTTGATTTCAGAGCGGTGTGCATCAAAATTAACTATTTCTTGCCAACCATTCACTTTCGAAAAAAAGTGATTTTCTTGTTGAATTAAGCATTTTGAGTAATTTACCATTGCTTTCCAGAGCGTCTTTAATGAAATCGTAGTATTTCATGCAAACATTCATTTTAGACATGTGAATATATCGGCTAGTTAGGCATTTTGAATACTTTACTGTTTTCTTTTAGAGCGTCTTGCATCAAAATTAACTATATTTTGCCAACCATTCATTTTGCTAAAAATAGTGATTTTTTTTTCTTCGAGTTAAGCATTTTGAGTAATTTGCCGTTTATTTTCAGAGCTGAATGTATCAATACTAACTATTTTTAAGCATTTGCCTAATTTTCATTTTGGGGAAAAAAGTGATTTCCTCTGCGAGTTGATTTGAGAGCAGTGTGCATCAAAATTACCTATTTTTTTGCCAACCATTCACCTTGGAGAAAAAAAGTGATTTTCTCGGCGGGTTAAGCATTTTGAGTAATTTGCCGTTGCTTTCAGAGCGTCTTTAATGAAAACGTAGTTTTTCTTCCCGAACATTCATTTTAGACAAAATGTGATTATATCGGCGAGATAGGCATTTTGAGTAATTTCCCGTTTGATTTCAGAGTAGATTGAATCAAAATTAACTATTTGTTGCCAAACATTCACTTTGGAAAAACAAAGTGATTTTCTCGGCGTGTTAAGCATTTTGAGTAATTTGCCGTTTGATTTCAGAGCAGATTGCATCAAAATTAACTCTGTGTTGCCAAACATACACCTTGGAAAAAACGTTATTTTCTCTGCGAATTGATTTCAGAGCGACGTGCGTCAAAATTAACTATTTTTTGCCAACCTTTCATTTTGCAAAAAAAGTGATTTCCTCGGCGAGTTAAGCATTTTGAGTAATTTGCACGTTGATTTCAGAGCAGATTGGATCAAAATTAAATTTGTGTTGCCAAACATTCACCTTGGGGGAATAAAGTGATTTTCCCGGCGGGTTAAGTATTTGTAGTAATTTGCCGATGCTTTCAGAGTTGCATGCATCAAAATTAACTGTTTTTAAGCATTTGCCTTACTTTCAGTTTGGGAAAAAGGTGATTTTCACGTTGAATTCTGCATTTTGAGTGATTTATCGTTTTTCTGAACGTTTTTTGAACGTTTTCTGAAATGTAGTATCTCTTGCCGAACATTCAGTACCAACAAAATGTGATTATATCGGCGAGTTAAGCATTTTGAATAAATTTCTGTTGCTTTTTTAGATCGTCTTGCATCAATTTAACGATTTTCTTCCTTATCTTTCATTTTGGAAAAAAGTGATTTGCATGTTGATTTCAGCGAGCAATTTGCCGTTTGGGTTCAGAGCAGAATGCATCAAAATTAACTATTTTTAAGCATTTGCCTAGCTTTCATTTTGGGAAAAACGGTATTTTCTCTGCGAATTGATTTCAGAGCGGTGTGCGTCAAAATTAACTATTTTTTGCCAACCCTTCATTTTGCAAAAAAAGTGATTTCCTCGGCGAGTTAAGCATTTTGAGAAATTTGCACGTTGATTTCAGAGCGGCATGCATCTTAATTAACTATTGTTTGCCAACCATTCATTTTAGAAGAAAAGTGATTTTCTCGTTGAATTAAGCATTTTGCGTAATTTACCATTGCTTTCCCGAGCGTCTTTAAAGAAAAGGTAGTATTTCTTGCCAAACATTCATTTTAGACAAAATGTGATTATATCGGCGAGATAGGCATTTTGAGTAATTTCCCGTTTGATTTCAGAGTAGATTGAATCAAAATTAACTATTTGTTGCCAAATATTCACTTTGGGAAAAAAGGTGATTATATCGGCGAGTTAGGCATTTTCCGTAATTTGCAGTTTGATTTCAGAGCCGATTGCATCAAAATTAACTCTGTGTTGCCAAACATTCACTTTGGAAAAACAAAGTGATTTTCTCGGCGTGTTAAGCATTTTGAGTAATTTGACGTTTGATTTCGGAGCAGATTGAATCAAAATTAACTATTTGTTGCCAAACATTCACTTTGGGAAAAAATGTGATTATATCGGCGAGTTAGGCATTTTCGGTAATTTGCAGTTTGATTTCAGAGCCGATTGCATCAGAATTAACTCTGTGTTGCCAAACATTCACCTTGGGGGAAAAAAGTGATTTTCTCGGTGGGTTAAGCATTTTGAGTAGTTTATCGATGCTTTCAGAGTTGCATGCATCAAACATCATGTGTTCAGAGCAGAATGCATGAAAATTAACTATTTTTAAACATGTGCCTAGCTTTCATTTTGTGAAAAAAGTTATTGTCTCTGCGAGTTGATTTCAGAGCGGTGTGCATCAAAATTAACTATTTCTTGCCAACCATTCACTTTCGAAAAAAAGTGATTTTCTTGTTGAATTAAGCATTTTGAGTAATTTACCATTGCTTTCCAGAGCGTCTTTAATGAAAACGTAGTATTTCATGCAAACATTCATTTTAGACATGTGAATATATCGGCGAGTTAGGCATTTTGAATACTTTACTGTTTCCTTTTAGAGCGTCTTGCATCAAAATTAACTATATTTTGCCAACCATTCATTTTGCTAAAAATAGTGATTTTTTTTTCTTCGAGTTAAGCATTTTGAGTAATTTGCCGTTTATTTTCAGAGCTGAATGTATCAATACTATTTTTAAGCATTTGCCTAATTTTTATTTTGGGGAAAAAAGTGATTTCCTCTGCGAGTTGATTTGAGAGCAGTGTGCATCAAAATTACCTATTTTTTTGCCAACCATTCATCTTGGGGAAAAAAAGTGATTTTCTCGGCGGGTTAAGCATTTTGAGTAATTTGCCGTTGCTTTCAGAGCGTCTTTAATGAAAACGTAGTTTTTCTTGCCGAACATTCATTTTAGACAAAATGTGATTATATCGGCGAAATAGGCATTTTGAGTAATTTGCCGTTTGATTTCAGAGCTGATTGAATCAAAATTAACTATTTGTTGCCAAACATTCACTTTTGGGAAAAAAGTGATTATATCGGCGAGTTAGGCATTTTCAGTAATTTGCAGTTTGAATTCAGAGCCGATTGCATCAAAATTAACCCTGTGTTGCCAAACATTCACTTTGGAAAAAAATGGGATTTTGTCGGCATGTTATGCATTTTGAGTAATTTACCGTTTAATTTCAGAGCAGATTGCCTCAAAATAAACTATTTTTAAGCATTTGCCTAGCTTTCATTTTGGGAAAAAAGTTATTTTCTCTGCGAATTGATTTCAGAGCGGCGTGCGTCAAAATTAACTATTTTTTGCCAACCCTTCATTTTGCAAAAAAAGTGATTGCCTCGGGGAGTTAAGCATTTTGAGTAATTTGCACGTTGATTTCAGAGCAGATTGCATCAAAATTAACTCTGTGTTGCCAAACATTCACCTTGGGACAAAAAGTGATTTTCTCGGCGGGTTAAGTATTTTGAGTAATTTGCCGATGCTTTCAGAGTTGCATGCATCAAAATTAACTGTTTTTAAGCATTTGCCTTACTTTCATTTTGGGAAAAAAGTGATTTCCTCGTTGAATTCAGCATTTTGAGTGATTTATCGTTTTTCTGTACGTTTTTCATGAAAACGTAGTATCTCTTGCGGGACATTCAGTACCAACAATATATGATTTTATCGGCGAGTTAAGCATTTTGAATAATTTTCTGTTATTTTTTTTAGATCGTCTTGCATCAAATTTAACGATTTGCTTCCCAATCATTCATTTTGCAAAAAAGTGATTTGCATGTTGATTTCAGCGAGTAATTTGCCGTTTGGGTTCAGAGCAGAATGCATCAAAATTAACTATTTTTAAGCATTTGCCTAGCTTTCATTTTGGGAAAAACGTTATTTTCTCTGCGAATTGATTTCAGAGCGACGTGCGTCAAAATTAACTATTTTTTGCCAACCTTTCATTTTGCAAAAAAAGTGATTTCCTCGGCGAGTTAAGCATTTTGAGTAATTTGCACGTTGATTTCAGAGCAGATTGGATCAAAATTAAATCTGTGTTGCCAAACATTCACCTTGGGGGAATAAAGTAATTTTCCCGGCGGGTTAAGTATTTGTAGTAATTTGCCGATGCTTTCAGAGTTGCATGCATCAAAATTAACTGTTTTTAAGCATTTGCCTTACTTTCAGTTTGGGAAAAAGGTAATTTTCACGTTGAATTCTGCATTTTGAGTGATTTATCGTTTTTCTGAACGTTTTTCATGAAAACGTAGTATCTCTTACCGAACATTCTGTACCAACAAAATATGATTATATCGGCGAGTTAAGCATTTTGAATACTTTTCTGTTGTTTTTTTTAGATCGTCTTGCATCAATTTAACGATTTTCTTCCTTATCTTTCATTTTGGAAAAAAGTGATTTGCATGTTGATTTCAGCGAGTAATTTGCCGTTTGGGTTCAGAGCAGAATGCATCAAAATTAACTATTTTTAAGCATTTGCCTAGCTTTCATTTTGGGAAAAACGGTATTTTCTCTGCGAATTGATTTCAGGGCGGCGTGCGTCAAAATTAACTATTTTTTGCCAACCCTTAATTTTGCAAAAAAAGTGATTTTCTCGTTGAATTAAGCATTTTGAGTAATTTACCATTGCTTTCCAGAGCGTCTTTAATGAAAACGTAGTATTTCTTGCCAAACATTCATTTTAGACAAAATGTGATTATATCGGCGAGATAGGCATTTTGAGTAATTTGCACTTTGATTTCAGAGCCGATTGCATCAAAATTAACTCTGTGTTGCCAAACATTCACTTTGGAAAAAAAAGGGATTTTGTCGGCATGTTAAGCATTTTGAGTAATTTACCGTCTAATTTCAGAGCAGAGTGCCTAAAAATAAACTATTTTTAAGCATTTGCCTAGCTTTCATTTTGGGAAAAAGTTATTTTCTCTGCGAATTGATTTCAGAGCGGTTTGCGTCAAAATTAACTATTTTTTGCCAACCATTCATTTTGCAAAAAAAGTGATTTCCTCGGGGAGTTAAGCATTTTGAGTAATTTGCACGTTGATTTCAGAGCAGATTGCATCAAAATTAACTCTGTGTTGCCGAACCTTGGGAAAAAAAGTGATTTTCTCGGCGGGTTAAGTATTTTGAGTAATTTGCCGATGCTTTCAGAGTTGCATGCATCAAAATTAACTGTTTTTAAGCATTTGCCTTACTTTCATTTTGGGAAAAAGGTGATTTCCTCGTTGAATTCAGCATTTTGAGTGATTTATCATTGCTTTTCTGAACGTTTTTTGAACGTTTTCTGAAATGTAGTATCTCTTGCCGAGCATTCAGTACCAACAAAATGTGATTATATCGGCGAGTTAAGCATTTTGAATAAATTTCTGTTGCTTTTTTAGATCGTCTTGCATCAATTTAACGATTTTCTTCCTTATCTTTCATTTTGGAAAAAAGTGATTTGCATGTTGATTTCAGCGAGCAATTTGCCGTTTGGGTTCAGAGCAGAATGCATCAAAATTAACTATTTTTAAGCATTTGCCTAGCTTTCATTTTGGGAAAAACGGTATTTTCTCTGCGAATTGATTTCAGAGCGGTGTGCGTCAAAATTAACTATTTTTTGCCAACCCTTCATTTTGCAAAAAAAGTGATTTCCTCGGCGAGTTAAGCATTTTGAGAAATTTGCACGTTGATTTCAGAGCGGCATGCATCTTAATTAACTATTGTTTGCCAACCATTCATTTTAGAAGAAAAGTGATTTTCTCGTTGAATTAAGCATTTTGCGTAATTTACCATTGCTTTCCCGAGCGTCTTTAAAGAAAACGTAGTATTTCTTGCCAAACATTCATTTTAGACAAAATGTGATTATATCGGCGAGATAGGCATTTTGAGTAATTTCCCGTTTGATTTCAGAGTAGATTGAATCAAAATTAACTATTTGTTGCCAAATATTCACTTTGGGAAAAAAGGTGATTATATCGGCGAGTTAGGCATTTTCCGTAATTTGCAGTTTGATTTCAGAGCCGATTGCATCAAAATTAACTCTGTGTTGCCAAACATTCACTTTGGAAAAACAAAGTGATTTTCTCGGCGTGTTAAGCATTTTGAGTAATTTGACGTTTGATTTCGGAGCAGATTGAATCAAAATTAACTATTTGTTGCCAAACATTCACTTTGGGAAAAAATGTGATTATATCGGCGAGTTAGGCATTTTCGGTAATTTGCAGTTTGATTTCAGAGCCGATTGCATCAGAATTAACTCTGTGTTGCCAAACATTCACCTTGGGGGGAAAAAAGTGATTTTCTCGGTGGGTTAAGCATTTTGAGTAGTTTATCGATGCTTTCAGAGTTGCATGCATCAAACATCATGTGTTCAGAGCAGAATGCATGAAAATTAACTATTTTTAAACATGTGCCAAGCTTTCATTTTGTGAAAAAAGTTATTGTCTCTGCGAGTTGATTTCAGAGCGGTGTGCATCAAAATTAACTATTTCTTGCCAACCATTCACTTTCGAAAAAAAGTGATTTTCTTGTTGAATTAAGCATTTTGAGTAATTTACCATTGCTTTCCAGAGCGTCTTTAATGAAAACGTAGTATTTCATGCAAACATTCATTTTAGACATGTGAATATATCGGCGAGTTAGGCATTTTGAATACTTTACTGTTTTCTTTTAGAGCGTCTTGCATCAAAATTAACTATATTTTGCCAACCATTCATTTTGCTAAAAATAGTGATTTTTTTTTCTTCGAGTTAAGCATTTTGAGTAATTTGCCGTTTATTTTCAGAGCTGAATGTATCAATACTAACTATTTTTAAGCATTTGCCTAATTTTCATTTTGGGGAAAAAAGTGATTTCCTCTGCGAGTTGATTTGAGAGCAGTGTGCATCAAAATTACCTATTTTTTTGCCAACCATTCACCTTGGAGAAAAAAAGTGATTTTCTCGGCGGGTTAAGCATTTTGAGTAATTTGCCGTTGCTTTCAGAGCGTCTTTAATGAAAACGTAGTTTTTCTTCCCGAACATTCATTTTAGACAAAATGTGATTATATCGGCGAGATAGGCATTTTGAGTAATTTCCCGTTTGATTTCAGAGTAGATTGAATCAAAATTAACTATTTGTTGCCAAACATTCACTTTGGAAAAACAAAGTGATTTTCTCGGCGTGTTAAGCATTTTGAGTAATTTGCCGTTTGATTTCAGAGCAGATTGCATCAAAATTAACTCTGTGTTGCCAAACATACACCTTGGAAAAAACGTTATTTTCTCTGCGAATTGATTTCAGAGCGACGTGCGTCAAAATTAACTATTTTTTGCCAACCTTTCATTTTGCAAAAAAAGTGATTTCCTCGGCGAGTTAAGCATTTTGAGTAATTTGCACGTTGATTTCAGAGCAGATTGGATCAAAATTAAATTTGTGTTGCCAAACATTCACCTTGGGGGAATAAAGTGATTTTCCCGGCGGGTTAAGTATTTGTAGTAATTTGCCGATGCTTTCAGAGTTGCATGCATCAAAATTAACTGTTTTTAAGCATTTGCCTTACTTTCAGTTTGGGAAAAAGGTGATTTTCACGTTGAATTCTGCATTTTGAGTGATTTATCGTTTTTCTGAACGTTTTTTGAACGTTTTCTGAAATGTAGTATCTCTTGCCGAACATTCAGTACCAACAAAATGTGATTATATCGGCGAGTTAAGCATTTTGAATAAATTTCTGTTGCTTTTTTAGATCGTCTTGCATCAATTTAACGATTTTCTTCCTTATCTTTCATTTTGGAAAAAAGTGATTTGCATGTTGATTTCAGCGAGCAATTTGCCGTTTGGGTTCAGAGCAGAATGCATCAAAATTAACTATTTTTAAGCATTTGCCTAGCTTTCATTTTGGGAAAAACGGTATTTTCTCTGCGAATTGATTTCAGAGCGGTGTGCGTCAAAATTAACTATTTTTTGCCAACCCTTCATTTTGCAAAAAAAGTGATTTCCTCGGCGAGTTAAGCATTTTGAGAAATTTGCACGTTGATTTCAGAGCGGCATGCATCTTAATTAACTATTGTTTGCCAACCATTCATTTTAGAAGAAAAGTGATTTTCTCGTTGAATTAAGCATTTTGCGTAATTTACCATTGCTTTCCCGAGCGTCTTTAAAGAAAAGGTAGTATTTCTTGCCAAACATTCATTTTAGACAAAATGTGATTATATCGGCGAGATAGGCATTTTGAGTAATTTCCCGTTTGATTTCAGAGTAGATTGAATCAAAATTAACTATTTGTTGCCAAATATTCACTTTGGGAAAAAAGGTGATTATATCGGCGAGTTAGGCATTTTCCGTAATTTGCAGTTTGATTTCAGAGCCGATTGCATCAAAATTAACTCTGTGTTGCCAAACATTCACTTTGGAAAAACAAATTGATTTTCTCGGCGTGTTAAGCATTTTGAGTAATTTGACGTTTGATTTCGGAGCAGATTGAATCAAAATTAACTATTTGTTGCCAAACATTCACTTTGGGAAAAAATGTGATTATATCGGCGAGTTAGGCATTTTCGGTAATTTGCAGTTTGATTTCAGAGCCGATTGCATCAGAATTAACTCTGTGTTGCCAAACATTCACCTTGGGGGAAAAAAGTGATTTTCTCGGTGGGTTAAGCATTTTGAGTAGTTTATCGATGCTTTCAGAGTTGCATGCATCAAACATCATGTGTTCAGAGCAGAATGCATGAAAATTAACTATTTTTAAACATGTGCCTAGCTTTCATTTTGTGAAAAAAGTTATTGTCTCTGCGAGTTGATTTCAGAGCGGTGTGCATCAAAATTAACTATTTCTTGCCAACCATTCACTTTCGAAAAAAAGTGATTTTCTTGTTGAATTAAGCATTTTGAGTAATTTACCATTGCTTTCCAGAGCGTCTTTAATGAAAACGTAGTATTTCATGCAAACATTCATTTTAGACATGTGAATATATCGGCGAGTTAGGCATTTTGAATACTTTACTGTTTTCTTTTAGAGCGTCTTGCATCAAAATTAACTATATTTTGCCAACCATTCATTTTGCTAAAAATAGTGATTTTTTTTCTTCGAGTTAAGCATTTTGAGTAATTTGCCGTTTATTTTCAGAGCTGAATGTATCAATACTAACTATTTTTAAGCATTTGCCTAATTTTTATTTTGGGGAAAAAAGTGATTTCCTCTGCGAGTTGATTTGAGAGCAGTGTGCATCAAAATTACCTATTTTTTTGCCAACCATTCATCTTGGGGAAAAAAAGTGATTTTCTCGGCGGGTTAAGCATTTTGAGTAATTTGCCGTTGCTTTCAGAGCGTCTTTAATGAAAACGTAGTTTTTCTTGCCGAACATTCATTTTAGACAAAATGTGATTATATCGGCGAAATAGGCATTTTGAGTAATTTGCCGTTTGATTTCAGAGCTGATTGAATCAAAATTAACTATTTGTTGCCAAACATTCACTTTTGGGAAAAAAGTGATTATATCGGCGAGTTAGGCATTGTCAGTAATTTGCAGTTTGATTTCAGAGCCGATTGCATCAAAATTAACCCTGTGTTGCCAAACATTCACTTTGGAAAAAAATGGGATTTTGTCGGCATGTTATGCATTTTGAGTAATTTACCGTTTAATTTCAGAGCAGATTGCCTCAAAATAAACTATTTTTAAGCATTTGCCTAGCTTTCATTTTGGGAAAAAAGTTATTTTCTCTGCGAATTGATTTCAGAGCGGCGTGCGTCAAAATTAACTATTTTTTGCCAACCCTTCATTTTGCAAAAAAAGTGATTGCCTCGGGGAGTTAAGCATTTTGAGTAATTTGCACGTTGATTTCAGAGCAGATTGCATCAAAATTAACTCTGTGTTGCCAAACATTCACCTTGGGACAAAAAGTGATTTTCTCGGCGGGTTAAGTATTTTGAGTAATTTGCCGATGCTTTCAGAGTTGCATGCATCAAAATTAACTGTTTTTAAGCATTTGCCTTACTTTCATTTTGGGAAAAAAGTGATTTCCTCGTTGAATTCAGCATTTTGAGTGATTTATCGTTTTTCTGTACGTTTTTCATGAAAACGTAGTATCTCTTGCGGGACATTCAGTACCAACAATATATGATTTTATCGGCGAGTTAAGCATTTTGAATAATTTTCTGTTATTTTTTTTAGATCGTCTTGCATCAAATTTAACGATTTGCTTCCCAATCATTCATTTTGCAAAAAAGTGATTTGCATGTTGATTTCAGCGAGTAATTTGCCGTTTGGGTTCAGAGCAGAATGCATCAAAATTAACTATTTTTAAGCATTTGCCTAGCTTTCATTTTGGGAAAAAGTTATTTTCTCTGCGAATTGATTTCAGAGCGGTTTGCGTCAAAATTAACTATTTTTTGCCAACCATTCATTTTGCAAAAAAAGTGATTTCCTCGGGGAGTTAAGCATTTTGAGTAATTTGCACGTTGATTTCAGAGCAGATTGCATCAAAATTAACTCTGTGTTGCCGAACCTTGGGAAAAAAAGTGATTTTCTCGGCGGGTTAAGTATTTTGAGTAATTTGCCGATGCTTTCAGAGTTGCATGCATCAAAATTAACTGTTTTTAAGCATTTGCCTTACTTTCATTTTGGGAAAAAGGTGATTTCCTCGTTGAATTCAGCATTTTGAGTGATTTATCATTGCTTTTCTGAACGTTTTTTGAACGTTTTCTGAAATGTAGTATCTCTTGCCGAACATTCAGTACCAACAACATGTGATTATATCGGCGAGTTAAGCATTTTGAATCAATTTCTGTTGCTTTTTTAGATCGTCTTGCATCAATTTAACGATTTTCTTCCTTATCTTTCATTTTGGAAAAAAGTGATTTGCATGTTGATTTCAGCGAGCAATTTGCCGTTTGGGTTCAGAGCAGAATGCATCAAAATTAACTATTTTTAAGCATTTGCCTAGCTTTCATTTTGGGAAAAACGGTATTTTCTCTGCGAATTGATTTCAGAGCGGTGTGCGTCAAAATTAACTATTTTTTGCCAACCATTCATTTTGCAAAAAAAGTGATTTCCTCGGGGAGTTAAGCATTTTGAGTAATTTGCACGTTGATTTCAGAGCAGATTGCATCAAAATTAACTCTGTGTTGCCGAACCTTGGGAAAAAAAGTGATTTTCTCGGCGGGTTAAGTATTTTGAGTAATTTGCCGATGCTTTCAGAGTTGCATGCATCAAAATTAACTGTTTTTAAGCATTTGCCTTACTTTCATTTTGGGAAAAAGGTGATTTCCTCGTTGAATTCAGCATTTTGAGTGATTTATCATTGCTTTTCTGAACGTTTTTTGAACGTTTTCTGAAATGTAGTATCTCTTGCCGAACATTCAGTACCAACAAAATGTGATTATATCTGCGAGTTAAGCATTTTGAATAAATTTCAGTTGCTTTTTTAGATCGTCTTGCATCAATTTAACGATTTTCTTCCTTATCTTTCATTTTGGAAAAAAGTGATTTGCATGTTGATTTCAGCGAGCAATTTGCCGTTTGGGTTCAGAGCAGAATGCATCAAAATTAACTATTTTTAAGCATTTGCCTAGCTTTCATTTTGGGAAAAACGGTATTTTCTCTGCGAATTGATTTCAGAGCGGTGTGCGTCAAAATTAACTATTTTTTGCCAACCCTTCATTTTGCAAAAAAAGTGATTTCCTCGGCGAGTTAAGCATTTTGAGAAATTTGCACGTTGATTTCAGAGCGGCATGCATCTTAATTAACTATTGTTTGCCAACCATTCATTTTAGAAGAAAAGTGATTTTCTCGTTGAATTAAGCATTTTGCGTAATTTACCATTGCTTTCCCGAGCGTCTTTAAAGAAAACGTAGTATTTCTTGCCAAACATTCATTTTAGACAAAATGTGATTATATCGGCGAGATAGGCATTTTGAGTAATTTCCCGTTTGATTTCAGAGTAGATTGAATCAAAATTAACTATTTGTTGCCAAATATTCACTTTGGGAAAAAAGGTGATTATATCGGCGAGTTAGGCATTTTCCGTAATTTGCAGTTTGATTTCAGAGCCGATTGCATCAAAAGTAACTCTGTGTTGCCAAACATTCACTTTGGAAAAACAAATTGATTTTCTCGGCGTGTTAAGCATTTTGAGTAATTTGACGTTTGATTTCGGAGCAGATTGAATCAAAATTAACTATTTGTTGCCAAACATTCACTTTGGGAAAAAATGTGATTATATCGGCGAGTTAGGCATTTTCGGTAATTTGCAGTTTGATTTCAGAGCCGATTGCATCAGAATTAACTCTGTGTTGCCAAACATTCACCTTGGGGGAAAAAAGTGATTTTCTCGGTGGGTTAAGCATTTTGAGTAGTTTATCGATGCTTTCAGAGTTGCATGCATCAAACATCATGTGTTCAGAGCAGAATGCATGAAAATTAACTATTTTTAAACATGTGCCTAGCTTTCATTTTGTGAAAAAAGTTATTGTCTCTGCGAGTTGATTTCAGAGCGGTGTGCATCAAAATTAACTATTTCTTGCCAACCATTCACTTTCGAAAAAAAGTGATTTTCTTGTTGAATTAAGCATTTTGAGTAATTTACCATTGCTTTCCAGAGCGTCTTTAATGAAAACGTAGTATTTCATGCAAACATTCATTTTAGACATGTGAATATATCGGCGAGTTAGGCATGAAATACTACGATTTCATTAAAGACGCTCTGGAAAGCAATGGTAAATTACTCAAAATGCTTAATTCAACAAGAAAATCACTTTTTTTCGAAAGTGAATGGTTGGCAAGAAATAGTTAATTTTGATGCACACCGCTCTGAAATCAACTCGCAGAGACAATAACTTTTTTCACAAAATGAAAGCTAGGCACATGTTTAAAAATAGTTAATTTTCATGCATTCTGCTTTGAACACATGATGTTTGATGCATGCAACTCTGAAAGCATCGATAAACTACTCAAAATGCTTAACCCACCGAGAAAATCACTTTTTTCCCCCAAGGTGAATGTTTGGCAACACAGAGTTAATTTTGATGCAATCGGCTCTGAAATCAAACTGCAAATTACCGAAAATGCCTAACTCGCCGATATAATCACATTTTTTCCCAAAGTGAATGTTTGGCAACAAATAGTTAATTTTGATTCAATCTGCTCCGAAATCAAACGTCAAATTACTCAAAATGCTTAACACGCCGAGAAAATCACTTTGTTTTTCCAAAGTGAATGTTTGGCAACACAGAGTTAATTTTGATGCTATCGGCTCTGAAATCAAACTGCAAATTACGGAAAATGCCTAACTCGCCGATATAATCACCTTTTTTCCCAAAGTGAATATTTGGCAACAAATAGTTAATTTTGATTCAATCTACTCTGAAATCAAACGGGAAATTACTCAAAATGCCTATCTCGCCGATATAATCACATTTTGTCTAAAATGAATGTTTGGCAAGAAATACTACGTTTTCTTTAAAGACGCTCGGGAAAGCAATGGTAAATTACGCAAAATGCTTAATTCAACGAGAAAATCACTTTTCTTCTAAAATGAATGGTTGGCAAACAATAGTTAATTAAGATGCATGCCGCTCTGAAATCAACGTGCAAATTTCTCAAAATGCTTAATTCAACGAGAAAATCACTTTTTTTGCAAAATTAAGGGTTGGCAAAAAATAGTTAATTTTGACGCACGCCGCCCTGAAATCAATTCGCAGAGAAAATACCGTTTTTCCCAAAATGAAAGCTAGGCAAATGCTTAAAAATAGTTAATTTTGATGCATTCTGCTCTGAACCCAAACGGCAAATTACTCGCTGAAATCAACATGCAAATCACTTTTTTCCAAAATGAAAGATAAGGAAGAAAATCGTTAAATTGATGCAAGACGATCTAAAAAAACAACAGAAAAGTATTCAAAATGCTTAACTCGCCGATATAATCATATTTTGTTGGTACAGAATGTTCGGTAAGAGATACTACGTTTTCATGAAAAACGTTCAGAAAAACGATAAATCACTCAAAATGCAGAATTCAACGTGAAAATTACCTTTTTCCCAAACTGAAAGTAAGGCAAATGCTTAAAAACAGTTAATTTTGATGCATGCAACTCTGAAAGCATCGGCAAATTACTACAAATACTTAACCCGCCGGGAAAATTACTTTATTCCCCCAAGGTGAATGTTTGGCAACACAGATTTAATTTTGATCCAATCTGCTCTGAAATCAACGTGCAAATTACTCAAAATGCTTAACTCGCCGAGGAAATCACTTTTTTTGCAAAATGAAAGGTTGGCAAAAAATAGTTAATTTTGACGCACGTCGCTCTGAAATCAATTCGCAGAGAAAATAACGTTTTTCCCAAAATGAAAGCTAGGCAAATGCTTAAAAATAGTTAATTTTGATGCATTCTGCTCTGAACCCAAACGGCAAATTACTCGCTGAAATCAACATGCAAATCACTTTTTTGCAAAATGAATGATTGGGAAGCAAATCGTTAAATTTGATGCAAGACGATCTAAAAAAAATAACAGAAAATTATTCAAAATGCTTAACTCGCCGATAAAATCATATATTGTTGGTACTGAATGTCCCGCAAGAGATACTACGTTTTCATGAAAAACGTACAGAAAAACGATAAATCACTCAAAATGCTGAATTCAACGAGGAAATCACTTTTTTCCCAAAATGAAAGTAAGGCAAATGCTTAAAAACAGTTAATTTTGATGCATGCAACTCTGAAAGCATCGGCAAATTACTCAAAATACTTAACCCGCCGAGAAAATCACTTTTTGTCCCAAGGTGAATGTTTGGCAACACAGAGTTAATTTTGATGCAATCTGCTCTGAAATCAACGTGCAAATTACTCAAAATGCTTAACTCCCCGAGGCAATCACTTTTTTTGCAAAATGAAGGGTTGGCAAAAAATAGTTAATTTTGACGCACGCCGCTCTGAAATCAATTCGCAGAGAAAATAACTTTTTTCCCAAAATGAAAGCTAGGCAAATGCTTAAAAATAGTTTATTTTGAGGCAATCTGCTCTGAAATTAAACGGTAAATTACTCAAAATGCATAACATGCCGACAAAATCCCATTTTTTTCCAAAGTGAATGTTTGGCAACACAGGGTTAATTTTGATGCAATCGGCTCTGAAATCAAACTGCAAATTACTGAAAATGCCTAACTCGCCGATATAATCACTTTTTTCCCAAAAGTGAATGTTTGGCAACAAATAGTTAATTTTGATTCAATCAGCTCTGAAATCAAACGGCAAATTACTCAAAATGCCTATTTCGCCGATATAATCACATTTTGTCTAAAATGAATGTTCGGCAAGAAAAACTACGTTTTCATTAAAGACGCTCTGAAAGCAACGGCAAATTACTCAAAATGCTTAACCCGCCGAGAAAATCACTTTTTTTCCCCAAGATGAATGGTTGGCAAAAAAATAGGTAATTTTGATGCACACTGCTCTCAAATCAACTCGCAGAGGAAATCACTTTTTTCCCCAAAATAAAAATTAGGCAAATGCTTAAAAATAGTTAGTATTGATACATTCAGCTCTGAAAATAAACGGCAAATTACTCAAAATGCTTAACTCGAAGAAAAAAAATCACTATTTTTAGCAAAATGAATGGTTGGCAAAATATCGTTAATTTTGATGCAAGACGCTCGAAAAGAAAACAGTAAAGTATTCAAAATGCCTAACTCGCCGATATATTCACATGTCTAAAATGAATGTTTGCATGAAATACTACGTTTTCATTAAAGACGCTCTGGAAAGCAATGGTAAATTACTCAAAATGCTTAATTCAACAAGAAAATCACTTTTTTTCGAAAGTGAATGGTTGGCAAGAAATAGTTAATTTTGATGCACACCGCTCTGAAATCAACTCGCAGAGACAATAACTTTTTTCACAAAATGAAAGCTAGGCACATGTTTAAAAATAGTTAATTTTCATGCATTCTGCTCTGAACACATGATGTTTGATGCATGCAACTCTGAAAGCATCGATAAACTACTCAAAATGCTTAACCCACCGAGAAAATCACTTTTTTCCCCCAAGGTGAATGTTTGGCAACACAGAGTTAATTCTGATGCAATCGGCTCTGAAATCAAACTGCAAATTACCGAAAATGCCTAACTCGCCGATATAATCACATTTTTTCCCAAAGTGAATGTTTGGCAACAAATAGTTAATTTTGATTCAATCTGCTCCGAAATCAAACGTCAAATTACTCAAAATGCTTAACACGCCGAGAAAATCAATTTGTTTTTCCAAAGTGAATGTTTGGCAACACAGAGTTAATTTTGATGCAATCGGCTCTGAAATCAAACTGCAAATTACGGAAAATGCCTAACTCGCCGATATAATCACCTTTTTTCCCAAAGTGAATATTTGGCAACAAATAGTTAATTTTGATTCAATCTACTCTGAAATCAAACGGGAAATTACTCAAAATGCCTATCTCGCCGATATAATCACATTTTGTCTAAAATGAATGTTTGGCAAGAAATACTACCTTTTCTTTAAAGACGCTCGGGAAAGCAATGGTAAATTACGCAAAATGCTTAATTCAACGAGAAAATCACTTTTCTTCTAAAATGAATGGTTGGCAAACAATAGTTAATTAAGATGCATGCCGCTCTGAAATCAACGTGCAAATTTCTCAAAATGCTTAACTCGCCGAGGAAATCACTTTTTTTGCAAAATGAAGGGTTGGCAAAAAATAGTTAATTTTGACGCACACCGCTCTGAAATCAATTCGCAGAGAAAATAACGTTTTTTCCAAAATGCCTATCTCGCCGATATAATCACATTTTGTCTAAAATGAATGTTCGGGAAGAAAAACTACGTTTTCATTAAAGACGCTCTGAAAGCAACGGCAAATTACTCAAAATGCTTAACCCGCCGAGAAAATCACTTTTTTTCTCCAAGGTGAATGGTTGGCAAAAAAATAGGTAATTTTGATGCACACTGCTCTCAAATCAACTCGCAGAGGAAATCACTTTTTTCCCCAAAATGAAAATTAGGCAAATGCTTAAAAATAGTTAGTATTGATACATTCAGCTCTGAAAATAAACGGCAAATTACTCAAAATGCTTAACTCGAAGAAAAAAAAATCACTATTTTTAGCAAAATGAATGGTTGGCAAAATATAGTTAATTTTGATGCAAGACGCTCTAAAAGAAAACAGTAAAGTATTCAAAATGCCTAACTCGCCGATATATTCACATGTCTAAAATGAATGTTTGCATGAAATACTACGTTTTCATTAAAGACGCTCTGGAAAGCAATGGTAAATTACTCAAAATGCTTAATTCAACAAGAAAATCACTTTTTTTCGAAAGTGAATGGTTGGCAAGAAATAGTTAATTTTGATGCACACCGCTCTGAAATCAACTCGCAGAGACAATAACTTTTTTCACAAAATGAAAGCTAGGCACATGTTTAAAAATAGTTAATTTTCATGCATTCTGCTCTGAACACATGATGTTTGATGCATGCAACTCTGAAAGCATCGATAAACTACTCAAAATGCTTAACCCACCGAGAAAATCACCTTTTTCCCCCCAAGGTGAATGTTTGGCAACACAGAGTTAATTCTGATGCAATCGGCTCTGAAATCAAACTGCAAATTACCGAAAATGCCTAACTCGCCGATATAATCACATTTTTTCCCAAAGTGAATGTTTGGCAACAAATAGTTAATTTTGATTCAATCTGCTCCGAAATCAAACGTCAAATTACTCAAAATGCTTAACACGCCGAGAAAATCACTTTGTTTTTCCAAAGTGAATGTTTGGCAACACAGAGTTAATTTTGATGCAATCGGCTCTGAAATCAAACTGCAAATTACGGAAAATGCCTAACTCGCCGATATAATCACCTTTTTTCCCAAAGTGAATATTTGGCAACAAATAGTTAATTTTGATTCAATCTACTCTGAAATCAAACGGGAAATTACTCAAAATGCCTATCTCGCCGATATAATCACATTTTGTCTAAAATGAATGTTTGGCAAGAAATACTACGTTTTCTTTAAAGACGCTCGGGAAAGCAATGGTAAATTACGCAAAATGCTTAATTCAACGAGAAAATCACTTTTCTTCTAAAATGAATGGTTGGCAAACAATAGTTAATTAAGATGCATGCCGCTCTGAAATCAACGTGCAAATTTCTCAAAATGCTTAACTCGCCGAGGAAATCACTTTTTTTGCAAAATGAAGGGTTGGCAAAAAATAGTTAATTTTGACGCACACCGCTCTGAAATCAATTCGCAGAGAAAATACCGTTTTTCCCAAAATGAAAGCTAGGCAAATGCTTAAAAATAGTTAATTTTGATGCATTCTGCTCTGAACCCAAACGGCAAATTGCTCGCTGAAATCAACATGCAAATCACTTTTTTCCAAAATGAAAGATAAGGAAGAAAATCGTTAAATTGATGCAAGACGATCTAAAAAAGCAACAGAAATTTATTCAAAATGCTTAACTCGCCGATATAATCACATTTTGTTGGTACTGAATGTTCGGCAAGAGATACTACATTTCAGAAAACGTTCAAAAAACGTTCAGAAAAGCAATGATAAATCACTCAAAATGCTGAATTCAACGAGGAAATCACCTTTTTCCCAAAATGAAAGTAAGGCAAATGCTTAAAAACAGTTAATTTTGATGCATGCAACTCTGAAAGCAACGGAAAATTACTCAAAATACTTAACCCGCCGAGAAAATCACTTTTTTTCCCAAGGTTCGGCAACACAGAGTTAATTTTGATGCAATCTGCTCTGAAATCAACGTGCAAATTACTCAAAATGCTTAACTCCCCGAGGAAATCACTTTTTTTGCAAAATGAATGGTTGGCAAAAAATAGTTAATTTTGACGCAAACCGCTCTGAAATCAATTCGCAGAGAAAATAACTTTTTCCCAAAATGAAAGCTAGGCAAATGCTTAAAAATAGTTTATTTTTAGGCACTCTGCTCTGAAATTAGACGGTAAATTACTCAAAATGCTTAACATGCCGACAAAATCCCTTTTTTTTCCAAAGTGAATGTTTGGCAACACAGAGTTAATTTTGATGCAATCGGCTCTGAAATCAAAGTGCAAATTACTCAAAATGCCTATCTCGCCGATATAATCACATTTTGTCTAAAATGAATGTTTGGCAAGAAATACTACGTTTTCATTAAAGACGCTCTGGAAAGCAATGGTAAATTACTCAAAATGCTTAATTCAACGAGAAAATCACTTTTTTTGCAAAATTAAGGGTTGGCAAAAAATAGTTAATTTTGACGCACGCCGCCCTGAAATCAATTCGCAGAGAAAATACCGTTTTTCCCAAAATGAAAGCTAGGCAAATGCTTAAAAATAGTTAATTTTGATGCATTCTGCTCTGAACCCAAACGGCAAATTACTCGCTGAAATCAACATGCAAATCACTTTTTTCCAAAATGAAAGATAAGGAAGAAAATCGTTAAATTGATGCAAGACGATCTAAAAAAACAACAGAAAAGTATTCAAAATGCTTAACTCGCCGATATAATCATATTTTGTTGGTACAGAATGTTCGGTAAGAGATACTACGTTTTCATGAAAAACGTTCAGAAAAACGATAAATCACTCAAAATGCAGAATTCAACGTGAAAATTACCTTTTTCCCAAACTGAAAGTAAGGCAAATGCTTAAAAACAGTTAATTTTGATGCATGCAACTCTGAAAGCATCGGCAAATTACTACAAATACTTAACCCGCCGGGAAAATTACTTTATTCCCCCAAGGTGAATGTTTGGCAACACAGATTTAATTTTGATCCAATCTGCTCTGAAATCAACGTGCAAATTACTCAAAATGCTTAACTCGCCGAGGAAATCACTTTTTTTGCAAAATGAAAGATTGGCAAAAAAAAGTTAATTTTGACACACGTCGCTCTGAAATCAATTCGCAGAGAAAATAACGTTTTTCCCAAAATGAAAGCTAGGCAAATGCTTAAAAATAGTTAATTTTGATGCATTCTGCTCTGAACCCAAACGGCAAATTACTCGCTGAAATCAACATGCAAATCACTTTTTTGCAAAATGAATGATTGGGAAGCAAATCGTTAAATTTGATGCAAGACGATCTAAAAAAAATAACAGAAAATTATTCAAAATGCTTAACTCGCCGATAAAATCATATATTGTTGGTACTGAATGTCCCGCAAGAGATACTACGTTTTCATGAAAAACGTACAGAAAAACGATAAATCACTCAAAATGCTGAATTCAACGAGGAAATCACTTTTTTCCCAAAATGAAAGTAAGGCAAATGCTTAAAAACAGTTAATTTTGATGCATGCAACTCTGAAAGCATCGGCAAATTACTCAAAATACTTAACCCGCCGAGAAAATCACTTTTTGTCCCAAGGTGAATGTTTGGCAACACAGAGTTAATTTTGATGCAATCTGCTCTGAAATCAACGTGCAAATTACTCAAAATGCTTAACTCCCCGAGGCAATCACTTTTTTTGCAAAATGAAGGGTTGGCAAAAAATAGTTAATTTTGACGCACGCCGCTCTGAAATCAATTCGCAGAGAAAATAACTTTTTTCCCAAAATGAAAGCTAGGCAAATGCTTAAAAATAGTTTATTTTGAGGCAATCTGCTCTGAAATTAAACGGTAAATTACTCAAAATGCATAACATGCCGACAAAATCCCATTTTTTTCCAAAGTGAATGTTTGGCAACACAGGGTTAATTTTGATGCAATCGGCTCTGAATTCAAACTGCAAATTACTGAAAATGCCTAACTCGCCGATATAATCACTTTTTTCCCAAAAGTGAATGTTTGGCAACAAATAGTTAATTTTGATTCAATCAGCTCTGAAATCAAACGGCAAATTACTCAAAATGCCTATTTCGCCGATATAATCACATTTTGTCTAAAATGAATGTTCGGCAAGAAAAACTACGTTTTCATTAAAGACGCTCTGAAAGCAACGGCAAATTACTCAAAATGCTTAACCCGCCGAGAAAATCACTTTTTTTCCCCAAGATGAATGGTTGGCAAAAAAATAGGTAATTTTGATGCACACTGCTCTCAAATCAACTCGCAGAGGAAATCACTTTTTTCCCCAAAATAAAAATTAGGCAAATGCTTAAAAATAGTATTGATACATTCAGCTCTGAAAATAAACGGCAAATTACTCAAAATGCTTAACTCGAAGAAAAAAAAATCACTATTTTTAGCAAAATGAATGGTTGGCAAAATATAGTTAATTTTGATGCAAGACGCTCTAAAAGAAAACAGTAAAGTATTCAAAATGCCTAACTCGCCGATATATTCACATGTCTAAAATGAATGTTTGCATGAAATACTACGTTTTCATTAAAGACGCTCTGGAAAGCAATGGTAAATTACTCAAAATGCTTAATTCAACAAGAAAATCACTTTTTTTCGAAAGTGAATGGTTGGCAAGAAATAGTTAATTTTGATGCACACCGCTCTGAAATCAACTCGCAGAGACAATAACTTTTTTCACAAAATGAAAGCTAGGCACATGTTTAAAAATAGTTAATTTTCATGCATTCTGCTCTGAACACATGATGTTTGATGCATGCAACTCTGAAAGCATCGATAAACTACTCAAAATGCTTAACCCACCGAGAAAATCACTTTTTTCCCCCCAAGGTGAATGTTTGGCAACACAGAGTTAATTCTGATGCAATCGGCTCTGAAATCAAACTGCAAATTACCGAAAATGCCTAACTCGCCGATATAATCACATTTTTTCCCAAAGTGAATGTTTGGCAACAAATAGTTAATTTTGATTCAATCTGCTCCGAAATCAAACGTCAAATTACTCAAAATGCTTAACACGCCGAGAAAATCAATTTGTTTTTCCAAAGTGAATGTTTGGCAACACAGAGTTAATTTTGATGCAATCGGCTCTGAAATCAAACTGCAAATTACGGAAAATGCCTAACTCGCCGATATAATCACCTTTTTTCCCAAAGTGAATATTTGGCAACAAATAGTTAATTTTGATTCAATCTACTCTGAAATCAAACGGGAAATTACTCAAAATGCCTATCTCGCCGATATAATCACATTTTGTCTAAAATGAATGTTTGGCAAGAAATACTACCTTTTCTTTAAAGACGCTCGGGAAAGCAATGGTAAATTACGCAAAATGCTTAATTCAACGAGAAAATCACTTTTCTTCTAAAATGAATGGTTGGCAAACAATAGTTAATTAAGATGCATGCCGCTCTGAAATCAACGTGCAAATTTCTCAAAATGCTTAACTCGCCGAGGAAATCACTTTTTTTGCAAAATGAAGGGTTGGCAAAAAATAGTTAATTTTGACGCACACCGCTCTGAAATCAATTCGCAGAGAAAATACCGTTTTTCCCAAAATGAAAGCTAGGCAAATGCTTAAAAATAGTTAATTTTGATGCATTCTGCTCTGAACCCAAACGGCAAATTGCTCGCTGAAATCAACATGCAAATCACTTTTTTCCAAAATGAAAGATAAGGAAGAAAATCGTTAAATTGATGCAAGACGATCTAAAAAAGCAACAGAAATTTATTCAAAATGCTTAACTCGCCGATATAATCACATTTTGTTGGTACTGAATGTTCGGCAAGAGATACTACATTTCAGAAAACGTTCAAAAAACGTTCAGAAAAACGATAAATCACTCAAAATGCAGAATTCAACGTGAAAATCACCTTTTTCCCAAACTGAAAGTAAGGCAAATGCTTAAAAACAGTTAATTTTGATGCATGCAACTCTGAAAGCATCGGCAAATTACTACAAATACTTAACCCGCCGGGAAAATCACTTTATTCCCCCAAGGTGAATGTTTGGCAACACAAATTTAATTTTGATCCAATCTGCTCTGAAATCAACGTGCAAATTACTCAAAATGCTTAACTCGCCGAGGAAATCACTTTTTTTGCAAAATGAAAGGTTGGCAAAAAATAGTTAATTTTGACGCACGTCGCTCTGAAATCAATTCGCAGAGAAAATAACGTTTTTTCCAAGGTGTATGTTTGGCAACACAGAGTTAATTTTGATGCAATCTGCTCTGAAATCAAACGGCAAATTACTCAAAATGCTTAACACGCCGAGAAAATCACTTTGTTTTTCCAAAGTGAATGTTTGGCAACAAATAGTTAATTTTGATTCAATCTACTCTGAAATCAAACGGGAAATTACTCAAAATGCCTATCTCGCCGATATAATCACATTTTGTCTAAAATGAATGTTCGGGAAGAAAAACTACGTTTTCATTAAAGACGCTCTGAAAGCAACGGCAAATTACTCAAAATGCTTAACCCGCCGAGAAAATCACTTTTTTTCTCCAAGGTGAATGGTTGGCAAAAAAATAGGTAATTTTGATGCACACTGCTCTCAAATCAACTCGCAGAGGAAATCACTTTTTTCCCCAAAATGAAAATTAGGCAAATGCTTAAAAATAGTTAGTATTGATACATTCAGCTCTGAAAATAAACGGCAAATTACTCAAAATGCTTAACTCGAAGAAAAAAAAATCACTATTTTTAGCAAAATGAATGGTTGGCAAAATATAGTTAATTTTGATGCAAGACGCTCTAAAAGAAAACAGTAAAGTATTCAAAATGCCTAACTAGCCGATATATTCACATGTCTAAAATGAATGTTTGCATGAAATACTACGATTTCATTAAAGACGCTCTGGAAAGCAATGGTAAATTACTCAAAATGCTTAATTCAACAAGAAAATCACTTTTTTTCGAAAGTGAATGGTTGGCAAGAAATAGTTAATTTTGATGCACACCGCTCTGAAATCAACTCGCAGAGACAATAACTTTTTTCACAAAATGAAAGCTAGGCACATGTTTAAAAATAGTTAATTTTCATGCATTCTGCTTTGAACACATGATGTTTGATGCATGCAACTCTGAAAGCATCGATAAACTACTCAAAATGCTTAACCCACCGAGAAAATCACTTTTTTCCCCCAAGGTGAATGTTTGGCAACACAGAGTTAATTTTGATGCAATCGGCTCTGAAATCAAACTGCAAATTACCGAAAATGCCTAACTCGCCGATATAATCACATTTTTTCCCAAAGTGAATGTTTGGCAACAAATAGTTAATTTTGATTCAATCTGCTCCGAAATCAAACGTCAAATTACTCAAAATGCTTAACACGCCGAGAAAATCACTTTGTTTTTCCAAAGTGAATGTTTGGCAACACAGAGTTAATTTTGATGCTATCGGCTCTGAAATCAAACTGCAAATTACGGAAAATGCCTAACTCGCCGATATAATCACCTCTTTTCCCAAAGTGAATATTTGGCAACAAATAGTTAATTTTGATTCAATCTACTCTGAAATCAAACGGGAAATTACTCAAAATGCCTATCTCGCCGATATAATCACATTTTGTCTAAAATGAATGTTTGGCAAGAAATACTACGTTTTCTTTAAAGACGCTCGGGAAAGCAATTGTAAATTACGCAAAATGCTTAATTCAACGAGAAAATCACTTTTCTTCTAAAATGAATGGTTGGCAAACAATAGTTAATTAAGATGCATGCCGCTCTGAAATCAACGTGCAAATTTCTCAAAATGCTTAATTCAACGAGAAAATCACTTTTTTTGCAAAATTAAGGGTTGGCAAAAAATAGTTAATTTTGACGCACGCCGCCCTGAAATCAATTCGCAGAGAAAATACCGTTTTTCCCAAAATGAAAGCTAGGCAAATGCTTAAAAATAGTTAATTTTGATGCATTCTGCTCTGAACCCAAACGGCAAATTACTCGCTGAAATCAACATGCAAATCACTTTTTTCCAAAATGAAAGATAAGGAAGAAAATCGTTAAATTGATGCAAGACGATCTAAAAAAACAACAGAAAAGTATTCAAAATGCTTAACTCGCCGATATAATCATATTTTGTTGGTACAGAATGTTCGGTAAGAGATACTACGTTTTCATGAAAAACGTTCAGAAAAACGATAAATCACTCAAAATGCAGAATTCAACGTGAAAATTACCTTTTTCCCAAACTGAAAGTAAGGCAAATGCTTAAAAACAGTTAATTTTGATGCATGCAACTCTGAAAGCATCGGCAAATTACTACAAATACTTAACCCGCCGGGAAAATTACTTTATTCCCCCAAGGTGAATGTTTGGCAACACAGATTTAATTTTGATCCAATCTGCTCTGAAATCAACGTGCAAATTACTCAAAATGCTTAACTCGCCGAGGAAATCACTTTTTTTGCAAAATGAAAGGTTGGCAAAAAATAGTTAATTTTGACGCACGTCGCTCTGAAATCAATTCGCAGAGAAAATAACGTTTTTCCCAAAATGAAAGCTAGGCAAATGCTTAAAAATAGTTAATTTTGATGCATTCTGCTCTGAACCCAAACGGCAAATTACTCGCTGAAATCAACATGCAAATCACTTTTTTGCAAAATGAATGATTGGGAAGCAAATCGTTAAATTTGATGCAAGACGATCTAAAAAAAATAACAGAAAATTATTCAAAATGCTTAACTCGCCGATAAAATCATATATTGTTGGTACTGAATGTCCCGCAAGAGATACTACGTTTTCATGAAAAACGTACAGAAAAACGATAAATCACTCAAAATGCTGAATTCAACGAGGAAATCACTTTTTTCCCAAAATGAAAGTAAGGCAAATGCTTAAAAACAGTTAATTTTGATGCATGCAACTCTGAAAGCATCGGCAAATTACTCAAAATACTTAACCCGCCGAGAAAATCACTTTTTGTCCCAAGGTGAATGTTTGGCAACACAGAGTTAATTTTGATGCAATCTGCTCTGAAATCAACGTGCAAATTACTCAAAATGCTTAACTCCCCGAGGCAATCACTTTTTTTGCGAAATGAAGGGTTGGCAAAAAATAGTTAATTTTGACGCACGCCGCTCTGAAATCAATTCGCAGAGAAAATAACTTTTTTCCCAAAATGAAAGCTAGGCAAATGCTTAAAAATAGTTTATTTTGAGGCAATCTGCTCTGAAATTAAACGGTAAATTACTCAAAATGCATAACATGCCGACAAAATCCCATTTTTTTCCAAAGTGAATGTTTGGCAACACAGGGTTAATTTTGATGCAATCGGCTCTGAATTCAAACTGCAAATTACGGAAAATGCCTAACTCGCCGATATAATCACCTTTTTTCCCAAAGTGAATATTTGGCAACAAATAGTTAATTTTGATTCAATCTACTCTGAAATCAGACGGGAAATTACTCAAAATGCCTATCTCGCCGATATAATCACATTTTGTCTAAAATGAATGTTTGGCAAGAAATACTACCTTTTCTTTAAAGACGCTCGGGAAAGCAATGGTAAATTACGCAAAATGCTTAATTCAACGAGAAAATCACTTTTCTTCTAAAATGAATGGTTGGCAAACAATAGTTAATTAAGATGCATGCCGCTCTGAAATCAACGTGCAAATTTCTCAAAATGCTTAACTCGCCGAGGAAATCACTTTTTTTGCAAAATGAAGGGTTGGCAAAAAATAGTTAATTTTGACGCACACCGCTCTGAAATCAATTCGCAGAGAAAATACCGTTTTTCCCAAAATGAAAGCTAGGCAAATGCTTAAAAATAGTTAATTTTGATGCATTCTGCTCTGAACCCAAACGGCAAATTGCTCGCTGAAATCAACATGCAAATCACTTTTTTCCAAAATGAAAGATAAGGAAGAAAATCGTTAAATTGATGCAAGACGATCTAAAAAAGCAACAGAAATTTATTCAAAATGCTTAACTCGCCGATATAATCACATTTTGTTGGTACTGAATGTTCGGCAAGAGATACTACATTTCAGAAAACGTTCAAAAAACGTTCAGAAAAACGATAAATCACTCAAAATGCAGAATTCAACGTGAAAATCACCTTTTTCCCAAACTGAAAGTAAGGCAAATGCTTAAAAACAGTTAATTTTGATGCATGCAACTCTGAAAGCATCGGCAAATTACTACAAATACTTAACCCGCCGGGAAAATCACTTTATTCCCCCAAGGTGAATGTTTGGCAACACAAATTTAATTTTGATCCAATCTGCTCTGAAATCAACGTGCAAATTACTCAAAATGCTTAACTCGCCGAGGAAATCACTTTTTTTGCAAAATGAAAGGTTGGCAAAAAATAGTTAATTTTGACGCACGTCGCTCTGAAATCAATTCGCAGAGAAAATAACGTTTTTTCCAAGGTGTATGTTTGGCAACACAGAGTTAATTTTGATGCAATCTGCTCTGAAATCAAACGGCAAATTACTCAAAATGCTTAACACGCCGAGAAAATCACTTTGTTTTTCCAAAGTGAATGTTTGGCAACAAATAGTTAATTTTGATTCAATCTACTCTGAAATCAAACGGGAAATTACTCAAAATGCCTATCTCGCCGATATAATCACATTTTGTCTAAAATGAATGTTCGGGAAGAAAAACTACGTTTTCATTAAAGACGCTCTGAAAGCAACGGCAAATTACTCAAAATGCTTAACCCGCCGAGAAAATCACTTTTTTTCTCCAAGGTGAATGGTTGGCAAAAAAATAGGTAATTTTGATGCACACTGCTCTCAAATCAACTCGCAGAGGAAATCACTTTTTTCCCCAAAATGAAAATTAGGCAAATGCTTAAAAATATTGATACATTCAGCTCTGAAAATAAACGGCAAATTACTCAAAATGCTTAACTCGAAGAAAAAAAAATCACTATTTTTAGCAAAATGAATGGTTGGCAAAATATAGTTAATTTTGATGCAAGACGCTCTAAAAGAAAACAGTAAAGTATTCAAAATGCCTAACTAGCCGATATATTCACATGTCTAAAATGAATGTTTGCATGAAATACTACGATTTCATTAAAGACGCTCTGGAAAGCAATGGTAAATTACTCAAAATGCTTAATTCAACAAGAAAATCACTTTTTTTCGAAAGTGAATGGTTGGCAAGAAATAGTTAATTTTGATGCACACCGCTCTGAAATCAACTCGCAGAGACAATAACTTTTTTCACAAAATGAAAGCTAGGCACATGTTTAAAAATAGTTAATTTTCATGCATTCTGCTTTGAACACATGATGTTTGATGCATGCAACTCTGAAAGCATCGATAAACTACTCAAAATGCTTAACCCACCGAGAAAATCACTTTTTTCCCCCAAGGTGAATGTTTGGCAACACAGAGTTAATTTTGATGCAATCGGCTCTGAAATCAAACTGCAAATTACCGAAAATGCCTAACTCGCCGATATAATCACATTTTTTCCCAAAGTGAATGTTTGGCAACAAATAGTTAATTTTGATTCAATCTGCTCCGAAATCAAACGTCAAATTACTCAAAATGCTTAACACGCCGAGAAAATCACTTTGTTTTTCCAAAGTGAATGTTTGGCAACACAGAGTTAATTTTGATGCTATCGGCTCTGAAATCAAACTGCAAATTACGGAAAATGCCTAACTCGCCGATATAATCACCTTTTTTCCCAAAGTGAATATTTGGCAACAAATAGTTAATTTTGATTCAATCTACTCTGAAATCAAACGGGAAATTACTCAAAATGCCTATCTCGCCGATATAATCACATTTTGTCTAAAATGAATGTTTGGCAAGAAATACTACGTTTTCTTTAAAGACGCTCGGGAAAGCAATGGTAAATTACGCAAAATGCTTAATTCAACGAGAAAATCACTTTTCTTCTAAAATGAATGGTTGGCAAACAATAGTTAATTAAGATGCATGCCGCTCTGAAATCAACGTGCAAATTTCTCAAAATGCTTAATTCAACGAGAAAATCACTTTTTTTGCAAAATTAAGGGTTGGCAAAAAATAGTTAATTTTGACGCACGCCGCCCTGAAATCAATTCGCAGAGAAAATACCGTTTTTCCCAAAATGAAAGCTAGGCAAATGCTTAAAAATAGTTAATTTTGATGCATTCTGCTCTGAACCCAAACGGCAAATTACTCGCTGAAATCAACATGCAAATCACTTTTTTCCAAAATGAAAGATAAGGAAGAAAATCGTTAAATTGATGCAAGACGATCTAAAAAAACAACAGAAAAGTATTCAAAATGCTTAACTCGCCGATATAATCATATTTTGTTGGTACAGAATGTTCGGTAAGAGATACTACGTTTTCATGAAAAACGTTCAGAAAAACGATAAATCACTCAAAATGCAGAATTCAACGTGAAAATTACCTTTTTCCCAAACTGAAAGTAAGGCAAATGCTTAAAAACAGTTAATTTTGATGCATGCAACTCTGAAAGCATCGGCAAATTACTACAAATACTTAACCCGCCGGGAAAATTACTTTATTCCCCCAAGGTGAATGTTTGGCAACACAGATTTAATTTTGATCCAATCTGCTCTGAAATCAACGTGCAAATTACTCAAAATGCTTAACTCGCCGAGGAAATCACTTTTTTTGCAAAATGAAAGGTTGGCAAAAAATAGTTAATTTTGACGCACGTCGCTCTGAAATCAATTCGCAGAGAAAATAACGTTTTTCCCAAAATGAAAGCTAGGCAAATGCTTAAAAATAGTTAATTTTGATGCATTCTGCTCTGAACCCAAACGGCAAATTACTCGCTGAAATCAACATGCAAATCACTTTTTTGCAAAATGAATGATTGGGAAGCAAATCGTTAAATTTGATGCAAGACGATCTAAAAAAAATAACAGAAAATTATTCAAAATGCTTAACTCGCCGATAAAATCATATATTGTTGGTACTGAATGTCCCGCAAGAGATACTACGTTTTCATGAAAAACGTACAGAAAAACGATAAATCACTCAAAATGCTGAATTCAACGAGGAAATCACTTTTTTCCCAAAATGAAAGTAAGGCAAATGCTTAAAAACAGTTAATTTTGATGCATGCAACTCTGAAAGCATCGGCAAATTACTCAAAATACTTAACCCGCCGAGAAAATCACTTTTTGTCCCAAGGTGAATGTTTGGCAACACAGAGTTAATTTTGATGCAATCTGCTCTGAAATCAACGTGCAAATTACTCAAAATGCTTAACTCCCCGAGGCAATCACTTTTTTTGCAAAATGAAGGGTTGGCAAAAAATAGTTAATTTTGACGCACGCCGCTCTGAAATCAATTCGCAGAGAAAATAACTTTTTTCCCAAAATGAAAGCTAGGCAAATGCTTAAAAATAGTTTATTTTGAGGCAATCTGCTCTGAAATTAAACGGTAAATTACTCAAAATGCATAACATGCCGACAAAATCCCATTTTTTTCCAAAGTGAATGTTTGGCAACACAGGGTTAATTTTGATGCAATCGGCTCTGAATTCAAACTGCAAATTACTGAAAATGCCTAACTCGCCGATATAATCACTTTTTTCCCAAAAGTGAATGTTTGGCAACAAATAGTTAATTTTGATTCAATCAGCTCTGAAATCAAACGGCAAATTACTCAAAATGCCTATTTCGCCGATATAATCACATTTTGTCTAAAATGAATGTTCGGCAAGAAAAACTACGTTTTCATTAAAGACGCTCTGAAAGCAACGGCAAATTACTCAAAATGCTTAACCCGCCGAGAAAATCACTTTTTTTCCCCAAGATGAATGGTTGGCAAAAAAATAGGTAATTTTGATGCACACTGCTCTCAAATCAACTCGCAGAGGAAATCACTTTTTTCCCCAAAATAAAAATTAGGCAAATGCTTAAAAATAGTTAGTATTGATACATTCAGCTCTGAAAATAAACGGCAAATTACTCAAAATGCTTAACTCGAAGAAAAAAAAATCACTATTTTTAGCAAAATGAATGGTTGGCAAAATATAGTTAATTTTGATGCAAGACGCTCTAAAAGAAAACAGTAAAGTATTCAAAATGCCTAACTCGCCGATATATTCACATGTCTAAAATGAATGTTTGCATGAAATACTACGTTTTCATTAAAGACGCTCTGGAAAGCAATGGTAAATTACTCAAAATGCTTAATTCAACAAGAAAATCACTTTTTTTCGAAAGTGAATGGTTGGCAAGAAATAGTTAATTTTGATGCACACCGCTCTGAAATCAACTCGCAGAGACAATAACTTTTTTCACAAAATGAAAGCTAGGCACATGTTTAAAAATAGTTAATTTTCATGCATTCTGCTCTGAACACATGATGTTTGATGCATGCAACTCTGAAAGCATCGATAAACTACTCAAAATGCTTAACCCACCGAGAAAATCACTTTTTTCCCCCCAAGGTGAATGTTTGGCAACACAGAGTTAATTCTGATGCAATCGGCTCTGAAATCAAACTGCAAATTACCGAAAATGCCTAACTCGCCGATATAATCACATTTTTTCCCAAAGTGAATGTTTGGCAACAAATAGTTAATTTTGATTCAATCTGCTCCGAAATCAAACGTCAAATTACTCAAAATGCTTAACACGCCGAGAAAATCACTTTGTTTTTCCAAAGTGAATGTTTGGCAACACAGAGTTAATTTTGATGCAATCGGCTCTGAAATCAAACTGCAAATTACGGAAAATGCCTAACTCGCCGATATAATCACCTTTTTTCCCAAAGTGAATATTTGGCAACAAATAGTTAATTTTGATTCAATCTACTCTGAAATCAAACGGGAAATTACTCAAAATGCCTATCTCGCCGATATAATCACATTTTGTCTAAAATGAATGTTTGGCAAGAAATACTACCTTTTCTTTAAAGACGCTCGGGAAAGCAATGGTAAATTACGCAAAATGCTTAATTCAACGAGAAAATCACTTTTCTTCTAAAATGAATGGTTGGCAAACAATAGTTAATTAAGATGCATGCCGCTCTGAAATCAACGTGCAAATTTCTCAAAATGCTTAACTCGCCGAGGAAATCACTTTTTTTGCAAAATGAAGGGTTGGCAAAAAATAGTTAATTTTGACGCACACCGCTCTGAAATCAATTCGCAGAGAAAATACCGTTTTTCCCAAAATGAAAGCTAGGCAAATGCTTAAAAATAGTTAATTTTGATGCATTCTGCTCTGAACCCAAACGGCAAATTGCTCGCTGAAATCAACATGCAAATCACTTTTTTCCAAAATGAAAGATAAGGAAGAAAATCGTTAAATTGATGCAAGACGATCTAAAAAAGCAACAGAAATTTATTCAAAATGCTTAACTCGCCGATATAATCACATTTTGTTGGTACTGAATGTTCGGCAAGAGATACTACATTTCAGAAAACGTTCAAAAAACGTTCAGAAAAACGATAAATCACTCAAAATGCAGAATTCAACGTGAAAATCACCTTTTTCCCAAACTGAAAGTAAGGCAAATGCTTAAAAACAGTTAATTTTGATGCATGCAACTCTGAAAGCATCGGCAAATTACTACAAATACTTAACCCGCCGGGAAAATCACTTTATTCCCCCAAGGTGAATGTTTGGCAACACAAATTTAATTTTGATCCAATCTGCTCTGAAATCAACGTGCAAATTACTCAAAATGCTTAACTCGCCGAGGAAATCACTTTTTTTGCAAAATGAAAGGTTGGCAAAAAATAGTTAATTTTGACGCACGTCGCTCTGAAATCAATTCGCAGAGAAAATAACGTTTTTTCCAAGGTGTATGTTTGGCAACACAGAGTTAATTTTGATGCAATCTGCTCTGAAATCAAACGGCAAATTACTCAAAATGCTTAACACGCCGAGAAAATCACTTTGTTTTTCCAAAGTGAATGTTTGGCAACAAATAGTTAATTTTGATTCAATCTACTCTGAAATCAAACGGGAAATTACTCAAAATGCCTATCTCGCCGATATAATCACATTTTGTCTAAAATGAATGTTCGGGAAGAAAAACTACGTTTTCATTAAAGACGCTCTGAAAGCAACGGCAAATTACTCAAAATGCTTAACCCGCCGAGAAAATCACTTTTTTTCTCCAAGGTGAATGGTTGGCAAAAAAATAGGTAATTTTGATGCACACTGCTCTCAAATCAACTCGCAGAGGAAATCACTTTTTTCCCCAAAATGAAAATTAGGCAAATGCTTAAAAATAGTTAGTATTGATACATTCAGCTCTGAAAATAAACGGCAAATTACTCAAAATGCTTAACTCGAAGAAAAGAAAATCACTATTTTTAGCAAAATGAATGGTTGGCAAAATATAGTTAATTTTGATGCAAGACGCTCTAAAAGAAAACAGTAAAGTATTCAAAATGCCTAACTAGCCGATATATTCACATGTCTAAAATGAATGTTTGCATGAAATACTACGTTTTCATTAAAGACGCTCTGGAAAGCAATGGTAAATTACTCAAAATGCTTAATTCAACAAGAAAATCACTTTTTTTCGAAAGTGAATGGTTGGCAAGAAATAGTTAATTTTGATGCACACCGCTCTGAAATCAACTCGCAGAGACAATAACTTTTTTCACAAAATGAAAGCTAGGCACATGTTTAAAAATAGTTAATTTTCATGCATTCTGCTTTGAACACATGATGTTTGATGCATGCAACTCTGAAAGCATCGATAAACTACTCAAAATGCTTAACCCACCGAGAAAATCACTTTTTTCCCCCAAGGTGAATGTTTGGCAACACAGAGTTAATTTTGATGCAATCGGCTCTGAAATCAAACTGCAAATTACCGAAAATGCCTAACTCGCCGATATAATCACATTTTTTCCCAAAGTGAATGTTTGGCAACAAATAGTTAATTTTGATTCAATCTGCTCCGAAATCAAACGTCAAATTACTCAAAATGCTTAACACGCCGAGAAAATCACTTTGTTTTTCCAAAGTGAATGTTTGGCAACACAGAGTTAATTTTGATGCAATCGGCTCTGAAATCAAACTGCAAATTACGGAAAATGCCTAACTCGCCGATATAATCACCTTTTTTCCCAAAGTGAATATTTGGCAACAAATAGTTAATTTTGATTCAATCTACTCTGAAATCAAACGGGAAATTACTCAAAATGCCTATCTCGCCGATATAATCACATTTTGTCTAAAATGAATGTTTGGCAAGAAATACTACGTTTTCTTTAAAGACGCTCGGGAAAGCAATGGTAAATTACGCAAAATGCTTAATTCAACGAGAAAATCACATTTCTTCTAAAATGAATGGTTGGCAAACAATAGTTAATTAAGATGCATGCCGCTCTGAAATCAACGTGCAAATTTCTCAAAATGCTTAATTCAACGAGAAAATCACTTTTTTTGCAAAATTAAGGGTTGGCAAAAAATAGTTAATTTTGACGCACGCCGCCCTGAAATCAATTCGCAGAGAAAATACCGTTTTTCCCAAAATGAAAGCTAGGCAAATGCTTAAAAATAGTTAATTTTGATGCATTCTGCTCTGAACCCAAACGGCAAATTACTCGCTGAAATCAACATGCAAATCACTTTTTTCCAAAATGAAAGATAAGGAAGAAAATCGTTAAATTGATGCAAGACGATCTAAAAAAACAACAGAAAAGTATTCAAAATGCTTAACTCGCCGATATAATCATATTTTGTTGGTACAGAATGTTCGGTAAGAGATACTACGTTTTCATGAAAAACGTTCAGAAAAACGATAAATCACTCAAAATGCAGAATTCAACGTGAAAATTACCTTTTTCCCAAACTGAAAGTAAGGCAAATGCTTAAAAACAGTTAATTTTGATGCATGCAACTCTGAAAGCATCGGCAAATTACTACAAATACTTAACCCGCCGGGAAAATTACTTTATTCCCCCAAGGTGAATGTTTGGCAACACAGATTTAATTTTGATCCAATCTGCTCTGAAATCAACGTGCAAATTACTCAAAATGCTTAACTCGCCGAGGAAATCACTTTTTTTGCAAAATGAAAGGTTGGCAAAAAATAGTTAATTTTGACGCACGTCGCTCTGAAATCAATTCGCAGAGAAAATAACGTTTTTCCCAAAATGAAAGCTAGGCAAATGCTTAAAAATAGTTAATTTTGATGCATTCTGCTCTGAACCCAAACGGCAAATTACTCGCTGAAATCAACATGCAAATCACTTTTTTGCAAAATGAATGATTGGGAAGCAAATCGTTAAATTTGATGCAAGACGATCTAAAAAAAATAACAGAAAATTATTCAAAATGCTTAACTCGCCGATAAAATCATATATTGTTGGTACTGAATGTCCCGCAAGAGATACTACGTTTTCATGAAAAACGTACAGAAAAACGATAAATCACTCAAAATGCTGAATTCAACGAGGAAATCACTTTTTTCCCAAAATGAAAGTAAGGCAAATGCTTAAAAACAGTTAATTTTGATGCATGCAACTCTGAAAGCATCGGCAAATTACTCAAAATACTTAACCCGCCGAGAAAATCACTTTTTGTCCCAAGGTGAATGTTTGGCAACACAGAGTTAATTTTGATGCAATCTGCTCTGAAATCAACGTGCAAATTACTCAAAATGCTTAACTCCCCGAGGCAATCACTTTTTTTGCAAAATGAAGGGTTGGCAAAAAATAGTTAATTTTGACGCACGCCGCTCTGAAATCAATTCGCAGAGAAAATAACTTTTTTCCCAAAATGAAAGCTAGGCAAATGCTTAAAAATAGTTTATTTTGAGGCAATCTGCTCTGAAATTAAACGGTAAATTACTCAAAATGCATAACATGCCGACAAAATCCCATTTTTTTCCAAAGTGAATGTTTGGCAACACAGGGTTAATTTTGATGCAATCGGCTCTGAATTCAAACTGCAAATTACTGAAAATGCCTAACTCGCCGATATAATCACTTTTTTCCCAAAAGTGAATGTTTGGCAACAAATAGTTAATTTTGATTCAATCAGCTCTGAAATCAAACGGCAAATTACTCAAAATGCCTATTTCGCCGATATAATCACATTTTGTCTAAAATGAATGTTCGGCAAGAAAAACTACGTTTTCATTAAAGACGCTCTGAAAGCAACGGCAAATTACTCAAAATGCTTAACCCGCCGAGAAAATCACTTTTTTTCCCCAAGATGAATGGTTGGCAAAAAAATAGGTAATTTTGATGCACACTGCTCTCAAATCAACTCGCAGAGGAAATCACTTTTTTCCCCAAAATAAAAATTAGGCAAATGCTTAAAAATAGTTAGTATTGATACATTCAGCTCTGAAAATAAACGGCAAATTACTCAAAATGCTTAACTCGAAGAAAAGAAAATCACTATTTTTAGCAAAATGAATGGTTGGCAAAATATAGTTAATTTTGATGCAAGACGCTCTAAAAGAAAACAGTAAAGTATTCAAAATGCCTAACTAGCCGATATATTCACATGTCTAAAATGAATGTTTGCATGAAATACTACGTTTTCATTAAAGACGCTCTGGAAAGCAATGGTAAATTACTCAAAATGCTTAATTCAACAAGAAAATCACTTTTTTTCGAAAGTGAATGGTTGGCAAGAAATAGTTAATTTTGATGCACACCGCTCTGAAATCAACTCGCAGAGACAATAACTTTTTTCACAAAATGAAAGCTAGGCACATGTTTAAAAATAGTTAATTTTCATGCATTCTGCTTTGAACACATGATGTTTGATGCATGCAACTCTGAAAGCATCGATAAACTACTCAAAATGCTTAACCCACCGAGAAAATCACTTTTTTCCCCCAAGGTGAATGTTTGGCAACACAGAGTTAATTTTGATGCAATCGGCTCTGAAATCAAACTGCAAATTACCGAAAATGCCTAACTCGCCGATATAATCACATTTTTTCCCAAAGTGAATGTTTGGCAACAAATAGTTAATTTTGATTCAATCTGCTCCGAAATCAAACGTCAAATTACTCAAAATGCTTAACACGCCGAGAAAATCACTTTGTTTTTCCAAAGTGAATGTTTGGCAACACAGAGTTAATTTTGATGCAATCGGCTCTGAAATCAAACTGCAAATTACGGAAAATGCCTAACTCGCCGATATAATCACCTTTTTTCCCAAAGTGAATATTTGGCAACAAATAGTTAATTTTGATTCAATCTACTCTGAAATCAAACGGGAAATTACTCAAAATGCCTATCTCGCCGATATAATCACATTTTGTCTAAAATGAATGTTTGGCAAGAAATACTACCTTTTCTTTAAAGACGCTCGGGAAAGCAATGGTAAATTACGCAAAATGCTTAATTCAACGAGAAAATCACTTTTCTTCTAAAATGAATGGTTGGCAAACAATAGTTAATTAAGATGCATGCCGCTCTGAAATCAACGTGCAAATTTCTCAAAATGCTTAACTCGCCGAGGAAATCACTTTTTTTGCAAAATGAAGGGTTGGCAAAAAATAGTTAATTTTGACGCACACCTCTCTGAAATCAATTCGCAGAGAAAATACCGTTTTTCCCAAAATGAAAGCTAGGCAAATGCTTAAAAATAGTTAATTTTGATGCATTCTGCTCTGAACCCAAACGGCAAATTGCTCGCTGAAATCAACATGCAAATCACTTTTTTCCAAAATGAAAGATAAGGAAGAAAATCGTTAAATTGATGCAAGACGATCTAAAAAAGCAACAGAAATTTATTCAAAATGCTTAACTCGCCGATATAATCACATTTTGTTGGTACTGAATGTTCGGCAAGAGATACTACATTTCAGAAAACGTTCAAAAAACGTTCAGAAAAACGATAAATCACTCAAAATGCAGAATTCAACGTGAAAATCACCTTTTTCCCAAACTGAAAGTAAGGCAAATGCTTAAAAACAGTTAATTTTGATGCATGCAACTCTGAAAGCATCGGCAAATTACTACAAATACTTAACCCGCCGGGAAAATCACTTTATTCCCCCAAGGTGAATGTTTGGCAACACAAATTTAATTTTGATCCAATCTGCTCTGAAATCAACGTGCAAATTACTCAAAATGCTTAACTCGCCGAGGAAATCACTTTTTTTGCAAAATGAAAGGTTGGCAAAAAATAGTTAATTTTGACGCACGTCGCTCTGAAATCAATTCGCAGAGAAAATAACGTTTTTTCCAAGGTGTATGTTTGGCAACACAGAGTTAATTTTGATGCAATCTGCTCTGAAATCAAACGGCAAATTACTCAAAATGCTTAACACGCCGAGAAAATCACTTTGTTTTTCCAAAGTGAATGTTTGGCAACAAATAGTTAATTTTGATTCAATCTACTCTGAAATCAAACGGGAAATTACTCAAAATGCCTATCTCGCCGATATAATCACATTTTGTCTAAAATGAATGTTCGGGAAGAAAAACTACGTTTTCATTAAAGACGCTCTGAAAGCAACGGCAAATTACTCAAAATGCTTAACCCGCCGAGAAAATCACTTTTTTTCTCCAAGGTGAATGGTTGGCAAAAAAATAGGTAATTTTGATGCACACTGCTCTCAAATCAACTCGCAGAGGAAATCACTTTTTTCCCCAAAATAAAAATTAGGCAAATGCTTAAAAATAGTTAGTATTGATACATTCAGCTCTGAAAATAAACGGCAAATTACTCAAAATGCTTAACTCGAAGAAAAAAAAATCACTATTTTTAGCAAAATGAATGGTTGGCAAAATATAGTTAATTTTGATGCAAGACGCTCTAAAAGAAAACAGTAAAGTATTCAAAATGCCTAACTAGCCGATATATTCACATGTCTAAAATGAATGTTTGCATGAAATACTACGTTTTCATTAAAGACGCTCTGGAAAGCAATGGTAAATTACTCAAAATGCTTAATTCAACAAGAAAATCACTTTTTTTCGAAAGTGAATGGTTGGCAAGAAATAGTTAATTTTGATGCACACCGCTCTGAAATCAACTCGCAGAGACAATAACTTTTTTCACAAAATGAAAGCTAGGCACATGTTTAAAAATAGTTAATTTTCATGCATTCTGCTCTGAACACATGATGTTTGATGCATGCAACTCTGAAAGCATCGATAAACTACTCAAAATGCTTAACCCACCGAGAAAATCACTTTTTTCCCCCCAAGGTGAATGTTTGGCAACACAGAGTTAATTCTGATGCAATCGGCTCTGAAATCAAACTGCAAATTACCGAAAATGCCTAACTCGCCGATATAATCACATTTTTTCCCAAAGTGAATGTTTGGCAACAAATAGTTAATTTTGATTCAATCTGCTCCGAAATCAAACGTCAAATTACTCAAAATGCTTAACACGCCGAGAAAATCAATTTGTTTTTCCAAAGTGAATGTTTGGCAACACAGAGTTAATTTTGATGCAATCGGCTCTGAAATCAAACTGCAAATTACGGAAAATGCCTAACTCGCCGATATAATCACCTTTTTTCCCAAAGTGAATATTTGGCAACAAATAGTTAATTTTGATTCAATCTACTCTGAAATCAAACGGGAAATTACTCAAAATGCCTATCTCGCCGATATAATCACATTTTGTCTAAAATGAATGTTTGGCAAGAAATACTACGTTTTCTTTAAAGACGCTCGGGAAAGCAATGGTAAATTACGCAAAATGCTTAATTCAACGAGAAAATCACTTTTCTTCTAAAATGAATGGTTGGCAAACAATAGTTAATTAAGATGCATGCCGCTCTCAAATCAACGTGCAAATTTCTCAAAATGCTTAACTCGCCGAGGAAATCACTTTTTTTGCAAAATGAAGGGTTGGCAAAAAATAGTTAATTTTGACGCACACCGCTCTGAAATCAATTCGCAGAGAAAATAACGTTTTTTCCAAAATGCCTATCTCGCCGATATAATCACATTTTGTCTAAAATGAATGTTCGGGAAGAAAAACTACGTTTTCATTAAAGACGCTCTGAAAGCAACGGCAAATTACTCAAAATGCTTAACCCGCCGAGAAAATCACTTTTTTTCTCCAAGGTGAATGGTTGGCAAAAAAATAGGTAATTTTGATGCACACTGCTCTCAAATCAACTCGCAGAGGAAATCACTTTTTTCCCCAAAATGAAAATTAGGCAAATGCTTAAAAATAGTTAGTATTGATACATTCAGCTCTGAAAATAAACGGCAAATTACTCAAAATGCTTAACTCGAAGAAAAAAAAATCACTATTTTTAGCAAAATGAATGGTTGGCAAAATATAGTTAATTTTGATGCAAGACGCTCTAAAAGAAAACAGTAAAGTATTCAAAATGCCTAACTAGCCGATATATTCACATGTCTAAAATGAATGTTTGCATGAAATACTACGTTTTCATTAAAGACGCTCTGGAAAGCAATGGTAAATTACTCAAAATGCTTAATTCAACAAGAAAATCACTTTTTTTCGAAAGTGAATGGTTGGCAAGAAATAGTTAATTTTGATGCACACCGCTCTGAAATCAACTCGCAGAGACAATAACTTTTTTCACAAAATGAAAGCTAGGCACATGTTTAAAAATAGTTAATTTTCATGCATTCTGCTTTGAACACATGATGTTTGATGCATGCAACTCTGAAAGCATCGATAAACTACTCAAAATGCTTAACCCACCGAGAAAATCACTTTTTTCCCCCAAGGTGAATGTTTGGCAACACAGAGTTAATTTTGATGCAATCGGCTCTGAAATCAAACTGCAAATTACCGAAAATGCCTAACTCGCCGATATAATCACATTTTTTCCCAAAGTGAATGTTTGGCAACAAATAGTTAATTTTGATTCAATCTGCTCCGAAATCAAACGTCAAATTACTCAAAATGCTTAACACGCCGAGAAAATCACTTTGTTTTTCCAAAGTGAATGTTTGGCAACACAGAGTTAATTTTGATGCAATCGGCTCTGAAATCAAACTGCAAATTACGGAAAATGCCTAACTCGCCGATATAATCACCTTTTTTCCCAAAGTGAATATTTGGCAACAAATAGTTAATTTTGATTCAATCTACTCTGAAATCAAACGGGAAATTACTCAAAATGCCTATCTCGCCGATATAATCACATTTTGTCTAAAATGAATGTTTGGCAAGAAATACTACGTTTTCTTTAAAGACGCTCGGGAAAGCAATGGTAAATTACGCAAAATGCTTAATTCAACGAGAAAATCACTTTTCTTCTAAAATGAATGGTTGGCAAACAATAGTTAATTAAGATGCATGCCGCTCTGAAATCAACGTGCAAATTTCTCAAAATGCTTAACTCGCCGAGGAAATCACTTTTTTTGCAAAATGAAGGGTTGGCAAAAAATAGTTAATTTTGACGCACGCCGCTCTGAAATCAATTCGCAGAGAAAATACCGTTTTTCCCAAAATGAAAGCTAGGCAAATGCTTAAAAATAGTTAATTTTGATGCATTCTGCTCTGAACCCAAACGGCAAATTGCTCGCTGAAATCAACATGCAAATCACTTTTTTCCAAAATGAAAGATAAGGAAGAAAATCGTTAAATTGATGCAAGACGATCTAAAAAAGCAACAGAAATTTATTCAAAATGCTTAACTCGCCGATATAATCACATTTTGTTGGTACTGAATGTTCGGCAAAAGATACTACATTTCAGAAAACGTTCAAAAAACGTTCAGAAAAGCAATGATAAATCACTCAAAATGCTGAATTCAACGAGGAAATCACCTTTTTCCCAAAATGAAAGTAAGGCAAATGCTTAAAAACAGTTAATTTTGATGCATGCAACTCTGAAAGCATCGGCAAATTACTCAAAATACTTAACCCGCCGAGAAAATCACTTTTTTTCCCAAGGTTCGGCAACACAGAGTTAATTTTGATGCAATCTGCTCTGAAATCAACGTGCAAATTACTCAAAATGCTTAACTCCCCGAGGAAATCACTTTTTTTGCAAAATGAATGGTTGGCAAAAAATAGTTAATTTTGACGCACACCGCTCTGAAATCAATTCGCAGAGAAAATACCGTTTTTCCCAAAATGAAAGCTAGGCAAATGCTTAAAAATAGTTAATTTTGATGCATTCTGCTCTGAACCCAAACGGCAAATTGCTCGCTGAAATCAACATGCAAATCACTTTTTTCCAAAATGAAAGATAAGGAAGAAAATCGTTAAATTGATGCAAGACGATCTAAAAAAGCAACAGAAATTTATTCAAAATGCTTAACTCGCCGATATAATCACATTTTGTTGGTACTGAATGTTCGGCAAGAGATACTACATTTCAGAAAACGTTCAAAAAACGTTCAGAAAAGCAATGATAAATCACTCAAAATGCTGAATTCAACGAGGAAATCACCTTTTTCCCAAAATGAAAGTAAGGCAAATGCTTAAAAACAGTTAATTTTGATGCATGCAACTCTGAAAGCATCGGCAAATTACTCAAAATACTTAACCCGCCGAGAAAATCACTTCTTTTCCCAAGGTTCGGCAACACAGAGTTAATTTTGATGCAATCTGCTCTGAAATCAACGTGCAAATTACTCAAAATGCTTAACTCCCCGAGGAAATCACTTTTTTTGCAAAATGAATGGTTGGCAAAAAATAGTTAATTTTGACGCAAACCGCTCTGAAATCAATTCGCAGAGAAAATAACTTTTTCCCAAAATGAAAGCTAGGCAAATGCTTAAAAATAGTTTATTTTTAGGCACTCTGCTCTGAAATTAGACGGTAAATTACTCAAAATGCTTAACATGCCGACAAAATCCCTTTTTTTTCCAAAGTGAATGTTTGGCAACACAGAGTTAATTTTGATGCAATCGGCTCTGAAATCAAAGTGCAAATTACTCAAAATGCCTATCTCGCCGATATAATCACATTTTTTCCCAAAGTGAATGTTTGGCAACAAATAGTTAATTTTGATTCAATCTGCTCCGAAATCAAACGTCAAATTACTCAAAATGCTTAACACGCCGAGAAAATCACTTTGTTTTTCCAAAGTGAATGTTTGGTAACACAGAGTTAATTTTGATGCAATCGGCTCTGAAATCAAACTGCAAATTACGGAAAATGCCTAACTCGCCGATATAATCACCTTTTTTCCCAAAGTGAATATTTGGCAACAAATAGTTAATTTTGATTCAATCTACTCTGAAATCAAACGGGAAATTACTCAAAATGCCTATCTCGCCGATATAATCACATTTTGTCTAAAATGAATGTTTGGCAAGAAATACTACGTTTTCTTTAAAGACGCTCGGGAAAGCAATGGTAAATTACGCAAAATGCTTAATTCAACGAGAAAATCACTTTTCTTCTAAAATGAATGGTTGGCAAACAATAGTTAATTAAGATGCATGCCGCTCTGAAATCAACGTGCAAATTTCTCAAAATGCTTAACTCGCCGAGGAAATCACTTTTTTTGCAAAATGAAGGGTTGGCAAAAAATAGTTAATTTTGACGCACACCGCTCTGAAATCAATTCGCAGAGAAAATACAGTTTTTCCCAAAATGAAAGCTAGGCAAATGCTTAAAAATAGTTAATTTTGATGCATTCTGCTCTGAACCCAAACGGCAAATTGCTCGCTGAAATCAACATGCAAATCACTTTTTTCCAAAATGAAAGATAAGGAAGAAAATCGTTAAATTGATGCAAGACGATCTAAAAAAGCAACAGAAATTTATTCAAAATGCTTAACTCGCCGATATAATCACATTTTGTTGGTACTGAATGTTCGGCAAGAGATACTACATTTCAGAAAACGTTCAAAAAACGTTCAGAAAAGCAATGATAAATCACTCAAAATGCTGAATTCAACGAGGAAATCACCTTTTTCCCAAAATGAAAGTAAGGCAAATGCTTAAAAACAGTTAATTTTGATGCATGCAACTCTGAAAGCATCGGCAAATTACTCAAAATACTTAACCCGCCGAGAAAATCACTTTTTTTCCCAAGGTTCGGCAACACAGAGTTAATTTTGATGCAATCTGCTCTGAAATCAACGTGCAAATTACTCAAAATGCTTAACTCCCCGAGGAAATCACTTTTTTTGCAAAATGAATGGTTGGCAAAAAATAGTTAATTTTGACGCAAACCGCTCTGAAATCAATTCGCAGAGAAAATAACTTTTTCCCAAAATGAAAGCTAGGCAAATGCTTAAAAATAGTTTATTTTTAGGCACTCTGCTCTGAAATTAGACGGTAAATTACTCAAAATGCTTAACATGCCGACAAAATCCCTTTTTTTTCCAAAGTGAATGTTTGGCAACACAGAGTTAATTTTGAAGCAATCGGCTCTGAAATCAAAGTGCAAATTACTCAAAATGCCTATCTCGCCGATATAATCACATTTTGTCTAAAATGAATGTTTGGCAAGAAATACTACGTTTTCATTAAAGACGCTCTGGAAAGCAATGGTAAATTACTCAAAATGCTTAATTCAACGAGAAAATCACTTTTTTTGCAAAATTAAGGGTTGGCAAAAAATAGTTAATTTTGACGCACGCCGCCCTGAAATCAATTCGCAGAGAAAATACCGTTTTTCCCAAAATGAAAGCTAGGCAAATGCTTAAAAATAGTTAATTTTGATGCATTCTGCTCTGAACCCAAACGGCAAATTACTCGCTGAAATCAACATGCAAATCACTTTTTTCCAAAATGAAAGATAAGGAAGAAAATCGTTAAATTGATGCAAGACGATCTAAAAAAACAACAGAAAAGTATTCAAAATGCTTAACTCGCCGATATAATCATATTTTGTTGGTACAGAATGTTCGGTAAGAGATACTACGTTTTCATGAAAAACGTTCAGAAAAACGATAAATCACTCAAAATGCAGAATTCAACGTGAAAATCACCTTTTTCCCAAACTGAAAGTAAGGCAAATGCTTAAAAACAGTTAATTTTGATGCATGCAACTCTGAAAGCATCGGCAAATTACTACAAATACTTAACCCGCCGGGAAAATCACTTTATTCCCCCAAGGTGAATGTTTGGCAACACAGATTTAATTTTGATCCAATCTGCTCTGAAATCAACGTGCAAATTACTCAAAATGCTTAACTCGCCGAGGAAATCACTTTTTTTGCAAAATGAAAGGTTGGCAAAAAATAGTTAATTTTGACGCACTTCGCTCTGAAATCAATTCGCAGAGAAAATAACGTTTTTCCAAAGTGAATGTTTGGCAACAAATAGTTAATTTTGATTCAATCTACTCTGAAATCAAACGGGAAATTACTCAAAATGCCTATCTCGCCGATATAATCACATTTTGTCTAAAATGAATGTTCGGGAAGAAAAACTACGTTTTCATTAAAGACGCTCTGAAAGCAACGGCAAATTACTCAAAATGCTTAACCCGCCGAGAAAATCACTTTTTTTCTCCAAGGTGAATGGTTGGCAAAAAAATAGGTAATTTTGATGCACACTGCTCTCAAATCAACTCGCAGAGGAAATCACTTTTTTCCCCAAAATGAAAATTAGGCAAATGCTTAAAAATAGTTAGTATTGATACATTCAGCTCTGAAAATAAACGGCAAATTACTCAAAATGCTTAACTCGAAGAAAAAAAAATCACTATTTTTAGCAAAATGAATGGTTGGCAAAATATAGTTAATTTTGATGCAAGACGCTCTAAAAGAAAACAGTAAAGTATTCAAAATGCCTAACTAGCCGATATATTCACATGTCTAAAATGAATGTTTGCATGAAATACTACGATTTCATTAAAGACGCTCTGGAAAGCAATGGTAAATTACTCAAAATGCTTAATTCAACAAGAAAACCACTTTTTTTCGAAAGTGAATGGTTGGCAAGAAATAGTTAATTTTGATGCACACCGCTCTGAAATCAACTCGCAGAGACAATAACTTTTTTCACAAAATGAAAGCTAGGCACATGTTTAAAAATAGTTAATTTTCATGCATTCTGCTTTGAACACATGATGTTTGATGCATGCAACTCTGAAAGCATCGATAAACTACTCAAAATGCTTAACCCACCGAGAAAATCACTTTTTTCCCCCAAGGTGAATGTTTGGCAACACAGAGTTAATTTTGATGCAATCGGCTCTGAAATCAAACTGCAAATTACCGAAAATGCCTAACTCGCCGATATAATCACATTTTTTCCCAAAGTGAATGTTTGGCAACAAATAGTTAATTTTGATTCAATCTGCTCCGAAATCAAACGTCAAATTACTCAAAATGCTTAACACGCCGAGAAAATCACTTTGTTTTTCCAAAGTGAATGTTTGGCAACACAGAGTTAATTTTGATGCAATCGGCTCTGAAATCAAACTGCAAATTACGGAAAATGCCTAACTCGCCGATATAATCACCTTTTTTCCCAAAGTGAATATTTGGCAACAAATAGTTAATTTTGATTCAATCTACTCTGAAATCAAACGGGAAATTACTCAAAATGCCTATCTCGCCGATATAATCACATTTTGTCTAAAATGAATGTTTGGCAAGAAATACTACGTTTTCTTTAAAGACGCTCGGGAAAGCAATGGTAAATTACGCAAAATGCTTAATTCAACGAGAAAATCACTTTTCTTCTAAAATGAATGGTTGGCAAACAATTCGCTGAAATCAACATGCAAATCACTTTTTTCCAAAATGAAAGATAAGGAAGAAAATCGTTAAATTGATGCAAGACGATCTAAAAAAGCAACAGAAATTTATTCAAAATGCTTAACTCGCCGATATAATCACATTTTGTTGGTACTGAATGTTCGGCAAGAGATACTACATTTCAGAAAACGTTCAAAAAACGTTCAGAAAAGCAATGATAAATCACTCAAAATGCTGAATTCAACGAGGAAATCACCTTTTTCCCAAAATGAAAGTAAGGCAAATGCTTAAAAACAGTTAATTTTGATGCATGCAACTCTGAAAGCATCGGCAAATTACTCAAAATACTTAACCCGCCGAGAAAATCACTTTTTTTCCCAAGGTTCGGCAACACAGAGTTAATTTTGATGCAATCTGCTCTGAAATCAACGTGCAAATTACTCAAAATGCTTAACTCCCCGAGGAAATCACTTTTTTTGCAAAATGAATGGTTGGCAAAAAATAGTTAATTTTGACGCACACCGCTCTGAAATCAATTCGCAGAGAAAATACCGTTTTTCCCAAAATGAAAGCTAGGCAAATGCTTAAAAATAGTTAATTTTGATGCATTCTGCTCTGAACCCAAACGGCAAATTGCTCGCTGAAATCAACATGCAAATCACTTTTTTCCAAAATGAAAGATAAGGAAGAAAATCGTTAAATTGATGCAAGACGATCTAAAAAAGCAACAGAAATTTATTCAAAATGCTTAACTCGCCGATATAATCACATTTTGTTGGTACTGAATGTTCGGCAAGAGATACTACATTTCAGAAAACGTTCAAAAAACGTTCAGAAAAGCAATGATAAATCACTCAAAATGCTGAATTCAACGAGGAAATCACCTTTTTCCCAAAATGAAAGTAAGGCAAATGCTTAAAAACAGTTCATTTTGATGCATGCAACTCTAAAAGCATCGGCAAATTACTCAAAATACTTAACCCGCCGAGAAAATCACTTTTTCCCAAGGTTCGGCAACACAGAGTTAATTTTGATGCAATCTGCTCTGAAATCAACGTGCAAATTACTCAAAATGCTTAACTCCCCGAGGAAATCACTTTTTTTGCAAAATGAATGGTTGGCAAAAAATAGTTAATTTTGACGCAAACCGCTCTGAAATCAATTCGCAGAGAAAATAACTTTTTCCCAAAATGAAATCTAGGCAAATGCTTAAAAATAGTTTATTTTTAGGCACTCTGCTCTGAAATTAGACGGTAAATTACTCAAAATGCTTAACATGCCGACAAAATCCCTTTTTTTTCCAAAGTGAATGTTTGGCAACACAGAGTTAATTTTGATGCAATCGGCTCTGAAATCAAAGTGCAAATTACTCAAAATGCCTATCTCGCCGATATAATCACATTTTTTCCCAAAGTGAATGTTTGGCAACAAATAGTTAATTTTGATTCAATCTGCTCCGAAATCAAACGTCAAATTACTCAAAATGCTTAACACGCCGAGAAAATCACTTTGTTTTTCCAAAGTGAATGTTTGGCAACACAGAGTTAATTTTGATGCAATCGGCTCTGAAATCAAACTGCAAATTACGGAAAATGCCTAACTCGCCGATATAATCACCTTTTTTCCCAAAGTGAATATTTTGCAACAAATAGTTAATTTTGATTCAATGTACTCTGAAATCAAACGGGAAATTACTCAAAATGCCTATCTCGCCGATATAATCACATTTTGTCTAAAATGAATGTTTGGCAAGAAATACTACGTTTTCTTTAAAGACGCTCGGGAAAGCAATGGTAAATTACGCAAAATGCTTAATTCAACGAGAAAATCACTTTTCTTCTAAAATGAATGGTTGGCAAACAATAGTTAATTAAGATGCATGCCGCTCTGAAATCAACGTGCAAATTTCTCAAAATGCTTAACTCGCCGAGGAAATCACTTTTTTTGCAAAATGAAGGGTTGGCAAAAAATAGTTAATTTTGACGCACACCGCTCTGAAATCAATTCGCAGAGAAAATACCGTTTTTCCCAAAATGAAAGCTAGGCAAATGCTTAAAAATAGTTAATTTTGATGCATTCTGCTCTGAACCCAAACGGCAAATTGCTCGCTGAAATCAACATGCAAATCACTTTTTTCCAAAATGAAAGATAAGGAAGAAAATCGTTAAATTGATGCAAGACGATCTAAAAAAGCAACAGAAATTTATTCAAAATGCTTAACTCGCCGATATAATCACATTTTGTTGGTACTGAATGTTCGGCAAGAGATACTACATTTCAGAAAACGTTCAAAAAACGTTCAGAAAAGCAATGATAAATCACTCAAAATGCTGAATTCAACGAGGAAATCACCTTTTTCCCAAAATGAAAGTAAGGCAAATGCTTAAAAACAGTTAATTTTGATGCATGCAACTCTGAAATCAACGTGCAAATTACTCAAAATGCTTAACTCCCCGAGGAAATCACTTTTTTTGCAAAATGAATGGTTGGCAAAAAAATAGTTAATTTTGACGCAAACCGCTCTGAAATCAATTCGCAGAGAAAATAACTTTTTCCCAAAATGAAAGCTAGGCAAATGCTTAAAAATAGTTTATTTTTAGGCACTCTGCTCTGAAATTAGACGGTAAATTACTCAAAATGCCTATCTCGCCGATATAATCACATTTTGTCTAAAATGAATGTTTGGCAAGAAATACTACGTTTTCATTAAAGACGCTCTGGAAAGCAATGGTAAATTACTCAAAATGCTTAATTCAACGAGAAAATCACTTTTTTTGCAAAATTAAGGGTTGGCAAAAAATAGTTAATTTTGACGCACGCCGCCCTGAAATCAATTCGCAGAGAAAATACCGTTTTTCCCAAAATGAAAGCTAGGCAAATGCTTAAAAATAGTTAATTTTGATGCATTCTGCTCTGAACCCAAACGGCAAATTACTCGCTGAAATCAACATGCAAATCACTTTTTTCCAAAATGAAAGATAAGGAAGAAAATCGTTAAATTGATGCAAGACGATCTAAAAAAACAACAGAAAAGTATTCAAAATGCTTAACTCGCCGATATAATCATATTTTGTTGGTACAGAATGTTCGGTAAGAGATACTACGTTTTCATGAAAAACGTTCAGAAAAACGATAAATCACTCAAAATGCAGAATTCAACGTGAAAATCACCTTTTTCCCAAACTGAAAGTAAGGCAAATGCTTAAAAACAGTTAATTTTGATGCATGCAACTCTGAAAGCATCGGCAAATTACTACAAATACTTAACCCGCCGGGAAAATCACTTTATTCCCCCAAGGTGAATGTTTGGCAACACAGATTTAATTTTGATCCAATCTGCTCTGAAATCAACGTGCAAATTACTCAAAATGCTTAACTCGCCGAGGAAATCACTTTTTTTGCAAAATGAAAGGTTGGCAAAAAATAGTTAATTTTGACGCACGTCGCTCTGAAATCAATTCGCAGAGAAAATAACGTTTTTCTCAAAATGAAAGCTAGGCAAATGCTTAAAAATAGTTAATTTTGATGCATTCTGCTCTGAACCCAAACGGCAAATTACTCGCTGAAATCAACATGCAAATCACTTTTTTGCAAAATGAATGATTGGGAAGCAAATCGTTAAATTTGATGCAAGACGATCTAAAAAAAATAACAGAAAATTATTCAAAATGCTTAACTCGCCGATAAAATCATATATTGTTGGTACTGAATGTCCCGCAAGAGATACTACGTTTTCATGAAAAACGTACAGAAAAACGATAAATCACTCAAAATGCTGAATTCAACGAGGAAATCACTTTTTTCCCAAAATGAAAGTAAGGCAAATGCTTAAAAACAGTTAATTTTGATGCATGCAACTCTGAAAGCATCGGCAAATTACTCAAAATTACTCAACCCGCCGAGAAAATCACTTTTTGTCCCAAGGTGAATGTTTGGCAACACAGAGTTAATTTTGATGCAATCTGCTCTGAAATCAACGTGCAAATTACTCAAAATGCTTAACTCCCCGAGGCAATCACTTTTTTTGCAAAATGAAGGGTTGGCAAAAAATAGTTAATTTTGACGCACGCCGCTCTGAAATCAATTCGCAGAGAAAATAACTTTTTTCCCAAAATGAAAGCTAGGCAAATGCTTAAAAATAGTTTATTTTGAGGCAATCTGCTCTGAAATTAAACGGTAAATTACTCAAAATGCATAACATGCCGACAAAATCCCATTTTTTTCCAAAGTGAATGTTTGGCAACACAGGGTTAATTTTGATGCAATCGGCTCTGAAATCAAACTGCAAATTACTGAAAATGCCTAACTCGCCGATATAATCACGTTTTTCCCAAAAGTGAATGTTTGGCAACAAATAGTTAATTTTGATTCAATCAGCTCTGAAATCAAACGGCAAATTACTCAAAATGCCTATTTCGCCGATATAATCACATTTTGTCTAAAATGAATGTTCGGCAAGAAAAACTACGTTTTCATTAAAGACGCTCTGAAAGCAACGGCAAATTACTCAAAATGCTTAACCCGCCGAGAAAATCACTTTTTTTCCCCAAGATGAATGGTTGGCAAAAAAATAGGTAATTTTGATGCACACTGCTCTCAAATCAACTCGCAGAGGAAATCACTTTTTTCCCCAAAATAAAAATTAGGCAAATGCTTAAAAATAGTTAGTATTGATACATTCAGCTCTGAAAATAAACGGCAAATTACTCAAAATGCTTAACTCGAAGAAAAAAAAATCACTATTTTTAGCAAAATGAATGGTTGGCAAAATATAGTTAATTTTGATGCAAGACGCTCTAAAAGAAAACAGTAAAGTATTCAAAATGCCTAACTCGCCGATATATTCACATGTCTAAAATGAATGTTTGCATGAAATACTACGTTTTCATTAAAGACGCTCTGGAAAGCAATGGTAAATTACTCAAAATGCTTAATTCAACAAGAAAATCACTTTTTTTCGAAAGTGAATGGTTGGCAAGAAATAGTTAATTTTGATGCACACCGCTCTGAAATCAACTCGCAGAGACAATAACTTTTTTCACAAAATGAAAGCTAGGCACATGTTTAAAAATAGTTAATTTTCATGCATTCTGCTCTGAACACATGATGTTTGATGCATGCAACTCTGAAAGCATCGATAAACTACTCAAAATGCTTAACCCACCGAGAAAATCACTTTTTTCCCCCCAAGGTGAATGTTTGGCAACACAGAGTTAATTCTGATGCAATCGGCTCTGAAATCAAACTGCAAATTACCGAAAATGCCTAACTCGCCGATATAATCACATTTTTTCCCAAAGTGAATGTTTGGCAACAAATAGTTAATTTTGATTCAATCTGCTCCGAAATCAAACGTCAAATTACTCAAAATGCTTAACACGCCGAGAAAATCAATTTGTTTTTCCAAAGTGAATGTTTGGCAACACAGAGTTAATTTTGATGCAATCGGCTCTGAAATCAAACTGCAAATTACGGAAAATGCCTAACTCGCCGATATAATCACCTTTTTTCCCAAAGTGAATATTTGGCAACAAATAGTTAATTTTGATTCAATCTACTCTGAAATCAAACGGGAAATTACTCAAAATGCCTATCTCGCCGATATAATCACATTTTGTCTAAAATGAATGTTTGGCAAGAAATACTACGTTTTCTTTAAAGACGCTCGGGAAAGCAATGGTAAATTACGCAAAATGCTTAATTCAACGAGAAAATCACTTTTCTTCTAAAATGAATGGTTGGCAAACAATAGTTAATTAAGATGCATGCCGCTCTGAAATCAACGTGCAAATTTCTCAAAATGCTTAACTCGCCGAGGAAATCACTTTTTTTGCAAAATGAAGGGTTGGCAAAAAATAGTTAATTTTGACGCACACCGCTCTGAAATCAATTCGCAGAGAAAATAACGTTTTTTCCAAAATGCCTATCTCGCCGATATAATCACATTTTGTCTAAAATGAATGTTCGGGAAGAAAAACTACGTTTTCATTAAAGACGCTCTGAAAGCAACGGCAAATTACTCAAAATGCTTAACCCGCCGAGAAAATCACTTTTTTTCTCCAAGGTGAATGGTTGGCAAAAAAATAGGTAATTTTGATGCACACTGCTCTCAAATCAACTCGCAGAGGAAATCACTTTTTTCCCCAAAATGAAAATTAGGCAAATGCTTAAAAATAGTTAGTATTGATACATTCAGCTCTGAAAATAAACGGCAAATTACTCAAAATGCTTAACTCGAAGAAAAAAAAATCACTATTTTTAGCAAAATGAATGGTTGGCAAAATATAGTTAATTTTGATGCAAGACGCTCTAAAAGAAAACAGTAAAGTATTCAAAATGCCTAACTAGCCGATATATTCACATGTCTAAAATGAATGTTTGCATGAAATACTACGTTTTCATTAAAGACGCTCTGGAAAGCAATGGTAAATTACTCAAAATGCTTAATTCAACAAGAAAATCACTTTTTTTCGAAAGTGAATGGTTGGCAAGAAATAGTTAATTTTGATGCACACCGCTCTGAAATCAACTCGCAGAGACAATAACTTTTTTCACAAAATGAAAGCTAGGCACATGTTTAAAAATAGTTAATTTTCATGCATTCTGCTTTGAACACATGATGTTTGATGCATGCAACTCTGAAAGCATCGATAAACTACTCAAAATGCTTAACCCACCGAGAAAATCACTTTTTTCCCCCAAGGTGAATGTTTGGCAACACAGAGTTAATTTTGATGCAATCGGCTCTGAAATCAAACTGCAAATTACCGAAAATGCCTAACTCGCCGATATAATCACATTTTTTCCCAAAGTGAATGTTTGGCAACAAATAGTTAATTTTGATTCAATCTGCTCCGAAATCAAACGTCAAATTACTCAAAATGCTTAACACGCCGAGAAAATCACTTTGTTTTTCCAAAGTGAATGTTTGGCAACACAGAGTTAATTTTGATGCAATCGGCTCTGAAATCAAACTGCAAATTACGGAAAATGCCTAACTCGCCGATATAATCACCTTTTTTCCCAAAGTGAATATTTGGCAACAAATAGTTAATTTTGATTCAATCTACTCTGAAATCAAACGGGAAATTACTCAAAATGCCTATCTCGCCGATATAATCACATTTTGTCTAAAATGAATGTTTGGCAAGAAATACTACGTTTTCTTTAAAGACGCTCGGGAAAGCAATGGTAAATTACGCAAAATGCTTAATTCAACGAGAAAATCACTTTTCTTCTAAAATGAATGGTTGGCAAACAATAGTTAATTAAGATGCATGCCGCTCTGAAATCAACGTGCAAATTTCTCAAAATGCTTAACTCGCCGAGGAAATCACTTTTTTTGCAAAATGAAGGGTTGGCAAAAAATAGTTAATTTTGACGCACGCCGCTCTGAAATCAATTCGCAGAGAAAATACCGTTTTTCCCAAAATGAAAGCTAGGCAAATGCTTAAAAATAGTTAATTTTGATGCATTCTGCTCTGAACCCAAACGGCAAATTGCTCGCTGAAATCAACATGCAAATCACTTTTTTCCAAAATGAAAGATAAGGAAGAAAATCGTTAAATTGATGCAAGACGATCTAAAAAAGCAACAGAAATTTATTCAAAATGCTTAACTCGCCGATATAATCACATTTTGTTGGTACTGAATGTTCGGCAAAAGATACTACATTTCAGAAAACGTTCAAAAAACGTTCAGAAAAGCAATGATAAATCACTCAAAATGCTGAATTCAACGAGGAAATCACCTTTTTCCCAAAATGAAAGTAAGGCAAATGCTTAAAAACAGTTAATTTTGATGCATGCAACTCTGAAAGCATCGGCAAATTACTCAAAATACTTAACCCGCCGAGAAAATCACTTTTTTTCCCAAGGTTCGGCAACACAGAGTTAATTTTGATGCAATCTGCTCTGAAATCAACGTGCAAATTACTCAAAATGCTTAACTCCCCGAGGAAATCACTTTTTTTGCAAAATGAATGGTTGGCAAAAAATAGTTAATTTTGACGCACACCGCTCTGAAATCAATTCGCAGAGAAAATACCGTTTTTCCCAAAATGAAAGCTAGGCAAATGCTTAAAAATAGTTAATTTTGATGCATTCTGCTCTGAACCCAAACGGCAAATTGCTCGCTGAAATCAACATGCAAATCACTTTTTTCCAAAATGAAAGATAAGGAAGAAAATCGTTAAATTGATGCAAGACGATCTAAAAAAGCAACAGAAATTTATTCAAAATGCTTAACTCGCCGATATAATCACATTTTGTTGGTACTGAATGTTCGGCAAGAGATACTACATTTCAGAAAACGTTCAAAAAACGTTCAGAAAAGCAATGATAAATCACTCAAAATGCTGAATTCAACGAGGAAATCACCTTTTTCCCAAAATGAAAGTAAGGCAAATGCTTAAAAACAGTTAATTTTGATGCATGCAACTCTGAAAGCATCGGCAAATTACTCAAAATACTTAACCCGCCGAGAAAATCACTTTTTTTCCCAAGGTTCGGCAACACAGAGTTAATTTTGATGCAATCTGCTCTGAAATCAACGTGCAAATTACTCAAAATGCTTAACTCCCCGAGGAAATCACTTTTTTTGCAAAATGAATGGTTGGCAAAAAATAGTTAATTTTGACGCAAACCGCTCTGAAATCAATTCGCAGAGAAAATAACTTTTTCCCAAAATGAAAGCTAGGCAAATGCTTAAAAATAGTTTATTTTTAGGCACTCTGCTCTGAAATTAGACGGTAAATTACTCAAAATGCTTAACATGCCGACAAAATCCCTTTTTTTTCCAAAGTGAATGTTTGGCAACACAGAGTTAATTTTGATGCAATCGGCTCTGAAATCAAAGTGCAAATTACTCAAAATGCCTATCTCGCCGATATAATCACATTTTTTCCCAAAGTGAATGTTTGGCAACAAATAGTTAATTTTGATTCAATCTGCTCCGAAATCAAACGTCAAATTACTCAAAATGCTTAACACGCCGAGAAAATCACTTTGTTTTTCCAAAGTGAATGTTTGGCAACACAGAGTTAATTTTGATGCAATCGGCTCTGAAATCAAACTGCAAATTACGGAAAATGCCTAACTCGCCGATATAATCACCTTTTTTCCCAAAGTGAATATTTGGCAACAAATAGTTAATTTTGATTCAATCTACTCTGAAATCAAACGGGAAATTACTCAAAATGCCTATCTCGCCGATATAATCACATTTTGTCTAAAATGAATGTTTGGCAAGAAATACTACGTTTTCTTTAAAGACGCTCGGGAAAGCAATGGTAAATTACGCAAAATGCTTAATTCAACGAGAAAATCACTTTTCTTCTAAAATGAATGGTTGGCAAACAATAGTTAATTAAGATGCATGCCGCTCTGAAATCAACGTGCAAATTTCTCAAAATGCTTAACTCGCCGAGGAAATCACTTTTTTTGCAAAATGAAGGGTTGGCAAAAAATAGTTAATTTTGACGCACACCGCTCTGAAATCAATTCGCAGAGAAAATACCGTTTTCCCAAAATGAAAGCTAGGCAAATGCTTAAAAATAGTTAATTTTGATGCATTCTGCTCTGAACCCAAACGGCAAATTGCTCGCTGAAATCAACATGCAAATCACTTTTTTCCAAAATGAAAGATAAGGAAGAAAATCGTTAAATTGATGCAAGACGATCTAAAAAAGCAACAGAAATTTATTCAAAATGCTTAACTCGCCGATATAATCACATTTTGTTGGTACTGAATGTTCGGCAAGAGATACTACATTTCAGAAAACGTTCAAAAAACGTTCAGAAAAGCAATGATAAATCACTCAAAATGCTGAATTCAACGAGGAAATCACCTTTTTCCCAAAATGAAAGTAAGGCAAATGCTTAAAAACAGTTAATTTTGATGCATGCAACTCTGAAAGCATCGGCAAATTACTCAAAATACTTAACCCGCCGAGAAAATCACTTTTTTTCCCAAGGTTCGGCAACACAGAGTTAATTTTGATGCAATCTGCTCTGAAATCAACGTGCAAATTACTCAAAATGCTTAACTCCCCGAGGAAATCACTTTTTTTGCAAAATGAATGGTTGGCAAAAAATAGTTAATTTTGACGCAAACCGCTCTGAAATCAATTCGCAGAGAAAATAACTTTTTCCCAAAATGAAAGCTAGGCAAATGCTTAAAAATAGTTTATTTTTAGGCACTCTGCTCTGAAATTAGACGGTAAATTACTCAAAATGCTTAACATGCCGACAAAATCCCTTTTTTTTCCAAAGTGAATGTTTGGCAACACAGAGTTAATTTTGATGCAATCGGCTCTGAAATCAAAGTGCAAATTACTCAAAATGCCTATCTCGCCGATATAATCACATTTTGTCTAAAATGAATGTTTGGCAAGAAATACTACGTTTTCATTAAAGACGCTCTGGAAAGCAATGGTAAATTACTCAAAATGCTTAATTCAACGAGAAAATCACTTTTTTTGCAAAATTAAGGGTTGGCAAAAAATAGTTAATTTTGACGCACGCCGCCCTGAAATCAATTCGCAGAGAAAATACCGTTTTTCCCAAAATGAAAGCTAGGCAAATGCTTAAAAATAGTTAATTTTGATGCATTCTGCTCTGAACCCAAACGGCAAATTACTCGCTGAAATCAACATGCAAATCACTTTTTCCCAAAATGAAAGATAAGGAAGAAAATCGTTAAATTGATGCAAGACGATCTAAAAAAACAACAGAAAAGTATTCAAAATGCTTAACTCGCCGATATAATCATATTTTGTTGGTACAGAATGTTCGGTAAGAGATACTACGTTTTCATGAAAAACGTTCAGAAAAACGATAAATCACTCAAAATGCTGAATTCAACGTGAAAATCACCTTTTTCCCAAACTGAAAGTAAGGCAAATGCTTAAAAACAGTTAATTTTGATGCATGCAACTCTGAAAGCATCGGCAAATTACTACAAATACTTAACCCGCCGGGAAAATCACTTTATTCCCCCAAGGTGAATGTTTGGCAACACAGATTTAATTTTGATCCAATCTGCTCTGAAATCAACGTGCAAATTACTCAAAATGCTTAACTCGCCGAGGAAATCACTTTTTTTGCAAAATGAAAGGTTGGCAAAAAATAGTTAATTTTGACGCACTTCGCTCTGAAATCAATTCGCAGAGAAAATAACGTTTTTCCAAAGTGAATGTTTGGCAACAAATAGTTAATTTTGATTCAATCTACTCTGAAATCAAACGGGAAATTACTCAAAATGCCTATCTCGCCGATATAATCACATTTTGTCTAAAATGAATGTTCGGGAAGAAAAACTACGTTTTCATTAAAGACGCTCTGAAAGCAACGGCAAATTACTCAAAATGCTTAACCCGCCGAGAAAATCACTTTTTTTCTCCAAGGTGAATGGTTGGCAAAAAAATAGGTAATTTTGATGCACACTGCTCTCAAATCAACTCGCAGAGGAAATCACTTTTTTCCCCAAAATGAAAATTAGGCAAATGCTTAAAAATAGTTAGTATTGATACATTCAGCTCTGAAAATAAACGGCAAATTACTCAAAATGCTTAACTCGAAGAAAAAAAAATCACTATTTTTAGCAAAATGAATGGTTGGCAAAATATAGTTAATTTTGATGCAAGACGCTCTAAAAGAAAACAGTAAAGTATTCAAAATGCCTAACTAGCCGATATATTCACATGTCTAAAATGAATGTTTGCATGAAATACTACGATTTCATTAAAGACGCTCTGGAAAGCAATGGTAAATTACTCAAAATGCTTAATTCAACAAGAAAATCACTTTTTTTCGAAAGTGAATGGTTGGCAAGAAATAGTTAATTTTGATGCACACCGCTCTGAAATCAACTCGCAGAGACAATAACTTTTTTCACAAAATGAAAGCTAGGCACATGTTTAAAAATAGTTAATTTTCATGCATTCTGCTTTGAACACATGATGTTTGATGCATGCAACTCTGAAAGCATCGATAAACTACTCAAAATGCTTAACCCACCGAGAAAATCACTTTTTTCCCCCCAAGGTGAATGTTTGGCAACACAGAGTTAATTTTGATGCAATCGGCTCTGAAATCAAACTGCAAATTACCGAAAATGCCTAACTCGCCGATATAATCACATTTTTTCCCAAAGTGAATGTTTGGCAACAAATAGTTAATTTTGATTCAATCTGCTCCGAAATCAAACGTCAAATTACTCAAAATGCTTAACACGCCGAGAAAATCACTTTGTTTTTCCAAAGTGAATGTTTGGCAACACAGAGTTAATTTTGATGCAATCGGCTCTGAAATCAAACTGCAAATTACGGAAAATGCCTAACTCGCCGATATAATCACCTTTTTTCCCAAAGTGAATATTTGGCAACAAATAGTTAATTTTGATTCAATCTACTCTGAAATCAAACGGGAAATTACTCAAAATGCCTATCTCGCCGATATAATCACATTTTGTCTAAAATGAATGTTTGGCAAGAAATACTACGTTTTCTTTAAAGACGCTCGGGAAAGCAATGGTAAATTACGCAAAATGCTTAATTCAACGAGAAAATCACTTTTCTTCTAAAATGAATGGTTGGCAAACAATTCGCTGAAATCAACATGCAAATCACTTTTTTCCAAAATGAAAGATAAGGAAGAAAATCGTTAAATTGATGCAAGACGATCTAAAAAAGCAACAGAAATTTATTCAAAATGCTTAACTCGCCGATATAATCACATTTTGTTGGTACTGAATGTTCGGCAAGAGATACTACATTTCAGAAAACGTTCAAAAAACGTTCAGAAAAGCAATGATAAATCACTCAAAATGCTGAATTCAACGAGGAAATCACCTTTTTCCCAAAATGAAAGTAAGGCAAATGCTTAAAAACAGTTAATTTTGATGCATGCAACTCTGAAAGCATCGGCAAATTACTCAAAATACTTAACCCGCCGAGAAAATCACTTTTTTTCCCAAGGTTCGGCAACACAGAGTTAATTTTGATGCAATCTGCTCTGAAATCAACGTGCAAATTACTCAAAATGCTTAACTCCCCGAGGAAATCACTTTTTTTGCAAAATGAATGGTTGGCAAAAAATAGTTAATTTTGACGCACACCGCTCTGAAATCAATTCGCAGAGAAAATACCGTTTTTCCCAAAATGAAAGCTAGGCAAATGCTTAAAAATAGTTAATTTTGATGCATTCTGCTCTGAACCCAAACGGCAAATTGCTCGCTGAAATCAACATGCAAATCACTTTTTTCCAAAATGAAAGATAAGGAAGAAAATCGTTAAATTGATGCAAGACGATCTAAAAAAGCAACAGAAATTTATTCAAAATGCTTAACTCGCCGATATAATCACATTTTGTTGGTACTGAATGTTCGGCAAGAGATACTACATTTCAGAAAACGTTCAAAAAACGTTCAGAAAAGCAATGATAAATCACTCAAAATGCTGAATTCAACGAGGAAATCACCTTTTTCCCAAAATGAAAGTAAGGCAAATGCTTAAAAACAGTTCATTTTGATGCATGCAACTCTGAAAGCATCGGCAAATTACTCAAAATACTTAACCCGCCGAGAAAATCACTTTTTCCCAAGGTTCGGCAACACAGAGTTAATTTTGATGCAATCTGCTCTGAAATCAACGTGCAAATTACTCAAAATGCTTAACTCCCCGAGGAAATCACTTTTTTTGCAAAATGAATGGTTGGCAAAAAATAGTTAATTTTGACGCAAACCGCTCTGAAATCAATTCGCAGAGAAAATAACTTTTTCCCAAAATGAAATCTAGGCAAATGCTTAAAAATAGTTTATTTTTAGGCACTCTGCTCTGAAATTAGACGGTAAATTACTCAAAATGCTTAACATGCCGACAAAATCCCTTTTTTTTCCAAAGTGAATGTTTGGCAACACAGAGTTAATTTTGATGCAATCGGCTCTGAAATCAAAGTGCAAATTACTCAAAATGCCTATCTCGCCGATATAATCACATTTTTTCCCAAAGTGAATGTTTGGCAACAAATAGTTAATTTTGATTCAATCTGCTCCGAAATCAAACGTCAAATTACTCAAAATGCTTAACACGCCGAGAAAATCACTTTGTTTTTCCAAAGTGAATGTTTGGCAACACAGAGTTAATTTTGATGCAATCGGCTCTGAAATCAAACTGCAAATTACGGAAAATGCCTAACTCGCCGATATAATCACCTTTTTTCCCAAAGTGAATATTTGGCAACAAATAGTTAATTTTGATTCAATCTACTCTGAAATCAAACGGGAAATTACTCAAAATGCCTATCTCGCCGATATAATCACATTTTGTCTAAAATGAATGTTTGGCAAGAAATACTACGTTTTCTTTAAAGACGCTCGGGAAAGCAATGGTAAATTACGCAAAATGCTTAATTCAACGAGAAAATCACTTTTCTTCTAAAATGAATGGTTGGCAAACAATAGTTAATTAAGATGCATGCCGCTCTGAAATCAACGTGCAAATTTCTCAAAATGCTTAACTCGCCGAGGAAATCACTTTTTTTGCAAAATGAAGGGTTGGCAAAAAATAGTTAATTTTGACGCACACCGCTCTGAAATCAATTCGCAGAGAAAATACCGTTTTTCCCAAAATGAAAGCTAGGCAAATGCTTAAAAATAGTTAATTTTGATGCATTCTGCTCTGAACCCAAACGGCAAATTGCTCGCTGAAATCAACATGCAAATCACTTTTTTCCAAAATGAAAGATAAGGAAGAAAATCGTTAAATTGATGCAAGACGATCTAAAAAAGCAACAGAAATTTATTCAAAATGCTTAACTCGCCGATATAATCACATTTTGTTGGTACTGAATGTTCGGCAAGAGATACTACATTTCAGAAAACGTTCAAAAAACGTTCAGAAAAGCAATGATAAATCACTCAAAATGCTGAATTCAACGAGGAAATCACCTTTTTCCCAAAATGAAAGTAAGGCAAATGCTTAAAAACAGTTAATTTTGATGCATGCAACTCTGAAATCAACGTGCAAATTACTCAAAATGCTTAACTCCCCGAGGAAATCACTTTTTTTGCAAAATGAATGGTTGGCAAAAAAATAGTTAATTTTGACGCAAACCGCTCTGAAATCAATTCGCAGAGAAAATAACTTTTTCCCAAAAGGAAAGCTAGGCAAATGCTTAAAAATAGTTTATTTTTAGGCACTCTGCTCTGAAATTAGACGGTAAATTACTCAAAATGCCTATCTCGCCGATATAATCACATTTTGTCTAAAATGAATGTTTGGCAAGAAATACTACGTTTTCATTAAAGACGCTCTGGAAAGCAATGGTAAATTACTCAAAATGCTTAATTCAACGAGAAAATCACTTTTTTTGCAAAATTAAGGGTTGGCAAAAAATAGTTAATTTTGACGCACGCCGCCCTGAAATCAATTCGCAGAGAAAATACCGTTTTTCCCAAAATGAAAGCTAGGCAAATGCTTAAAAATAGTTAATTTTGATGCATTCTGCTCTGAACCCAAACGGCAAATTACTCGCTGAAATCAACATGCAAATCACTTTTTTCCAAAATGAAAGATAAGGAAGAAAATCGTTAAATTGATGCAAGACGATCTAAAAAAACAACAGAAAAGTATTCAAAATGCTTAACTCGCCGATATAATCATATTTTGTTGGTACAGAATGTTCGGTAAGAGATACTACGTTTTCATGAAAAACGTTCAGAAAAACGATAAATCACTCAAAATGCAGAATTCAACGTGAAAATCACCTTTTTCCCAAACTGAAAGTAAGGCAAATGCTTAAAAACAGTTAATTTTGATGCATGCAACTCTGAAAGCATCGGCAAATTACTACAAATACTTAACCCGCCGGGAAAATCACTTTATTCCCCCAAGGTGAATGTTTGGCAACACAGATTTAATTTTGATCCAATCTGCTCTGAAATCAACGTGCAAATTACTCAAAATGCTTAACTCGCCGAGGAAATCACTTTTTTTGCAAAATGAAAGGTTGGCAAAAAATAGTTAATTTTGACGCACGTCGCTCTGAAATCAATTCGCAGAGAAAATAACGTTTTTCTCAAAATGAAAGCTAGGCAAATGCTTAAAAATAGTTAATTTTGATGCATTCTGCTCTGAACCCAAACGGCAAATTACTCGCTGAAATCAACATGCAAATCACTTTTTTGCAAAATGAATGATTGGGAAGCAAATCGTTAAATTTGATGCAAGACGATCTAAAAAAAATAACAGAAAATTATTCAAAATGCTTAACTCGCCGATAAAATCATATATTGTTGGTACTGAATGTCCCGCAAGAGATACTACGTTTTCATGAAAAACGTACAGAAAAACGATAAATCACTCAAAATGCTGAATTCAACGAGGAAATCACTTTTTTCCCAAAATGAAAGTAAGGCAAATGCTTAAAAACAGTTAATTTTGATGCATGCAACTCTGAAAGCATCGGCAAATTACTCAAAATTACTCAACCCGCCGAGAAAATCACTTTTTGTCCCAAGGTGAATGTTTGGCAACACAGAGTTAATTTTGATGCAATCTGCTCTGAAATCAACGTGCAAATTACTCAAAATGCTTAACTCCCCGAGGCAATCACTTTTTTTGCAAAATGAAGGGTTGGCAAAAAATAGTTAATTTTGACGCACGCCGCTCTGAAATCAATTCGCAGAGAAAATAACTTTTTTCCCAAAATGAAAGCTAGGCAAATGCTTAAAAATAGTTTATTTTGAGGCAATCTGCTCTGAAATTAAACGGTAAATTACTCAAAATGCATAACATGCCGACAAAATCCCATTTTTTTCCAAAGTGAATGTTTGGCAACACAGGGTTAATTTTGATGCAATCGGCTCTGAAATCAAACTGCAAATTACTGAAAATGCCTAACTCGCCGATATAATCACGTTTTTCCCAAAAGTGAATGTTTGGCAACAAATAGTTAATTTTGATTCAATCAGCTCTGAAATCAAACGGCAAATTACTCAAAATGCCTATTTCGCCGATATAATCACATTTTGTCTAAAATGAATGTTCGGCAAGAAAAACTACGTTTTCATTAAAGACGCTCTGAAAGCAACGGCAAATTACTCAAAATGCTTAACCCGCCGAGAAAATCACTTTTTTTCCCCAAGATGAATGGTTGGCAAAAAAATAGGTAATTTTGATGCACACTGCTCTCAAATCAACTCGCAGAGGAAATCACTTTTTTCCCCAAAATAAAAATTAGGCAAATGCTTAAAAATAGTTAGTATTGATACATTCAGCTCTGAAAATAAACGGCAAATTACTCAAAATGCTTAACTCGAAGAAAAAAAAATCACTATTTTTAGCAAAATGAATGGTTGGCAAAATATAGTTAATTTTGATGCAAGACGCTCTAAAAGAAAACAGTAAAGTATTCAAAATGCCTAACTCGCCGATATATTCACATGTCTAAAATGAATGTTCGGCAAGAAAAACTACGTTTTCATTAAAGACGCTCTGAAAGCAACGGCAAATTACTCAAAATGCTTAACCCGCCGAGAAAATCACTTTTTTTCCCCAAGATGAATGGTTGGCAAAAAAATAGGTAATTTTGATGCACACTGCTCTCAAATCAACTCGCAGAGGAAATCACTTTTTTCCCCAAAATAAAAATTAGGCAAATGCTTAAAAATAGTTAGTATTGATACATTCAGCTCTGAAAATAAACGGCAAATTACTCAAAATGCTTAACTCGAAGAAAAAAAAATCACTATTTTTAGCAAAATGAATGGTTGGCAAAATATAGTTAATTTTGATGCAAGACGCTCTAAAAGAAAACAGTAAAGTATTCAAAATGCCTAACTCGCCGATATATTCACATGTCTAAAATGAATGTTTGCATGAAATACTACGTTTTCATTAAAGACGCTCTGGAAAGCAATGGTAAATTACTCAAAATGCTTAATTCAACAAGAAAATCACTTTTTTTCGAAAGTGAATGGTTGGCAAGAAATAGTTAATTTTGATGCACACCGCTCTGAAATCAACTCGCAGAGACAATAACTTTTTTCACAAAATGAAAGCTAGGCACATGTTTAAAAATAGTTAATTTTCATGCATTCTGCTCTGAACACATGATGTTTGATGCATGCAACTCTGAAAGCATCGATAAACTACTCAAAATGCTTAACCCACCGAGAAAATCACTTTTTTCCCCCCAAGGTGAATGTTTGGCAACACAGAGTTAATTCTGATGCAATCGGCTCTGAAATCAAACTGCAAATTACCGAAAATGCCTAACTCGCCGATATAATCACATTTTTTCCCAAAGTGAATGTTTGGCAACAAATAGTTAATTTTGATTCAATCTGCTCCGAAATCAAACGTCAAATTACTCAAAATGCTTAACACGCCGAGAAAATCAATTTGTTTTTCCAAAGTGAATGTTTGGCAACACAGAGTTAATTTTGATGCAATCGGCTCTGAAATCAAACTGCAAATTACGGAAAATGCCTAACTCGCCGATATAATCACCTTTTTTCCCAAAGTGAATATTTGGCAACAAATAGTTAATTTTGATTCAATCTACTCTGAAATCAAACGGGAAATTACTCAAAATGCCTATCTCGCCGATATAATCACATTTTGTCTAAAATGAATGTTTGGCAAGAAATACTACGTTTTCTTTAAAGACGCTCGGGAAAGCAATGGTAAATTACGCAAAATGCTTAATTCAACGAGAAAATCACTTTTCTTCTAAAATGAATGGTTGGCAAACAATAGTTAATTAAGATGCATGCCGCTCTGAAATCAACGTGCAAATTTCTCAAAATGCTTAACTCGCCGAGGAAATCACTTTTTTTGCAAAATGAAGGGTTGGCAAAAAATAGTTAATTTTGACGCACACCGCTCTGAAATCAATTCGCAGAGAAAATACCGTTTTTCCCAAAATGAAAGCTAGGCAAATGCTTAAAAATAGTTAATTTTGATGCATTCTGCTCTGAACCCAAACGGCAAATTGCTCGCTGAAATCAACATGCAAATCACTTTTTTCCAAAATGAAAGATAAGGAAGAAAATCGTTAAATTGATGCAAGACGATCTAAAAAAGCAACAGAAATTTATTCAAAATGCTTAACTCGCCGATATAATCACATTTTGTTGGTACTGAATGTTCGGCAAGAGATACTACATTTCAGAAAACGTTCAAAAAACGTTCAGAAAAGCAATGATAAATCACTCAAAATGCTGAATTCAACGAGGAAATCACCTTTTTCCCAAAATGAAAGTAAGGCAAATGCTTAAAAACAGTTAATTTTGATGCATGCAACTCTGAAAGCATCGGCAAATTACTCAAAATACTTAACCCGCCGAGAAAATCACTTTTTTTCCCAAGGTTCGGCAACACAGAGTTAATTTTGATGCAATCTGCTCTGAAATCAACGTGCAAATTACTCAAAATGCTTAACTCCCCGAGGAAATCACTTTTTTTGCAAAATGAATGGTTGGCAAAAAAATAGTTAATTTTGACGCAAACCGCTCTGAAATCAATTCGCAGAGAAAATAACTTTTTCCCAAAATGAAAGCTAGGCAAATGCTTAAAAATAGTTTATTTTTAGGCACTCTGCTCTGAAATTAGACGGTAAATTACTCAAAATGCTTAACATGCCGACAAAATCCCTTTTTTTTCCAAAGTGAATGTTTGGCAACACAGAGTTAATTTTGATGCAATCGGCTCTGAAATCAAACTGCAAATTACCGAAAATGCCTAACTCGCCGATATAATCACATTTTGTCTAAAATGAATGTTTGGCAAGAAATACTACGTTTTCATTAAAGACGCTCTGGAAAGCAATGGTAAATTACTCAAAATGCTTAATTCAACGAGAAAATCACTTTTTTTGCAAAATTAAGGGTTGGCAAAAAATAGTTAATTTTGACGCACGCCGCCCTGAAATCAATTCGCAGAGAAAATACCGTTTTTCCCAAAATGAAAGCTAGGCAAATGCTTAAAAATAGTTAATTTTGATGCATTCTGCTCTGAACCCAAACGGCAAATTACTCGCTGAAATCAACATGCAAATCACTTTTTTCCAAAATGAAAGATAAGGAAGAAAATCGTTAAATTGATGCAAGACGATCTAAAAAAACAACAGAAAAGTATTCAAAATGCTTAACTCGCCGATATAATCATATTTTGTTGGTACAGAATGTTCGGTAAGAGATACTACGTTTTCATGAAAAACGTTCAGAAAAACGATAAATCACTCAAAATGCAGAATTCAACGTGAAAATCACCTTTTTCCCAAACTGAAAGTAAGGCAAATGCTTAAAAACAGTTAATTTTGATGCATGCAACTCTGAAAGCATCGGCAAATTACTACAAATACTTAACCCGCCGGGAAAATCACTTTATTCCCCCAAGGTGAATGTTTGGCAACACAGATTTAATTTTGATCCAATCTGCTCTGAAATCAACGTGCAAATTACTCAAAATGCTTAACTCGCCGAGGAAATCACTTTTTTTGCAAAATGAAAGGTTGGCAAAAAATAGTTAATTTTGACGCACGTCGCTCTGAAATCAATTCGCAGAGAAAATAACGTTTTTCCCAAAATGAAAGCTAGGCAAATGCTTAAAAATAGTTAATTTTGATGCATTCTGCTCTGAACCCAAACGGCAAATTACTCGCTGAAATCAACATGCAAATCACTTTTTTGCAAAATGAATGATTGGGAAGCAAATCGTTAAATTTGATGCAAGACGATCTAAAAAAAATAACAGAAAATTATTCAAAATGCTTAACTCGCCGATAAAATCATATATTGTTGGTACTGAATGTCCCGCAAGAGATACTACGTTTTCATGAAAAACGTACAGAAAAACGATAAATCACTCAAAATGCTGAATTCAACGAGGAAATCACTTTTTTCCCAAAATGAAAGTAAGGCAAATGCTTAAAAACAGTTAATTTTGATGCATGCAACTCTGAAAGCATCGGCAAATTACTCAAAATTACTCAACCCGCCGAGAAAATCACTTTTTGTCCCAAGGTGAATGTTTGGCAACACAGAGTTAATTTTGATGCAATCTGCTCTGAAATCAACGTGCAAATTACTCAAAATGCTTAACTCCCCGAGGCAATCACTTTTTTTGCAAAATGAAGGGTTGGCAAAAAATAGTTAATTTTGACGCACGCCGCTCTGAAATCAATTCGCAGAGAAAATAACTTTTTTCCCAAAATGAAAGCTAGGCAAATGCTTAAAAATAGTTTATTTTGAGGCAATCTGCTCTGAAATTAAACGGTAAATTACTCAAAATGCATAACATGCCGACAAAATCCCATTTTTTTCCAAAGTGAATGTTTGGCAACACAGGGTTAATTTTGATGCAATCGGCTCTGAAATCAAACTGCAAATTACTGAAAATGCCTAACTCGCCGATATAATCACTTTTTTCCCAAAAGTGAATGTTTGGCAACAAATAGTTAATTTTGATTCAATCAGCTCTGAAATCAAACGGCAAATTACTCAAAATGCCTATTTCGCCGATATAATCACATTTTGTCTAAAATGAATGTTCGGCAAGAAAAACTACGTTTTCATTAAAGACGCTCTGAAAGCAACGGCAAATTACTCAAAATGCTTAACCCGCCGAGAAAATCACTTTTTTTCCCCAAGATGAATGGTTGGCAAAAAAATAGGTAATTTTGATGCACACTGCTCTCAAATCAACTCGCAGAGGAAATCACTTTTTTCCCCAAAATAAAAATTAGGCAAATGCTTAAAAATAGGTAGTATTGATACATTCAGCTCTGAAAATAAACGGCAAATTACTCAAAATGCTTAACTCGAAGAAAAAAAAATCACTATTTTTAGCAAAATGAATGGTTGGCAAAATATAGTTAATTTTGATGCAAGACGCTCTAAAAGAAAACAGTAAAGTATTCAAAATGCCTAACTCGCCGATATATTCACATGTCTAAAATGAATGTTTGCATGAAATACTACGTTTTCATTAAAGACGCTCTGGAAAGCAATGGTAAATTACTCAAAATGCTTAATTCAACAAGAAAATCACTTTTTTTCGAAAGTGAATGGTTGGCAAGAAATAGTTAATTTTGATGCACACCGCTCTGAAATCAACTCGCAGAGACAATAACTTTTTTCACAAAATGAAAGCTAGGCACATGTTTAAAAATAGTTAATTTTCATGCATTCTGCTCTGAACACATGATGTTTGATGCATGCAACTCTGAAAGCATCGATAAACTACTCAAAATGCTTAACCCACCGAGAAAATCACTTTTTTCCCCCAAGGTGAATGTTTGGCAACACAGAGTTAATTCTGATGCAATCGGCTCTGAAATCAAACTGCAAATTACCGAAAATGCCTAACTCGCCGATATAATCACATTTTTTCCCAAAGTGAATGTTTGGCAACAAATAGTTAATTTTGATTCAATCTGCTCCGAAATCAAACGTCAAATTACTCAAAATGCTTAACACGCCGAGAAAATCAATTTGTTTTTCCAAAGTGAATGTTTGGCAACACAGAGTTAATTTTGATGCAATCGGCTCTGAAATCAAACTGCAAATTACGGAAAATGCCTAACTCGCCGATATAATCACCTTTTTTCCCAAAGTGAATATTTGGCAACAAATAGTTAATTTTGATTCAATCTACTCTGAAATCAAACGGGAAATTACTCAAAATGCCTATCTCGCCGATATAATCACATTTTGTCTAAAATGAATGTTTGGCAAGAAATACTACGTTTTCTTTAAAGACGCTCGGGAAAGCAATGGTAAATTACGCAAAATGCTTAATTCAACGAGAAAATCACTTTTCTTCTAAAATGAATGGTTGGCAAACAATAGTTAATTAAGATGCATGCCGCTCTGAAATCAACGTGCAAATTTCTCAAAATGCTTAACTCGCCGAGGAAATCACTTTTTTTGCAAAATGAAGGGTTGGCAAAAAATAGTTAATTTTGACGCACACCGCTCTGAAATCAATTCGCAGAGAAAATACCGTTTTTCCCAAAATGAAAGCTAGGCAAATGCTTAAAAATAGTTAATTTTGATGCATTCTGCTCTGAACCCAAACGGCAAATTGCTCGCTGAAATCAACATGCAAATCACTTTTTTCCAAAATGAAAGATAAGGAAGAAAATCGTTAAATTGATGCAAGACGATCTAAAAAAGCAACAGAAATTTATTCAAAATGCTTAACTCGCCGATATAATCACATTTTGTTGGTACTGAATGTTCGGCAAGAGATACTACATTTCAGAAAACGTTCAAAAAACGTTCAGAAAAGCAATGATAAATCACTCAAAATGCTGAATTCAACGAGGAAATCACCTTTTTCCCAAAATGAAAGTAAGGCAAATGCTTAAAAACAGTTAATTTTGATGCATGCAACTCTGAAAGCATCGGCAAATTACTCAAAATACTTAACCCGCCGAGAAAATCACTTTTTTTCCCAAGGTTCGGCAACACAGAGTTAATTTTGATGCAATCTGCTCTGAAATCAACGTGCAAATTACTCAAAATGCTTAACTCCCCGAGGAAATCACTTTTTTTGCAAAATGAATGGTTGGCAAAAAAATAGTTAATTTTGACGCAAACCGCTCTGAAATCAATTCGCAGAGAAAATAACTTTTTCCCAAAATGAAAGCTAGGCAAATGCTTAAAAATAGTTTATTTTTAGGCACTCTGCTCTGAAATTAGACGGTAAATTACTCAAAATGCTTAACATGCCGACAAAATCCCTTTTTTTTCCAAAGTGAATGTTTGGCAACACAGAGTTAATTTTGATGCAATCGGCTCTGAAATCAAACTGCAAATTACCGAAAATGCCTAACTCGCCGATATAATCACATTTTGTCTAAAATGAATGTTTGGCAAGAAATACTACGTTTTCATTAAAGACGCTCTGGAAAGCAATGGTAAATTACTCAAAATGCTTAATTCAACGAGAAAATCACTTTTTTTGCAAAATTAAGGGTTGGCAAAAAATAGTTAATTTTGACGCACGCCGCCCTGAAATCAATTCGCAGAGAAAATACCGTTTTTCCCAAAATGAAAGCTAGGCAAATGCTTAAAAATAGTTAATTTTGATGCATTCTGCTCTGAACCCAAACGGCAAATTACTCGCTGAAATCAACATGCAAATCACTTTTTTCCAAAATGAAAGATAAGGAAGAAAATCGTTAAATTGATGCAAGACGATCTAAAAAAACAACAGAAAAGTATTCAAAATGCTTAACTCGCCGATATAATCATATTTTGTTGGTACAGAATGTTCGGTAAGAGATACTACGTTTTCATGAAAAACGTTCAGAAAAACGATAAATCACTCAAAATGCAGAATTCAACGTGAAAATCACCTTTTTCCCAAACTGAAAGTAAGGCAAATGCTTAAAAACAGTTAATTTTGATGCATGCAACTCTGAAAGCATCGGCAAATTACTACAAATACTTAACCCGCCGGGAAAATCACTTTATTCCCCCAAGGTGAATGTTTGGCAACACAGATTTAATTTTGATCCAATCTGCTCTGAAATCAACGTGCAAATTACTCAAAATGCTTAACTCGCCGAGGAAATCACTTTTTTTGCAAAATGAAAGGTTGGCAAAAAATAGTTAATTTTGACGCACGTCGCTCTGAAATCAATTCGCAGAGAAAATAACGTTTTTCCCAAAATGAAAGCTAGGCAAATGCTTAAAAATAGTTAATTTTGATGCATTCTGCTCTGAACCCAAACGGCAAATTACTCGCTGAAATCAACATGCAAATCACTTTTTTGCAAAATGAATGATTGGGAAGCAAATCGTTAAATTTGATGCAAGACGATCTAAAAAAAATAACAGAAAATTATTCAAAATGCTTAACTCGCCGATAAAATCATATATTGTTGGTACTGAATGTCCCGCAAGAGATACTACGTTTTCATGAAAAACGTACAGAAAAACGATAAATCACTCAAAATGCTGAATTCAACGAGGAAATCACTTTTTTCCCAAAATGAAAGTAAGGCAAATGCTTAAAAACAGTTAATTTTGATGCATGCAACTCTGAAAGCATCGGCAAATTACTCAAAATTACTCAACCCGCCGAGAAAATCACTTTTTGTCCCAAGGTGAATGTTTGGCAACACAGAGTTAATTTTGATGCAATCTGCTCTGAAATCAACGTGCAAATTACTCAAAATGCTTAACTCCCCGAGGCAATCACTTTTTTTGCAAAATGAAGGGTTGGCAAAAAATAGTTAATTTTGACGCACGCCGCTCTGAAATCAATTCGCAGAGAAAATAACTTTTTTCCCAAAATGAAAGCTAGGCAAATGCTTAAAAATAGTTTATTTTGAGGCAATCTGCTCTGAAATTAAACGGTAAATTACTCAAAATGCATAACATGCCGACAAAATCCCATTTTTTTCCAAAGTGAATGTTTGGCAACACAGGGTTAATTTTGATGCAATCGGCTCTGAAATCAAACTGCAAATTACTGAAAATGCCTAACTCGCCGATATAATCACTTTTTTCCCAAAAGTGAATGTTTGGCAACAAATAGTTAATTTTGATTCAATCAGCTCTGAAATCAAACGGCAAATTACTCAAAATGCCTATTTCGCCGATATAATCACATTTTGTCTAAAATGAATGTTCGGCAAGAAAAACTACGTTTTCATTAAAGACGCTCTGAAAGCAACGGCAAATTACTCAAAATGCTTAACCCGCCGAGAAAATCACTTTTTTTCCCCAAGATGAATGGTTGGCAAAAAAATAGGTAATTTTGATGCACACTGCTCTCAAATCAACTCGCAGAGGAAATCACTTTATTCCCCAAAATAAAAATTAGGCAAATGCTTAAAAATAGTTAGTATTGATACATTCAGCTCTGAAAATAAACGGCAAATTACTCAAAATGCTTAACTCGAAGAAAAAAAAATCACTATTTTTAGCAAAATGAATGGTTGGCAAAATATAGTTAATTTTGATGCAAGACGCTCTAAAAGAAAACAGTAAAGTATTCAAAATGCCTAACTCGCCGATATATTCACATGTCTAAAATGAATGTTTGCATGAAATACTACGTTTTCATTAAAGACGCTCTGGAAAGCAATGGTAAATTACTCAAAATGCTTAATTCAACAAGAAAATCACTTTTTTTCGAAAGTGAATGGTTGGCAAGAAATAGTTAATTTTGATGCACACCGCTCTGAAATCAACTCGCAGAGACAATAACTTTTTTCACAAAATGAAAGCTAGGCACATGTTTAAAAATAGTTAATTTTCATGCATTCTGCTCTGAACACATGATGTTTGATGCATGCAACTCTGAAAGCATCGATAAACTACTCAAAATGCTTAACCCACCGAGAAAATCACTTTTTTCCCCCCAAGGTGAATGTTTGGCAACACAGAGTTAATTCTGATGCAATCGGCTCTGAAATCAAACTGCAAATTACCGAAAATGCCTAACTCGCCGATATAATCACATTTTTTCCCAAAGTGAATGTTTGGCAACAAATAGTTAATTTTGATTCAATCTGCTCCGAAATCAAACGTCAAATTACTCAAAATGCTTAACACGCCGAGAAAATCAATTTGTTTTTCCAAAGTGAATGTTTGGCAACACAGAGTTAATTTTGATGCAATCGGCTCTGAAATCAAACTGCAAATTACGGAAAATGCCTAACTCGCCGATATAATCACCTTTTTTCCCAAAGTGAATATTTGGCAACAAATAGTTAATTTTGATTCAATCTACTCTGAAATCAAACGGGAAATTACTCAAAATGCCTATCTCGCCGATATAATCACATTTTGTCTAAAATGAATGTTTGGCAAGAAATACTACGTTTTCTTTAAAGACGCTCGGGAAAGCAATGGTAAATTACGCAAAATGCTTAATTCAACGAGAAAATCACTTTTCTTCTAAAATGAATGGTTGGCAAACAATAGTTAATTAAGATGCATGCCGCTCTGAAATCAACGTGCAAATTTCTCAAAATGCTTAACTCGCCGAGGAAATCACTTTTTTTGCAAAATGAAGGGTTGGCAAAAAATAGTTAATTTTGACGCACACCGCTCTGAAATCAATTCGCAGAGAAAATACCGTTTTTCCCAAAATGAAAGCTAGGCAAATGCTTAAAAATAGTTAATTTTGATGCATTCTGCTCTGAACCCAAACGGCAAATTGCTCGCTGAAATCAACATGCAAATCACTTTTTTCCAAAATGAAAGATAAGGAAGAAAATCGTTAAATTGATGCAAGACGATGTAAAAAAGCAACAGAAATTTATTCAAAATGCTTAACTCGCCGATATAATCACATTTTGTTGGTACTGAATGTTCGGCAAGAGATACTACATTTCAGAAAACGTTCAAAAAACGTTCAGAAAAGCAATGATAAATCACTCAAAATGCTGAATTCAACGAGGAAATCACCTTTTTCCCAAAATGAAAGTAAGGCAAATGCTTAAAAACAGTTAATTTTGATGCATGCAACTCTGAAAGCATCGGCAAATTACTCAAAATACTTAACCCGCCGAGAAAATCACTTTTTTTCCCAAGGTTCGGCAACACAGAGTTAATTTTGATGCAATCTGCTCTGAAATCAACGTGCAAATTACTCAAAATGCTTAACTCCCCGAGGAAATCACTTTTTTTGCAAAATGAATGGTTGGCAAAAAATAGTTAATTTTGACGCAAACCGCTCTGAAATCAATTCGCAGAGAAAATAACTTTTTCCCAAAATGAAAGCTAGGCAAATGCTTAAAAATAGTTTATTTTTAGGCACTCTGCTCTGAAATTAGACGGTAAATTACTCAAAATGCTTAACATGCCGACAAAATCCCTTTTTTTTCCAAAGTGAATGTTTGGCAACACAGAGTTAATTTTGATGCAATCGGCTCTGAAATCAAAACCGTTTGGGTTCAGAGCAGAATGCATCAAAATTAACTATTTTTAAGCATTTGCCTAGCTTTCATTTTGGGAAAAACGTTATTTTCTCTGCGAATTGATTTCAGAGCGACGTGCGTCAAAATTAACTATTTTTTGCCAACCTTTCATTTTGCAAAAAAAGTGATTTCCTCGGCGAGTTAAGCATTTTGAGTAATTTGCACGTTGATTTCAGAGCAGATTGGATCAAAATTAAATCTGTGTTGCCAAACATTCACCTTGGGGGAATAAAGTGATTTTCCCGGCGGGTTAAGTATTTGTAGTAATTTGCCGATGCTTTCAGAGTTGCATGCATCAAAATTAACTGTTTTTAAGCATTTGCCTTACTTTCAGTTTGGGAAAAAGGTGATTTTCACGTTGAATTCTGCATTTTGAGTGATTTATCGTTTTTCTGAACGTTTTTTGAACGTTTTCTGAAATGTAGTATCTCTTGCCGAACATTCAGTACCAACAAAATGTGATTATATCGGCGAGTTAAGCATTTTGAATAAATTTCTGTTGCTTTTTTAGATCGTCTTGCATCAATTTAACGATTTTCTTCCTTATCTTTCATTTTGGAAAAAAGTGATTTGCATGTTGATTTCAGCGAGCAATTTGCCGTTTGGGTTCAGAGCAGAATGCATCAAAATTAACTATTTTTAAGCATTTGCCTAGCTTTCATTTTGGGAAAAACGGTATTTTCTCTGCGAATTGATTTCAGAGCGGTGTGCGTCAAAATTAACTATTTTTTGCCAACCCTTCATTTTGCAAAAAAAGTGATTTCCTCGGCGAGTTAAGCATTTTGAGAAATTTGCTCGTTGATTTCAGAGCGGCATGCATCTTAATTAACTATTGTTTGCCAACCATTCATTTTAGAAGAAAAGTGATTTTCTCGTTGAATTAAGCATTTTGCGTAATTTACCATTGCTTTCCCGAGCGTCTTTAAAGAAAACGTAGTATTTCTTGCCAAACATTCATTTTAGACAAAATGTGATTATATCGGCGAGATAGGCATTTTGAGTAATTTCCCGTTTGATTTCAGAGTAGATTGAATCAAAATTAACTATTTGTTGCCAAATATTCACTTTGGGAAAAAAGGTGATTATATCGGCGAGTTAGGCATTTTCCGTAATTTGCAGTTTGATTTCAGAGCCGATTGCATCAAAATTAACTCTGTGTTGCCAAACATTCACTTTGGAAAAACAAATTGATTTTCTCGGCGTGTTAAGCATTTTGAGTAATTTGACGTTTGATTTCGGAGCAGATTGAATCAAAATTAACTATTTGTTGCCAAACATTCACTTTGGGAAAAAATGTGATTATATCGGCGAGTTAGGCATTTTCGGTAATTTGCAGTTTGATTTCAGAGCCGATTGCATCAGAATTAACTCTGTGTTGCCAAACATTCACCTTGGGGGAAAAAAGTGATTTTCTCGGTGGGTTAAGCATTTTGAGTAGTTTATCGATGCTTTCAGAGTTGCATGCATCAAACATCATGTGTTCAGAGCAGAATGCATGAAAATTAACTATTTTTAAACATGTGCCTAGCTTTCATTTTGTGAAAAAAGTTATTGTCTCTGCGAGTTGATTTCAGAGCGGTGTGCATCAAAATTAACTATTTCTTGCCAACCATTCACTTTCGAAAAAAAGTGATTTTCTTGTTGAATTAAGCATTTTGAGTAATTTACCATTGCTTTCCAGAGCGTCTTTAATGAAAACGTAGTATTTCATGCAAACATTCATTTTAGACATGTGAATATATCGGCGAGTTAGGCATTTTGAATACTTTACTGTTTTCTTTTAGAGCGTCTTGCATCAAAATTAACTATATTTTGCCAACCATTCATTTTGCTAAAAATAGTGATTTTTTTTTCTTCGAGTTAAGCATTTTGAGTAATTTGCCGTTTATTTTCAGAGCTGAATGTATCAATACTACCTATTTTTAAGCATTTGCCTAATTTTTATTTTGGGGAAAAAAGTGATTTCCTCTGCGAGTTGATTTGAGAGCAGTGTGCATCAAAATTACCTATTTTTTTGCCAACCATTCATCTTGGGGAAAAAAAGTGATTTTCTCGGCGGGTTAAGCATTTTGAGTAATTTGCCGTTGCTTTCAGAGCGTCTTTAATGAAAACGTAGTTTTTCTTGCCGAACATTCATTTTAGACAAAATGTGATTATATCGGCGAAATAGGCATTTTGAGTAATTTGCCATTTGATTTCAGAGCTGATTGAATCAAAATTAACTATTTGTTGCCAAACATTCACTTTTGGGAAAAAAGTGATTATATCGGCGAGTTAGGCATTTTCAGTAATTTGCAGTTTGATTTCAGAGCCGATTGCATCAAAATTAACCCTGTGTTGCCAAACATTCACTTTGGAAAAAAATGGGATTTTGTCGGCATGTTATGCATTTTGAGTAATTTACCGTTTAATTTCAGAGCAGATTGCCTCAAAATAAACTATTTTTAAGCATTTGCCTAGCTTTCATTTTGGGAAAAAAGTTATTTTCTCTGCGAATTGATTTCAGAGCGGCGTGCGTCAAAATTAACTATTTTTTGCCAACCCTTCATTTTGCAAAAAAAGTGATTGCCTCGGGGAGTTAAGCATTTTGAGTAATTTGCACGTTGATTTCAGAGCAGATTGCATCAAAATTAACTCTGTGTTGCCAAACATTCACCTTGGGACAAAAAGTGATTTTCTCGGCGGGTTGAGTAATTTTGAGTAATTTGCCGATGCTTTCAGAGTTGCATGCATCAAAATTAACTGTTTTTAAGCATTTGCCTTACTTTCATTTTGGGAAAAAAGTGATTTCCTCGTTGAATTCAGCATTTTGAGTGATTTATCGTTTTTCTGTACGTTTTTCATGAAAACGTAGTATCTCTTGCGGGACATTCAGTACCAACAATATATGATTTTATCGGCGAGTTAAGCATTTTGAATAATTTTCTGTTATTTTTTTTAGATCGTCTTGCATCAAATTTAACGATTTGCTTCCCAATCATTCATTTTGCAAAAAAGTGATTTGCATGTTGATTTCAGCGAGTAATTTGCCGTTTGGGTTCAGAGCAGAATGCATCAAAATTAACTATTTTTAAGCATTTGCCTAGCTTTCATTTTGGGAAAAAAGTTATTTTCTCTGCGAATTGATTTCAGAGCGGCGTGCGTCAAAATTAACTATTTTTTGCCAACCCTTCATTTTGCAAAAAAAGTGATTGCCTCGGGGAGTTAAGCATTTTGAGTAATTTGCACGTTGATTTCAGAGCAGATTGCATCAAAATTAACTCTGTGTTGCCAAACATTCACCTTGGGACAAAAAGTGATTTTCTCGGCGGGTTGAGTAATTTTGAGTAATTTGCCGATGCTTTCAGAGTTGCATGCATCAAAATTAACTGTTTTTAAGCATTTGCCTTACTTTCATTTTGGGAAAAAAGTGATTTCCTCGTTGAATTCAGCATTTTGAGTGATTTATCGTTTTTCTGTACGTTTTTCATGAAAACGTAGTATCTCTTGCGGGACATTCAGTACCAACAATATATGATTTTATCGGCGAGTTAAGCATTTTGAATAATTTTCTGTTATTTTTTTTAGATCGTCTTGCATCAAATTTAACGATTTGCTTCCCAATCATTCATTTTGCAAAAAAGTGATTTGCATGTTGATTTCAGCGAGTAATTTGCCGTTTGGGTTCAGAGCAGAATGCATCAAAATTAACTATTTTTAAGCATTTGCCTAGCTTTCATTTTGGGAAAAACGTTATTTTCTCTGCGAATTGATTTCAGAGCGACGTGCGTCAAAATTAACTATTTTTTGCCAACCTTTCATTTTGCAAAAAAAGTGATTTCCTCGGCGAGTTAAGCATTTTGAGTAATTTGCACGTTGATTTCAGAGCAGATTGGATCAAAATTAAATCTGTGTTGCCAAACATTCACCTTGGGGGAATAAAGTGATTTTCCCGGCGGGTTAAGTATTTGTAGTAATTTGCCGATGCTTTCAGAGTTGCATGCATCAAAATTAACTGTTTTTAAGCATTTGCCTTACTTTCAGTTTGGGAAAAAGGTGATTTTCACGTTGAATTCTGCATTTTGAGTGATTTATCGTTTTTCTGAACGTTTTTCATGAAAACGTAGTATCTCTTACCGAACATTCTGTACCAACAAAATATGATTATATCGGCGAGTTAAGCATTTTGAATACTTTTCTGTTGTTTTTTTAGATCGTCTTGCATCAATTTAACGATTTTCTTCCTTATCTTTCATTTTGGAAAAAAGTGATTTGCATGTTGATTTCAGCGAGTAATTTGCCGTTTGGGTTCAGAGCAGAATGCATCAAAATTAACTATTTTTAAGCATTTGCCTAGCTTTCATTTTGGGAAAAACGGTATTTTCTCTGCGAATTGATTTCAGGGCGGCGTGCGTCAAAATTAACTATTTTTTGCCAACCCTTAATTTTGCAAAAAAAGTGATTTTCTCGTTGAATTAAGCATTTTGAGTAATTTACCATTGCTTTCCAGAGCGTCTTTAATGAAAACGTAGTATTTCTTGCCAAACATTCATTTTAGACAAAATGTGATTATATCGGCGAGTTAGGCATTTTCGGTAATTTGCAGTTTGATTTCAGAGCCGATTGCATCAAAATTAACTCTGTGTTGCCAAACATTCACTTTGGAAAAAAAAGGGATTTTGTCGGCATGTTAAGCATTTTGAGTAATTTACCGTCTAATTTCAGAGCAGAGTGCCTAAAAATAAACTATTTTTAAGCATTTGCCTAGCTTTCATTTTGGGAAAAAGTTATTTTCTCTGCGAATTGATTTCAGAGCGGTTTGCGTCAAAATTAACTATTTTTTTGCCAACCATTCATTTTGCAAAAAAAGTGATTTCCTCGGGGAGTTAAGCATTTTGAGTAATTTGCACGTTGATTTCAGAGCAGATTGCATCAAAATTAACTCTGTGTTGCCGAACCTTGGGAAAAAAAGTGATTTTCTCGGCGGGTTAAGTATTTTGAGTAATTTGCCGATGCTTTCAGAGTTGCATGCATCAAAATGAACTGTTTTTAAGCATTTGCCTTACTTTCATTTTGGGAAAAAGGTGATTTCCTCGTTGAATTCAGCATTTTGAGTGATTTATCATTGCTTTTCTGAACGTTTTTTGAACGTTTTCTGAAATGTAGTATCTCTTGCCGAACATTCAGTACCAACAAAATGTGATTATATCGGCGAGTTAAGCATTTTGAATAAATTTCTGTTGCTTTTTTAGATCGTCTTGCATCAATTTAACGATTTTCTTCCTTATCTTTCATTTTGGAAAAAAGTGATTTGCATGTTGATTTCAGCGAGCAATTTGCCGTTTGGGTTCAGAGCAGAATGCATCAAAATTAACTATTTTTAAGCATTTGCCTAGCTTTCATTTTGGGAAAAACGGTATTTTCTCTGCGAATTGATTTCAGAGCGGTGTGCGTCAAAATTAACTATTTTTTGCCAACCCTTCATTTTGCAAAAAAAGTGATTTCCTCGGCGAGTTAAGCATTTTGAGAAATTTGCACGTTGATTTCAGAGCGGCATGCATCTTAATTAACTATTGTTTGCCAACCATTCATTTTAGAAGAAAAGTGATTTTCTCGTTGAATTAAGCATTTTGCGTAATTTACCATTGCTTTCCCGAGCGTCTTTAAAGAAAACGTAGTATTTCTTGCCAAACATTCATTTTAGACAAAATGTGATTATATCGGCGAGATAGGCATTTTGAGTAATTTCCCGTTTGATTTCAGAGTAGATTGAATCAAAATTAACTATTTGTTGCCAAATATTCACTTTGGGAAAAAAGGTGATTATATCGGCGAGTTAGGCATTTTCCGTAATTTGCAGTTTGATTTCAGAGCCGATTGCATCAAAATTAACTCTGTGTTGCCAAACATTCACTTTGGAAAAACAAATTGATTTTCTCGGCGTGTTAAGCATTTTGAGTAATTTGACGTTTGATTTCGGAGCAGATTGAATCAAAATTAACTATTTGTTGCCAAACATTCACTTTGGGAAAAAATGTGATTATATCGGCGAGTTAGGCATTTTCGGTAATTTGCAGTTTGATTTCAGAGCCGATTGCATCAGAATTAACTCTGTGTTGCCAAACATTCACCTTGGGGGGAAAAAGTGATTTTCTCGGTGGGTTAAGCATTTTGAGTAGTTTATCGATGCTTTCAGAGTTGCATGCATCAAACATCATGTGTTCAGAGCAGAATGCATGAAAATTAACTATTTTTAAACATGTGCCTAGCTTTCATTTTGTGAAAAAAGTTATTGTCTCTGCGAGTTGATTTCAGAGCGGTGTGCATCAAAATTAACTATTTCTTGCCAACCATTCACTTTCGAAAAAAAGTGATTTTCTTGTTGAATTAAGCATTTTGAGTAATTTACCATTGCTTTCCAGAGCGTCTTTAATGAAAACGTAGTATTTCATGCAAACATTCATTTTAGACATGTGAATATATCGGCGAGTTAGGCATTTTGAATACTTTACTGTTTTCTTTTAGAGCGTCTTGCATCAAAATTAACTATATTTTGCCAACCATTCATTTTGCTAAAAATAGTGATTTTTTTTTCTTCGAGTTAAGCATTTTGAGTAATTTGCCGTTTATTTTCAGAGCTGAATGTATCAATACTAACTATTTTTAAGCATTTGCCTAATTTTTATTTTGGGGAAAAAAGTGATTTCCTCTGCGAGTTGATTTGAGAGCAGTGTGCATCAAAATTACCTATTTTTTTGCCAACCATTCATCTTGGGGAAAAAAAGTGATTTTCTCGGCGGGTTAAGCATTTTGAGTAATTTGCCGTTGCTTTCAGAGCGTCTTTAATGAAAACGTAGTTTTTCTTGCCGAACATTCATTTTAGACAAAATGTGATTATATCGGCGAAATAGGCATTTTGAGTAATTTGCCGTTTGATTTCAGAGCTGATTGAATCAAAATTAACTATTTGTTGCCAAACATTCACTTTTGGGAAAAAAGTGATTATATCGGCGAGTTAGGCATTTTCAGTAATTTGCAGTTTGATTTCAGAGCCGATTGCATCAAAATTAACCCTGTGTTGCCAAACATTCACTTTGGAAAAAAATGGGATTTTGTCGGCATGTTATGCATTTTGAGTAATTTACCGTTTAATTTCAGAGCAGATTGCCTCAAAATAAACTATTTTTAAGCATTTGCCTAGCTTTCATTTTGGGAAAAAAGTTATTTTCTCTGCGAATTGATTTCAGAGCGGCGTGCGTCAAAATTAACTATTTTTTGCCAACCCTTCATTTTGCAAAAAAAGTGATTGCCTCGGGGAGTTAAGCATTTTGAGTAATTTGCACGTTGATTTCAGAGCAGATTGCATCAAAATTAACTCTGTGTTGCCAAACATTCACCTTGGGACAAAAAGTGATTTTCTCGGCGGGTTGAGTAATTTTGAGTAATTTGCCGATGCTTTCAGAGTTGCATGCATCAAAATTAACTGTTTTTAAGCATTTGCCTTACTTTCATTTTGGGAAAAAAGTGATTTCCTCGTTGAATTCAGCATTTTGAGTGATTTATCGTTTTTCTGTACGTTTTTCATGAAAACGTAGTATCTCTTGCGGGACATTCAGTACCAACAATATATGATTTTATCGGCGAGTTAAGCATTTTGAATAATTTTCTGTTATTTTTTTTAGATCGTCTTGCATCAAATTTAACGATTTGCTTCCCAATCATTCATTTTGCAAAAAAGTGATTTGCATGTTGATTTCAGCGAGTAATTTGCCGTTTGGGTTCAGAGCAGAATGCATCAAAATTAACTATTTTTAAGCATTTGCCTAGCTTTCATTTTGAGAAAAACGTTATTTTCTCTGCGAATTGATTTCAGAGCGACGTGCGTCAAAATTAACTATTTTTTGCCAACCTTTCATTTTGCAAAAAAAGTGATTTCCTCGGCGAGTTAAGCATTTTGAGTAATTTGCACGTTGATTTCAGAGCAGATTGGATCAAAATTAAATCTGTGTTGCCAAACATTCACCTTGGGGGAATAAAGTGATTTTCCCGGCGGGTTAAGTATTTGTAGTAATTTGCCGATGCTTTCAGAGTTGCATGCATCAAAATTAACTGTTTTTAAGCATTTGCCTTACTTTCAGTTTGGGAAAAAGGTGATTTTCACGTTGAATTCTGCATTTTGAGTGATTTATCGTTTTTCTGAACGTTTTTCATGAAAACGTAGTATCTCTTACCGAACATTCTGTACCAACAAAATATGATTATATCGGCGAGTTAAGCATTTTGAATACTTTTCTGTTGTTTTTTTAGATCGTCTTGCATCAATTTAACGATTTTCTTCCTTATCTTTCATTTTGGAAAAAAGTGATTTGCATGTTGATTTCAGCGAGTAATTTGCCGTTTGGGTTCAGAGCAGAATGCATCAAAATTAACTATTTTTAAGCATTTGCCTAGCTTTCATTTTGGGAAAAACGGTATTTTCTCTGCGAATTGATTTCAGGGCGGCGTGCGTCAAAATTAACTATTTTTTGCCAACCCTTAATTTTGCAAAAAAAGTGATTTTCTCGTTGAATTAAGCATTTTGAGTAATTTACCATTGCTTTCCAGAGCGTCTTTAATGAAAACGTAGTATTTCTTGCCAAACATTCATTTTAGACAAAATGTGATTATATCGGCGAGATAGGCATTTTGAGTAATTTACCGTCTAATTTCAGAGCAGAGTGCCTAAAAATAAACTATTTTTAAGCATTTGCCTAGCTTTCATTTTGGGAAAAAGTTATTTTCTCTGCGAATTGATTTCAGAGCGGTTTGCGTCAAAATTAACTATTTTTTTGCCAACCATTCATTTTGCAAAAAAAGTGATTTCCTCGGGGAGTTAAGCATTTTGAGTAATTTGCACGTTGATTTCAGAGCAGATTGCATCAAAATTAACTCTGTGTTGCCGAACCTTGGGAAAAAAAGTGATTTTCTCGGCGGGTTAAGTATTTTGAGTAATTTGCCGATGCTTTCAGAGTTGCATGCATCAAAATTAACTGTTTTTAAGCATTTGCCTTACTTTCATTTTGGGAAAAAGGTGATTTCCTCGTTGAATTCAGCATTTTGAGTGATTTATCATTGCTTTTCTGAACGTTTTTTGAACGTTTTCTGAAATGTAGTATCTCTTGCCGAACATTCAGTACCAACAAAATGTGATTATATCGGCGAGTTAAGCATTTTGAATAAATTTCTGTTGCTTTTTTAGATCGTCTTGCATCAATTTAACGATTTTCTTCCTTATCTTTCATTTTGGAAAAAAGTGATTTGCATGTTGATTTCAGCGAGCAATTTGCCGTTTGGGTTCAGAGCAGAATGCATCAAAATTAACTATTTTTAAGCATTTGCCTAGCTTTCATTTTGGGAAAAACGGTATTTTCTCTGCGAATTGATTTCAGAGCGGTGTGCGTCAAAATTAACTATTTTTTGCCAACCCTTCATTTTGCAAAAAAAGTGATTTCCTCGGCGAGTTAAGCATTTTGAGAAATTTGCACGTTGATTTCAGAGCGGCATGCATCTTAATTAACTATTGTTTGCCAACCATTCATTTTAGAAGAAAAGTGATTTTCTCGTTGAATTAAGCATTTTGCGTAATTTACCATTGCTTTCCCGAGCGTCTTTAAAGAAAAGGTAGTATTTCTTGCCAAACATTCATTTTAGACAAAATGTGATTATATCGGCGAGATAGGCATTTTGAGTAATTTCCCGTTTGATTTCAGAGTAGATTGAATCAAAATTAACTATTTGTTGCCAAATATTCACTTTGGGAAAAAAGGTGATTATATCGGCGAGTTAGGCATTTTCCGTAATTTGCAGTTTGATTTCAGAGCCGATTGCATCAAAATTAACTCTGTGTTGCCAAACATTCACTTTGGAAAAACAAATTGATTTTCTCGGCGTGTTAAGCATTTTGAGTAATTTGACGTTTGATTTCGGAGCAGATTGAATCAAAATTAACTATTTGTTGCCAAACATTCACTTTGGGAAAAAATGTGATTATATCGGCGAGATAGGCATTTTGAGTAATTTGCACTTTGATTTCAGAGCCGATTGCATCAAAATTAACTCTGTGTTGCCAAACATTCACTTTGGAAAAAAAAGGGATTTTGTCGGCATGTTAAGCATTTTGAGTAATTTACCGTCTAATTTCAGAGCAGAGTGCCTAAAAATAAACTATTTTTAAGCATTTGCCTAGATTTCATTTTGGGAAAAAGTTATTTTCTCTGCGAATTGATTTCAGAGCGGTTTGCGTCAAAATTAACTATTTTTTGCCAACCATTCATTTTGCAAAAAAAGTGATTTCCTCGGGGAGTTAAGCATTTTGAGTAATTTGCACGTTGATTTCAGAGCAGATTGCATCAAAATTAACTCTGTGTTGCCGAACCTTGGGAAAAAAAGTGATTTTCTCGGCGGGTTAAGTATTTTGAGTAATTTGCCGATGCTTTCAGAGTTGCATGCATCAAAATGAACTGTTTTTAAGCATTTGCCTTACTTTCATTTTGGGAAAAAGGTGATTTCCTCGTTGAATTCAGCATTTTGAGTGATTTATCATTGCTTTTCTGAACGTTTTTTGAACTTTTTCTGAAATGTAGTATCTCTTGCCGAACATTCAGTACCAACAAAATGTGATTATATCGGCGAGTTAAGCATTTTGAATAAATTTCTGTTGCTTTTTTAGATCGTCTTGCATCAATTTAACGATTTTCTTCCTTATCTTTCATTTTGGAAAAAAGTGATTTGCATGTTGATTTCAGCGAGCAATTTGCCGTTTGGGTTCAGAGCAGAATGCATCAAAATTAACTATTTTTAAGCATTTGCCTAGCTTTCATTTTGGGAAAAACGGTATTTTCTCTGCGAATTGATTTCAGAGCGGTGTGCGTCAAAATTAACTATTTTTTGCCAACCATTCATTTTGCAAAAAAAGTGATTTCCTCGGGGAGTTAAGCATTTTGAGTAATTTGCACGTTGATTTCAGAGCAGATTGCATCAAAATTAACTCTGTGTTGCCGAACCTTGGGAAAAAAAGTGATTTTCTCGGCGGGTTAAGTATTTTGAGAAATTTGCCGATGCTTTCAGAGTTGCATGCATCAAAATTAACTGTTTTTAAGCATTTGCCTTACTTTCATTTTGGGAAAAAGGTGATTTCCTCGTTGAATTCAGCATTTTGAGTGATTTATCATTGCTTTTCTGAACGTTTTTTGAACGTTTTCTGAAATGTAGTATCTCTTGCCGAACATTCAGTACCAACAAAATGTGATTATATCGGCGAGTTAAGCATTTTGAATAAATTTCTGTTGCTTTTTTAGATCGTCTTGCATCAATTTAACGATTTTCTTCCTTATCTTTCATTTTGGAAAAAAGTGATTTGCATGTTGATTTCAGCGAGCAATTTGCCGTTTGGGTTCAGAGCAGAATGCATCAAAATTAACTATTTTTAAGCATTTGCCTAGCTTTCATTTTGGGAAAAACGGTATTTTCTCTGCGAATTGATTTCAGAGCGGCGTGCGTCAAAATTAACTATTTTTTGCCAACCCTTCATTTTGCAAAAAAAGTGATTTCCTCGGCGAGTTAAGCATTTTGAGAAATTTGCACGTTGATTTCAGAGCGGCATGCATCTTAATTAACTATTGTTTGCCAACCATTCATTTTAGAAGAAAAGTGATTTTCTCGTTGAATTAAGCATTTTGCGTAATTTACCATTGCTTTCCCGAGCGTCTTTAAAGAAAACGTAGTATTTCTTGCCAAACATTCATTTTAGACAAAATGTGATTATATCGGCGAGATAGGCATTTTGAGTAATTTCCCGTTTGATTTCAGAGTAGATTGAATCAAAATTAACTATTTGTTGCCAAATATTCACTTTGGGAAAAAAGGTGATTATATCGGCGAGTTAGGCATTTTCCGTAATTTGCAGTTTGATTTCAGAGCCGATTGCATCAAAATTAACTCTGTGTTGCCAAACATTCACTTTGGAAAAACAAATTGATTTTCTCGGCGTGTTAAGCATTTTGAGTAATTTGACGTTTGATTTCGGAGCAGATTGCATCAAAATTAACTCTGTGTTGCCAAACATTCACCTTGGGGGAAAAAAGTGATTTTCTCGGTGGGTTAAGCATTTTGAGTAGTTTATCGATGCTTTCAGAGTTGCATGCATCAAACATCATGTGTTCAGAGCAGAATGCATGAAAATTAACTATTTTTAAACATGTGCCTAGCTTTCATTTTGTGAAAAAAGTTATTGTCTCTGCGAGTTGATTTCAGAGCGGTGTGCATCAAAATTAACTATTTCTTGCCAACCATTCACTTTCGAAAAAAAGTGATTTTCTTGTTGAATTAAGCATTTTGAGTAATTTACCATTGCTTTCCAGAGCGTCTTTAATGAAAACGTAGTATTTCATGCAAACATTCATTTTAGACATGTGAATATATCGGCGAGTTAGGCATTTTGAATACTTTACTGTTTTCTTTTAGAGCGTCTTGCATCAAAATTAACTATATTTTGCCAACCATTCATTTTGCTAAAAATAGTGATTTTTTTTTCTTCGAGTTAAGCATTTTGAGTAATTTGCCGTTTATTTTCAGAGCTGAATGTATCAATACTAACTATTTTTAAGCATTTGCCTAATTTTTATTTTGGGGAAAAAAGTGATTTCCTCTGCGAGTTGATTTGAGAGCAGTGTGCATCAAAATTACCTATTTTTTTGCCAACCATTCATCTTGGGGAAAAAAAGTGATTTTCTCGGCGGGTTAAGCATTTTGAGTAATTTGCCGTTGCTTTCAGAGCGTCTTTAATGAAAACGTAGTTTTTCTTGCCGAACATTCATTTTAGACAAAATGTGATTATATCGGCGAAATAGGCATTTTGAGTAATTTGCCGTTTGATTTCAGAGCTGATTGAATCAAAATTAACTATTTGTTGCCAAACATTCACTTTTGGGAAAAAAGGGATTATATCGGCGAGTTAGGCATTTTCAGTAATTTGCAGTTTGATTTCAGAGCCGATTGCATCAAAATTAACCCTGTGTTGCCAAACATTCACTTTGGAAAAAAATGGGATTTTGTCGGCATGTTATGCATTTTGAGTAATTTACCGTTTAATTTCAGAGCAGATTGCCTCAAAATAAACTATTTTTAAGCATTTGCCTAGCTTTCATTTTGGGAAAAAAGTTATTTTCTCTGCGAATTGATTTCAGAGCGGCGTGCGTCAAAATTAACTATTTTTTGCCAACCCTTCATTTTGCAAAAAAAGTGATTGCCTCGGGGAGTTAAGCATTTTGAGTAATTTGCACGTTGATTTCAGAGCAGATTGCATCAAAATTAACTCTGTGTTGCCAAACATTCACCTTGGGACAAAAAGTGATTTTCTCGGCGGGTTAAGTATTTTGAGTAATTTGCCGATGCTTTCAGAGTTGCATGCATCAAAATTAACTGTTTTTAAGCATTTGCCTTACTTTCATTTTGGGAAAAAAGTGATTTCCTCGTTGAATTCAGCATTTTGAGTGATTTATCGTTTTTCTGTACGTTTTTCATGAAAACGTAGTATCTCTTGCGGGACATTCAGTACCAACAATATATGATTTTATCGGCGAGTTAAGCATTTTGAATAATTTTCTGTTATTTTTTTTAGATCGTCTTGCATCAAATTTAACGATTTGCTTCCCAATCATTCATTTTGCAAAAAAGTGATTTGCATGTTGATTTCAGCGAGTAATTTGCCGTTTGGGTTCAGAGCAGAATGCATCAAAATTAACTATTTTTAAGCATTTGCCTAGCTTTCATTTTGGGAAAAACGGTATTTTCTCTGCGAATTGATTTCAGGGCGGCGTGCGTCAAAATTAACTATTTTTTGCCAACCCTTAATTTTGCAAAAAAAGTGATTTTCTCGTTGAATTAAGCATTTTGAGTAATTTACCATTGCTTTCCAGAGCGTCTTTAATGAAAACGTAGTATTTCTTGCCAAACATTCATTTTAGACAAAATGTGATTATATCGGCGAGATAGGCATTTTGAGTAATTTGCACTTTGATTTCAGAGCCGATTGCATCAAAATTAACTCTGTGTTGCCAAACATTCACTTTGGAAAAAAAAGGGATTTTGTCGGCATGTTAAGCATTTTGAGTAATTTACCGTCTAATTTCAGAGCAGGAGTGCCTAAAAATAAACTATTTTTAAGCATTTGCCTAGCTTTCATTTTGGGAAAAAGTTATTTTCTCTGCGAATTGATTTCAGAGCGGTTTGCGTCAAAATTAACTATTTTTTGCCAACCATTCATTTTGCAAAAAAAGTGATTTCCTCGGGGAGTTAAGCATTTTGAGTAATTTGCACGTTGATTTCAGAGCAGATTGCATCAAAATTAACTCTGTGTTGCCGAACCTTGGGAAAAAAAGTGATTTTCTCGGCGGGTTAAGTATTTTGAGTAATTTGCCGATGCTTTCAGAGTTGCATGCATCAAAATTAACTGTTTTTAAGCATTTGCCTTACTTTCATTTTGGGGAAAAGGTGATTTCCTCGTTGAATTCAGCATTTTGAGTGATTTATCATTGCTTTTCTGAACGTTTTTTGAACGTTTTCTGAAATGTAGTATCTCTTGCCGAACATTCAGTACCAACAAAATGTGATTATATCGGCGAGTTAAGCATTTTGAATAAATTTCTGTTGCTTTTTTAGATCGTCTTGCATCAATTTAACGATTTTCTTCCTTATCTTTCATTTTGGAAAAAAGTGATTTGCATGTTGATTTCAGCGAGCAATTTGCCGTTTGGGTTCAGAGCAGAATGCATCAAAATTAACTATTTTTAAGCATTTGCCTAGCTTTCATTTTGGGAAAAACGGTATTTTCTCTGCGAATTGATTTCAGAGCGGTGTGCGTCAATATTAACTATTTTTTGCCAACCCTTCATTTTGCAAAAAAAGTGATTTCCTCGGCGAGTTAAGCATTTTGAGAAATTTGCACGTTGATTTCAGAGCGGCATGCATCTTAATTAACTATTGTTTGCCAACCATTCATTTTAGAAGAAAAGTGATTTTCTCGTTGAATTAAGCATTTTGCGTAATTTACCATTGCTTTCCCGAGCGTCTTTAAAGAAAACGTAGTATTTCTTGCCAAACATTCATTTTAGACAAAATGTGATTATATCGGCGAGATAGGCATTTTGAGTAATTTCCCGTTTGATTTCAGAGTAGATTGAATCAAAATTAACTATTTGTTGCCAAATATTCACTTTGGGAAAAAAGGTGATTATATCGGCGAGTTAGGCATTTTCCGTAATTTGCAGTTTGATTTCAGAGCCGATTGCATCAAAATTAACTCTGTGTTGCCAAACATTCACTTTGGAAAAACAAAGTGATTTTCTCGGCGTGTTAAGCATTTTGAGTAATTTGACGTTTGATTTCGGAGCAGATTGAATCAAAATTAACTATTTGTTGCCAAACATTCACTTTGGGAAAAAATGTGATTATATCGGCGAGATAGGCATTCTGAGTAATTTGCACTTTGATTTCAGAGCCGATTGCATCAAAATTAACTCTGTGTTGCCAAACATTCACTTTGGAAAAAAAAGGGATTTTGTCGGCATGTTAAGCATTTTGAGTAATTTACCGTCTAATTTCAGAGCAGAGTGCCTAAAAATAAACTATTTTTAAGCATTTGCCTAGATTTCATTTTGGGAAAAAGTTATTTTCTCTGCGAATTGATTTCAGAGCGGTTTGCGTCAAAATTAACTATTTTTTGCCAACCATTCATTTTGCAAAAAAAGTGATTTCCTCGGGGAGTTAAGCATTTTGAGTAATTTGCACGTTGATTTCAGAGCAGATTGCATCAAAATTAACTCTGTGTTGCCGAACCTTGGGAAAAAAAGTGATTTTCTCGGCGGGTTAAGTATTTTGAGTAATTTGCCGATGCTTTCAGAGTTGCATGCATCAAAATTAACTGTTTTTAAGCATTTGCCTTACTTTCATTTTGGGAAAAAGGTGATTTCCTCGTTGAATTCAGCATTTTGAGTGATTTATCATTGCTTTTCTGAACGTTTTTTGAACGTTTTCTGAAATGTAGTATCTCTTGCCGAACATTCAGTACCAACAAAATGTGATTATATCGGCGAGTTAAGCATTTTGAATAAATTTCTGTTGCTTTTTTAGATCGTCTTGCATCAATTTAACGATTTTCTTCCTTATCTTTCATTTTGGAAAAAAGTGATTTGCATGTTGATTTCAGCGAGCAATTTGCCGTTTGGGTTCAGAGCAGAATGCATCAAAATTAACTATTTTTAAGCATTTGCCTAGCTTTCATTTTGGGAAAAACGGTATTTTCTCTGCGAATTGATTTCAGAGCGGTGTGCGTCAATATTAACTATTTTTTGCCAACCCTTCATTTTGCAAAAAAAGTGATTTCCTCGGCGAGTTAAGCATTTTGAGAAATTTGCACGTTGATTTCAGAGCGGCATGCATCTTAATTAACTATTGTTTGCCAACCATTCATTTTAGAAGAAAAGTGATTTTCTCGTTGAATTAAGCATTTTGCGTAATTTACCATTGCTTTCCCGAGCGTCTTTAAAGAAAACGTAGTATTTCTTGCCAAACATTCATTTTAGACAAAATGTGATTATATCGGCGAGATAGGCATTTTGAGTAATTTCCCGTTTGATTTCAGAGTAGATTGAATCAAAATTAACTATTTGTTGCCAAATATTCACTTTGGGAAAAAAGGTGATTATATCGGCGAGTTAGGCATTTTCCGTAATTTGCAGTTTGATTTCAGAGCCGATTGCATCAAAATTAACTCTGTGTTGCCAAACATTCACTTTGGAAAAACAAAGTGATTTTCTCGGCGTGTTAAGCATTTTGAGTAATTTGACGTTTGATTTCGGAGCAGATTGAATCAAAATTAACTATTTGTTGCCAAACATTCACTTTGGGAAAAAATGTGATTATATCGGCGAGATAGGCATTCTGAGTAATTTGCACTTTGATTTCAGAGCCGATTGCATCAAAATTAACTCTGTGTTGCCAAACATTCACTTTGGAAAAAAAAGGGATTTTGTCGGCATGTTAAGCATTTTGAGTAATTTACCGTCTAATTTCAGAGCAGAGTGCCTAAAAATAAACTATTTTTAAGCATTTGCCTAGATTTCATTTTGGGAAAAAGTTATTTTCTCTGCGAATTGATTTCAGAGCGGTTTGCGTCAAAATTAACTATTTTTTGCCAACCATTCATTTTGCAAAAAAAGTGATTTCCTCGGGGAGTTAAGCATTTTGAGTAATTTGCACGTTGATTTCAGAGCAGATTGCATCAAAATTAACTCTGTGTTGCCGAACCTTGGGAAAAAAAGTGATTTTCTCGGCGGGTTAAGTATTTTGAGTAATTTGCCGATGCTTTCAGAGTTGCATGCATCAAAATTAACTGTTTTTAAGCATTTGCCTTACTTTCATTTTGGGAAAAAGGTGATTTCCTCGTTGAATTCAGCATTTTGAGTGATTTATCATTGCTTTTCTGAACGTTTTTTGAACGTTTTCTGAAATGTAGTATCTCTTGCCGAACATTCAGTACCAACAAAATGTGATTATATCGGCGAGTTAAGCATTTTGAATAAATTTCTGTTGCTTTTTTAGATCGTCTTGCATCAATTTAACGATTTTCTTCCTTATCTTTCATTTTGGAAAAAAGTGATTTGCATGTTGATTTCAGCGAGCAATTTGCCGTTTGGGTTCAGAGCAGAATGCATCAAAATTAACTATTTTTAAGCATTTGCCTAGCTTTCATTTTGGGAAAAACGGTATTTTCTCTGCGAATTGATTTCAGAGCGGCGTGCGTCAAAATTAACTATTTTTTGCCAACCCTTCATTTTGCAAAAAAAGTGATTTCCTCGGCGAGTTAAGCATTTTGAGAAATTTGCACGTTGATTTCAGAGCGGCATGCATCTTAATTAACTATTGTTTGCCAACCATTCATTTTAGAAGAAAAGTGATTTTCTCGTTGAATTAAGCATTTTGCGTAATTTACCATTGCTTTCCCGAGCGTCTTTAAAGAAAACGTAGTATTTCTTGCCAAACATTCATTTTAGACAAAATGTGATTATATCGGCGAGATAGGCATTTTGAGTAATTTCCCGTTTGATTTCAGAGTAGATTGAATCAAAATTAACTATTTGTTGCCAAATATTCACTTTGGGAAAAAAGGTGATTATATCGGCGAGTTAGGCATTTTCCGTAATTTGCAGTTTGATTTCAGAGCCGATTGCATCAAAATTAACTCTGTGTTGCCAAACATTCACTTTGGAAAAACAAAGTGATTTTCTCGGCGTGTTAAGCATTTTGAGTAATTTGACGTTTGATTTCGGAGCAGATTGAATCAAAATTAACTATTTGTTGCCAAACATTCACTTTGGGAAAAAATGTGATTATATCGGCGAGTTAGGCATTTTCGGTAATTTGCAGTTTTATTTCAGAGCCGATTGCATCAAAATTAACTCTGTGTTGCCAAACATTCACCTTGGGGGAAAAAAGTGATTTTCTCGGTGAGTTAAGCATTTTGAGTAGTTTATCGATGCTTTCAGAGTTGCATGCATCAAACATCATGTGTTCAAAGCAGAATGCATGAAAATTAACTATTTTTAAACATGTGCCTAGCTTTCATTTTGTGAAAAAAGTTATTGTCTCTGCGAGTTGATTTCAGAGCGGTGTGCATCAAAATTAACTATTTCTTGCCAACCATTCACTTTCGAAAAAAAGTGATTTTCTTGTTGAATTAAGCATTTTGAGTAATTTACCATTGCTTTCCAGAGCGTCTTTAATGAAATCGTAGTATTTCATGCAAACATTCATTTTAGACATGTGAATATATCGGCTAGTTAGGCATTTTGAATACTTTACTGTTTTCTTTTAGAGCGTCTTGCATCAAAATTAACTATATTTTGCCAACCATTCATTTTGCTAAAAATAGTGATTTTTTTTCTTCGAGTTAAGCATTTTGAGTAATTTGCCGTTTATTTTCAGAGCTGAATGTATCAATACTAACTATTTTTAAGCATTTGCCTAATTTTCATTTTGGGGAAAAAAGTGATTTCCTCTGCGAGTTGATTTGAGAGCAGTGTGCATCAAAATTACCTATTTTTTTGCCAACCATTCACCTTGGAGAAAAAAAGTGATTTTCTCGGCGGGTTAAGCATTTTGAGTAATTTGCCGTTGCTTTCAGAGCGTCTTTAATGAAAACGTAGTTTTTCTTCCCGAACATTCATTTTAGACAAAATGTGATTATATCGGCGAGATAGGCATTTTGAGTAATTTCCCGTTTGATTTCAGAGTAGATTGAATCAAAATTAACTATTTGTTGCCAAACATTCACTTTGGAAAAACAAAGTGATTTTCTCGGCGTGTTAAGCATTTTGAGTAATTTGCCGTTTGATTTCAGAGCAGATTGCATCAAAATTAACTCTGTGTTGCCAAACATACACCTTGGAAAAAACGTTATTTTCTCTGCGAATTGATTTCAGAGCGACGTGCGTCAAAATTAACTATTTTTTGCCAACCTTTCATTTTGCAAAAAAAGTGATTTCCTCGGCGAGTTAAGCATTTTGAGTAATTTGCACGTTGATTTCAGAGCAGATTGGATCAAAATTAAATCTGTGTTGCCAAACATTCACCTTGGGGGAATAAAGTGATTTTCCCGGCGGGTTAAGTATTTGTAGTAATTTGCCGATGCTTTCAGAGTTGCATGCATCAAAATTAACTGTTTTTAAGCATTTGCCTTACTTTCAGTTTGGGAAAAAGGTGATTTTCACGTTGAATTCTGCATTTTGAGTGATTTATCGTTTTTCTGAACGTTTGTTGAACGTTTTCTGAAATGTAGTATCTCTTGCCGAACATTCAGTACCAACAAAATGTGATTATATCGGCGAGTTAAGCATTTTGAATAAATTTCTGTTGCTTTTTTAGATCGTCTTGCATCAATTTAACGATTTTCTTCCTTATCTTTCATTTTGGAAAAAAGTGATTTGCATGTTGATTTCAGCGAGCAATTTGCCGTTTGGGTTCAGAGCAGAATGCATCAAAATTAACTATTTTTAAGCATTTGCCTAGCTTTCATTTTGGGAAAAACGGTATTTTCTCTGCGAATTGATTTCAGAGCGGTGTGCGTCAAAATTAACTATTTTTTGCCAACCCTTCATTTTGCAAAAAAAGTGATTTCCTCGGCGAGTTAAGCATTTTGAGAAATTTGCACGTTGATTTCAGAGCGGCATGCATCTTAATTAACTATTGTTTGCCAACCATTCATTTTAGAAGAAAAGTGATTTTCTCGTTGAATTAAGCATTTTGCGTAATTTACCATTGCTTTCCCGAGCGTCTTTAAAGAAAACGTAGTATTTCTTGCCAAACATTCATTTTAGACAAAATGTGATTATATCGGCGAGATAGGCATTTTGAGTAATTTCCCGTTTGATTTCAGAGTAGATTGAATCAAATTAACTATTTGTTGCCAAATATTCACTTTGGGAAAAAAGGTGATTATATCGGCGAGTTAGGCATTTTCCGTAATTTGCAGTTTGATTTCAGAGCCGATTGCATCAAAATTAACTCTGTGTTGCCAAACATTCACTTTGGAAAAACAAATTGATTTTCTCGGCGTGTTAAGCATTTTGAGTAATTTGACGTTTGATTTCGGAGCAGATTGAATCAAAATTAACTATTTGTTGCCAAACATTCACTTTGGGAAAAAATGTGATTATATCGGCGAGTTAGGCATTTTCGGTAATTTGCAGTTTGATTTCAGAGCCGATTGCATCAGAATTAACTCTGTGTTGCCAAACATTCACCTTGGGGGAAAAAAGTGATTTTCTCGGTGGGTTAAGCATTTTGAGTAGTTTATCGATGCTTTCAGAGTTGCATGCATCAAACATCATGTGTTCAGAGCAGAATGCATGAAAATTAACTATTTTTAAACATGTGCCTAGCTTTCATTTTGTGAAAATAGTTATTGTCTCTGCGAGTTGATTTCAGAGCGGTGTGCATCAAAATTAACTATTTCTTGCCAACCATTCACTTTCGAAAAAAAGTGATTTTCTTGTTGAATTAAGCATTTTGAGTAATTTACCATTGCTTTCCAGAGCGTCTTTAATGAAAACGTAGTATTTCATGCAAACATTCATTTTAGACATGTGAATATATCGGCGAGTTAGGCATTTTGAATACTTTACTGTTTTCTTTTAGAGCGTCTTGCATCAAAATTAACTATATTTTGCCAACCATTCATTTTGCTAAAAATAGTGATTTTTTTTTCTTCGAGTTACGCATTTTGAGTAATTTGCCGTTTATTTTCAGAGCTGAATGTATCAATACTACCTATTTTTAAGCATTTGCCTAATTTTTATTTTGGGGAAAAAAGTGATTTCCTCTGCGAGTTGATTTGAGAGCAGTGTGCATCAAAATTACCTATTTTTTTGCCAACCATTCATCTTGGGGAAAAAAAGTGATTTTCTCGGCGGGTTAAGCATTTTGAGTAATTTGCCGTTGCTTTCAGAGCGTCTTTAATGAAAACGTAGTTTTTCTTGCCGAACATTCATTTTAGACAAAATGTGATTATATCGGCGAAATAGGCATTTTGAGTAATTTGCCGTTTGATTTCAGAGCTGATTGAATCAAAATTAACTATTTGTTGCCAAACATTCACTTTTGGGAAAAAAGTGATTATATCGGCGAGTTAGGCATTTTCAGTAATTTGCAGTTTGATTTCAGAGCCGATTGCATCAAAATTAATCCTGTGTTGCCAAACATTCACTTTGGAAAAAAATGGGATTTTGTCGGCATGTTATGCATTTTGAGTAATTTACCGTTTAATTTCAGAGCAGATTGCCTCAAAATAAACTATTTTTAAGCATTTGCCTAGCTTTCATTTTGGGAAAAAAGTTATTTTCTCTGCGAATTGATTTCAGAGCGGCGTGCGTCAAAATTAACTATTTTTTGCCAACCCTTCATTTTGCAAAAAAAGTGATTGCCTCGGGGAGTTAAGCATTTTGAGTAATTTGCACGTTGATTTCAGAGCAGATTGCATCAAAATTAACTCTGTGTTGCCAAACATTCACCTTGGGACAAAAAGTGATTTTCTCGGCGGGTTAAGTATTTTGAGTAATTTGCCGATGCTTTCAGAGTTGCATGCATCAAAATTAACTGTTTTTAAGCATTTGCCTTACTTTCATTTTGGGAAAAAAGTGATTTCCTCGTTGAATTCAGCATTTTGAGTGATTTATCGTTTTTCTGTACGTTTTTCATGAAAACGTAGTATCTCTTGCGGGACATTCAGTACCAACAATATATGATTTTATCGGCGAGTTAAGCATTTTGAATAATTTTCTGTTATTTTTTTTTAGATCGTCTTGCATCAAATTTAACGATTTGCTTCCCAATCATTGATTTTGCAAAAAAGTGATTTGCATGTTGATTTCAGCGAGTAATTTGCCGTTTGGGTTCAGAGCAGAATGCATCAAAATTAACTATTTTTAAGCATTTGCCTAGCTTTCATTTTGGGAAAAACGGTATTTTCTCTGCGAATTGATTTCAGGGCGGCGTGCGTCAAAATTAACTATTTTTTGCCAACCCTTAATTTTGCAAAAAAAGTGATTTTCTCGTTGAATTAAGCATTTTGAGTAATTTACCATTGCTTTCCAGAGCGTCTTTAATGAAAACGTAGTATTTCTTGCCAAACATTCATTTTAGACAAAATGTGATTATATCGGCGAGATAGGCATTTTGAGTAATTTGCACTTTGATTTCAGAGCCGATTGCATCAAAATTAACTCTGTGTTGCCAAACATTCACTTTGGAAAAAAAAGGGATTTTGTCGGCATGTTAAGCATTTTGAGTAATTTACCGTCTAATTTCAGAGCAGAGTGCCTAAAAATAAACTATTTTTAAGCATTTGCCTAGCTTTCATTTTGGGAAAAAGTTATTTTCTCTGCGAATTGATTTCAGAGCGGTTTGCGTCAAAATTAACTATTTTTTGCCAACCATTCATTTTGCAAAAAAAGTGATTTCCTCGGGGAGTTAAGCATTTTGAGTAATTTGCACGTTGATTTCAGAGCAGATTGCATCAAAATTAACTCTGTGTTGCCGAACCTTGGGAAAAAAAGTGATTTTCTCGGCGGGTTAAGTATTTTGAGTAATTTGCCGATGCTTTCAGAGTTGCATGCATCAAAATTAACTGTTTTTAAGCATTTGCCTTACTTTCATTTTGGGGAAAAGGTGATTTCCTCGTTGAATTCAGCATTTTGAGTGATTTATCATTGCTTTTCTGAACGTTTTTTGAACGTTTTCTGAAATGTAGTATCTCTTGCCGAACATTCAGTACCAACAAAATGTGATTATATCGGCGAGTTAAGCATTTTGAATAAATTTCTGTGTCTTTTTTAGATCGTCTTGCATCAATTTAACGATTTTCTTCCTTATCTTTCATTTTGGAAAAAAGTGATTTGCATGTTGATTTCAGCGAGCAATTTGCCGATTGGGTTCAGAGCAGAATGCATCAAAATTAACTATTTTTAAGCATTTGCCTAGCTTTCATTTTGGGAAAAACGGTATTTTCTCTGCGAATTGATTTCAGAGCGGTGTGCGTCAATATTAACTATTTTTTGCCAACCCTTCATTTTGCAAAAAAAGTGATTTCCTCGGCGAGTTAAGCATTTTGAGAAATTTGCACGTTGATTTCAGAGCGGCATGCATCTTAATTAACTATTGTTTGCCAACCATTCATTTTAGAAGAAAAGTGATTTTCTCGTTGAATTAAGCATTTTGCGTAATTTACCATTGCTTTCCCGAGCGTCTTTAAAGAAAACGTAGTATTTCTTGCCAAACATTCATTTTAGACAAAATGTGATTATATCGGCGAGATAGGCATTTTGAGTAATTTCCCGTTTGATTTCAGAGTAGATTGAATCAAAATTAACTATTTGTTGCCAAACATTCACTTTGGAAAAACAAAGTGATTTTCTCGGCGTGTTAAGCATTTTGAGTAATTTGCCGTTTGATTTCAGAGCAGATTGCATCAAAATTAACTCTGTGTTGCCAAACATACACCTTGGAAAAAACGTTATTTTCTCTGCGAATTGATTTCAGAGCGACGTGCGTCAAAATTAACTATTTTTTGCCAACCTTTCCTTTTTGCAAAAAAAGTGATTTCCTCGGCGAGTTAAGCATTTTGAGTAATTTGCACGTTGATTTCAGAGCAGATTGGATCAAAATTAAATCTGTGTTGCCAAACATTCACCTTGGGGGAATAAAGTGATTTTCCCGGCGGGTTAAGTATTTGTAGTAATTTGCCGATGCTTTCAGAGTTGCATGCATCAAAATTAACTGTTTTTAAGCATTTGCCTTACTTTCAGTTTGGGAAAAAGGTGATTTTCACGTTGAATTCTGCATTTTGAGTGATTTATCGTTTTTCTGAACGTTTGTTGAACGTTTTCTGAAATGTAGTATCTCTTGCCGAACATTCAGTACCAACAAAATGTGATTATATCGGCGAGTTAAGCATTTTGAATAAATTTCTGTTGCTTTTTTAGATCGTCTTGCATCAATTTAACGATTTTCTTCCTTATCTTTCATTTTGGAAAAAAGTGATTTGCATGTTGATTTCAGCGAGCAATTTGCCGTTTGGGTTCAGAGCAGAATGCATCAAAATTAACTATTTTTAAGCATTTGCCTAGCTTTCATTTTGGGAAAAACGGTATTTTCTCTGCGAATTGATTTCAGAGCGGTGTGCGTCAAAATTAACTATTTTTTGCCAACCCTTCATTTTGCAAAAAAAGTGATTTCCTCGGCGAGTTAAGCATTTTGAGAAATTTGCACGTTGATTTCAGAGCGGCATGCATCTTAATTAACTATTGTTTGCCAACCATTCATTTTAGAAGAAAAGTGATTTTCTCGTTGAATTAAGCATTTTGCGTAATTTACCATTGCTTTCCCGAGCGTCTTTAAAGAAAACGTAGTATTTCTTGCCAAACATTCATTTTAGACAAAATGTGATTATATCGGCGAGATAGGCATTTTGAGTAATTTCCCGTTTGATTTCAGAGTAGATTGAATCAAAATTAACTATTTGTTGCCAAATATTCACTTTGGGAAAAAAGGTGATTATATCGGCGAGTTAGGCATTTTCCGTAATTTGCAGTTTGATTTCAGAGCCGATTGCATCAAAATTAACTCTGTGTTGCCAAACATTCACTTTGGAAAAACAAATTGATTTTCTCGGCGTGTTAAGCATTTTGAGTAATTTGACGTTTGATTTCGGAGCAGATTGAATCAAAATTAACTATTTGTTGCCAAACATTCACTTTGGGAAAAAATGTGATTATATCGGCGAGTTAGGCATTTTCGGTAATTTGCAGTTTGATTTCAGAGCCGATTGCATCAGAATTAACTCTGTGTTGCCAAACATTCACCTTGGGGGAAAAAAGTGATTTTCTCGGTGGGTTAAGCATTTTGAGTAGTTTATCGATGCTTTCAGAGTTGCATGCATCAAACATCATGTGTTCAGAGCAGAATGCATGAAAATTAACTATTTTTAAACATGTGCCTAGCTTTCATTTTGTGAAAATAGTTATTGTCTCTGCGAGTTGATTTCAGAGCGGTGTGCATCAAAATTAACTATTTCTTGCCAACCATTCACTTTCGAAAAAAAGTGATTTTCTTGTTGAATTAAGCATTTTGAGTAATTTACCATTGCTTTCCAGAGCGTCTTTAATGAAAACGTAGTATTTCATGCAAACATTCATTTTAGACATGTGAATATATCGGCGAGTTAGGCATTTTGAATACTTTACTGTTTTCTTTTAGAGCGTCTTGCATCAAAATTAACTATATTTTGCCAACCATTCATTTTGCTAAAAATAGTGATTTTTTTTTCTTCGAGTTAAGCATTTTGAGTAATTTGCCGTTTATTTTCAGAGCTGAATGTATCAATACTACCTATTTTTAAGCATTTGCCTAATTTTTATTTTGGGGAAAAAAGTGATTTCCTCTGCGAGTTGATTTGAGAGCAGTGTGCATCAAAATTACCTATTTTTTTGCCAACCATTCATCTTGGGGAAAAAAAGTGATTTTCTCGGCGGGTTAAGCATTTTGAGTAATTTGCCGTTGCTTTCAGAGCGTCTTTAATGAAAACGTAGTTTTTCTTGCCGAACATTCATTTTAGACAAAATGTGATTATATCGGCGAAATAGGCATTTTGAGTAATTTGCCGTTTGATTTCAGAGCTGATTGAATCAAAATTAACTATTTGTTGCCAAACATTCACTTTTGGGAAAAAAGTGATTATATCGGCGAGTTAGGCATTTTCAGTAATTTGCAGTTTGATTTCAGAGCCGATTGCATCAAAATTAATCCTGTGTTGCCAAACATTCACTTTGGAAAAAAATGGGATTTTGTCGGCATGTTATGCATTTTGAGTAATTTACCGTTTAATTTCAGAGCAGATTGCATCAAAATAAACTATTTTTAAGCATTTGCCTAGCTTTCATTTTGGGAAAAAAGTTATTTTCTCTGCGAATTGATTTCAGAGCGGCGTGCGTCAAAATTAACTATTTTTTGCCAACCCTTCATTTTGCAAAAAAAGTGATTGCCTCGGGGAGTTAAGCATTTTGAGTAATTTGCACGTTGATTTCAGAGCAGATTGCATCAAAATTAACTCTGTGTTGCCAAACATTCACCTTGGGACAAAAAGTGATTTTCTCGGCGGGTTAAGTATTTTGAGTAATTTGCCGATGCTTTCAGAGTTGCATGCATCAAAATTAACTGTTTTTAAGCATTTGCCTTACTTTCATTTTGGGAAAAAAGTGATTTCCTCGTTGAATTCAGCATTTTGAGTGATTTATCGTTTTTCTGTACGTTTTTCATGAAAACGTAGTATCTCTTGCGGGACATTCAGTACCAACAATATATGATTTTATCGGCGAGTTAAGCATTTTGAATAATTTTCTGTTATTTTTTTTAGATCGTCTTGCATCAAATTTAACGATTTGCTTCCCAATCATTCATTTTGCAAAAAAGTGATTTGCATGTTGATTTCAGCGAGTAATTTGCCGTTTGGGTTCAGAGCAGAATGCATCAAAATTAACTATTTTTAAGCATTTGCCTAGCTTTCATTTTGGGAAAAACGGTATTTTCTCTGCGAATTGATTTCAGGGCGGCGTGCGTCAAAATTAACTATTTTTTGCCAACCCTTAATTTTGCAAAAAAAGTGATTTTCTCGTTGAATTAAGCATTTTGAGTAATTTACCATTGCTTTCCAGAGCGTCTTTAATGAAAACGTAGTATTTCTTGCCAAACATTCATTTTAGACAAAATGTGATTATATCGGCGAGATAGGCATTTTGAGTAATTTGCACTTTGATTTCAGAGCCGATTGCATCAAAATTAACTCTGTGTTGCCAAACATTCACTTTGGAAAAAAAAGGGATTTTGTCGGCATGTTAAGCATTTTGAGTAATTTACCGTCTAATTTCAGAGCAGAGTGCCTAAAAATAAACTATTTTTAAGCATTTGCCTAGCTTTCATTTTGGGAAAAAGTTATTTTCTCTGCGAATTGATTTCAGAGCGGTTTGCGTCAAAATTAACTATTTTTTGCCAACCATTCATTTTGCAAAAAAAGTGATTTCCTCGGGGAGTTAAGCATTTTGAGTAATTTGCACGTTGATTTCAGAGCAGATTGCATCAAAATTAACTCTGTGTTGCCGAACCTTGGGAAAAAAAGTGATTTTCTCGGCGGGTTAAGTATTTTGAGTAATTTGCCGATGCTTTCAGAGTTGCATGCATCAAAATTAACTGTTTTTAAGCATTTGCCTTACTTTCATTTTGGGGAAAAGGTGATTTCCTCGTTGAATTCAGCATTTTGAGTGATTTATCATTGCTTTTCTGAACGTTTTTTGAACGTTTTCTGAAATGTAGTATCTCTTGCCGAACATTCAGTACCAACAAAATGTGATTATATCGGCGAGTTAAGCATTTTGAATAAATTTCTGTTGCTTTTTTAGATCGTCTTGCATCAATTTAACGATTTTCTTCCTTATCTTTCATTTTGGAAAAAAGTGATTTGCATGTTGATTTCAGCGAGCAATTTGCCGATTGGGTTCAGAGCAGAATGCATCAAAATTAACTATTTTTAAGCATTTGCCTAGCTTTCATTTTGGGAAAAACGGTATTTTCTCTGCGAATTGATTTCAGAGCGGTGTGCGTCAATATTAACTATTTTTTGCCAACCCTTCATTTTGCAAAAAAAGTGATTTCCTCGGCGAGTTAAGCATTTTGAGAAATTTGCACGTTGATTTCAGAGCGACATGCATCTTAATTAACTATTGTTTGCCAACCATTCATTTTAGAAGAAAAGTGATTTTCTCGTTGAATTAAGCATTTTGCGTAATTTACCATTGCTTTCCCGAGCGTCTTTAAAGAAAACGTAGTATTTCTTGCCAAACATTCATTTTAGACAAAATGTGATTATATCGGCGAGATAGGCATTTTGAGTAATTTCCCGTTTGATTTCAGAGTAGATTGAATCAAAATTAACTATTTGTTGCCAAATATTCACTTTGGGAAAAAAGGTGATTATATCGGCGAGTTAGGCATTTTCCGTAATTTGCAGTTTGATTTCAGAGCCGATTGCATCAAAATTAACTCTGTGTTGCCAAACATTCACTTTGGAAAAACAAAGTGATTTTCTCGGCGTGTTAAGCATTTTGAGTAATTTGACGTTTGATTTCGGAGCAGATTGAATCAAAATTAACTATTTGTTGCCAAACATTCACTTTGGGAAAAAATGTGATTATATCGGCGAGATAGGCATTTTGAGTAATTTGCACTTTGATTTCAGAGCCGATTGCATCAAAATTAACTCTGTGTTGCCAAACATTCACTTTGGAAAAAAAAGGGATTTTGTCGGCATGTTAAGCATTTTGAGTAATTTACCGTCTAATTTCAGAGCAGAGTGCCTAAAAATAAACTATTTTTAAGCATTTGCCTAGCTTTCATTTTGGGAAAAAGTTATTTTCTCTGCGAATTGATTTCAGAGCGGTTTGCGTCAAAATTAACTATTTTTTGCCAACCATTCATTTTGCAAAAAAAGTGATTTCCTCGGGGAGTTAAGCATTTTGAGTAATTTGCACGTTGATTTCAGAGCAGATTGCATCAAAATTAACTCTGTGTTGCCGAACCTTGGGAAAAAAAGTGATTTTCTCGGCGGGTTAAGTATTTTGAGTAATTTGCCGATGCTTTCAGAGTTGCATGCATCAAAATTAACTGTTTTTAAGCATTTGCCTTACTTTCATTTTGGGAAAAAGGTGATTTCCTCGTTGAATTCAGCATTTTGAGTGATTTATCATTGCTTTTCTGAACGTTTTTTGAACGTTTTCTGAAATGTAGTATCTCTTGCCGAACATTCAGTACCAACAAAATGTGATTATATCGGCGAGTTAAGCATTTTGAATAAATTTCTGTTGCTTTTTTAGATCGTCTTGCATCAATTTAACGATTTTCTTCCTTATCTTTCATTTTGGAAAAAAGTGATTTGCATGTTGATTTCAGCGAGCAATTTGCCGTTTGGGTTCAGAGCAGAATGCATCAAAATTAACTATTTTTAAGCATTTGCCTAGCTTTCATTTTGGGAAAAACGGTATTTTCTCTGCGAATTGATTTCAGAGCGGTGTGCGTCAAAATTAACTATTTTTTGCCAACCCTTCATTTTGCAAAAAAAGTGATTTCCTCGGCGAGTTAAGCATTTTGAGAAATTTGCACGTTGATTTCAGAGCGGCATGCATCTTAATTAACTATTGTTTGCCAACCATTCATTTTAGAAGAAAAGTGATTTTCTCGTTGAATTAAGCATTTTGCGTAATTTACCATTGCTTTCCCGAGCGTCTTTAAAGAAAACGTAGTATTTCTTGCCAAACATTCATTTTAGACAAAATGTGATTATATCGGCGAGATAGGCATTTTGAGTAATTTCCCGTTTGATTTCAGAGTAGATTGAATCAAAATTAACTATTTGTTGCCAAATATTCACTTTGGGAAAAAAGGTGATTATATCGGCGAGTTAGGCATTTTCCGTAATTTGCAGTTTGATTTCAGAGCCGATTGCATCAAAATTAACTCTGTGTTGCCAAACATTCACTTTGGAAAAACAAATTGATTTTCTCGGCGTGTTAAGCATTTTGAGTAATTTGACGTTTGATTTCGGAGCAGATTGAATCAAAATTAACTATTTGTTGCCAAACATTCACTTTGGGAAAAAATGTGATTATATCGGCGAGTTAGGCATTTTCGGTAATTTGCAGTTTGATTTCAGAGCCGATTGCATCAGAATTAACTCTGTGTTGCCAAACATTCACCTTGGGGGGAAAAAAGTGATTTTCTCGGTGGGTTAAGCATTTTGAGTAGTTTATCGATGCTTTCAGAGTTGCATGCATCAAACATCATGTGTTCAGAGCAGAATGCATGAAAATTAACTATTTTTAAACATGTGCCTAGCTTTCATTTTGTGAAAAAAGTTATTGTCTCTGCGAGTTGATTTCAGAGCGGTGTGCATCAAAATTAACTATTTCTTGCCAACCATTCACTTTCGAAAAAAAGTGATTTTCTTGTTGAATTAAGCATTTTGAGTAATTTACCATTGCTTTCCAGAGCGTCTTTAATGAAAACGTAGTATTTCATGCAAACATTCATTTTAGACATGTAAATATATCGGCGAGTTAGGCATTTTGAATACTTTACTGTTTTCTTTTCGAGCGTCTTGCATCAAAATTAACTATATTTTGCCAACCATTCATTTTGCTAAAAATAGTGATTTTTTTTTCTTCGAGTTAAGCATTTTGAGTAATTTGCCGTTTATTTTCAGAGCTGAATGTATCAATACTAACTATTTTTAAGCATTTGCCTAATTTTTATTTTGGGGAAAAAAGTGATTTCCTCTGCGAGTTGATTTGAGAGCAGTGTGCATCAAAATTACCTATTTTTTTGCCAACCATTCATCTTGGGGAAAAAAAGTGATTTTCTCGGCGGGTTAAGCATTTTGAGTAATTTGCCGTTGCTTTCAGAGCGTCTTTAATGAAAACGTAGTTTTTCTTGCCGAACATTCATTTTAGACAAAATGTGATTATATCGGCGAAATAGGCATTTTGAGTAATTTGCCGTTTGATTTCAGAGCTGATTGAATCAAAATTAACTATTTGTTGCCAAACATTCACTTTTGGGAAAAAAGTGATTATATCGGCGAGTTAGGCATTTTCAGTAATTTGCAGTTTGATTTCAGAGCCGATTGCATCAAAATTAACCCTGTGTTGCCAAACATTCACTTTGGAAAAAAATGGGATTTTGTCGGCATGTTATGCATTTTGAGTAATTTACCGTTTAATTTCAGAGCAGATTGCCTCAAAATAAACTATTTTTAAGCATTTGCCTTGCTATCATTTTGGGAAAAAAGTTATTTTCTCTGCGAATTGATTTCAGAGCGGCGTGCGTCAAAATTAACTATTTTTTGCCAACCCTTCATTTTGCAAAAAAAGTGATTGCCTCGGGGAGTTAAGCATTTTGAGTAATTTGCACGTTGATTTCAGAGCAGATTGCATCAAAATTAACTCTGTGTTGCCAAACATTCACCTTGGGACAAAAAGTGATTTTCTCGGCGGGTTAAGTATTTTGAGTAATTTGCCGATGCTTTCAGAGTTGCATGCATCAAAATTAACTGTTTTTAAGCATTTGCCTTACTTTCATTTTGGGAAAAAAGTGATTTCCTCGTTGAATTCAGCATTTTGAGTGATTTATCGTTTTTCTGTACGTTTTTCATGAAAACGTAGTATCTCTTGCGGGACATTCAGTACCAACAATATATGATTTTATCGGCGAGTTAAGCATTTTGAATAATTTTCTGTTATTTTTTTTAGATCGTCTTGCATCAAATTTAACGATTTGCTTCCCAATCATTCATTTTGCAAAAAAGTGATTTGCATGTTGATTTCAGCGAGTAATTTGCCGTTTGGGTTCAGAGCAGAATGCATCAAAATTAACTATTTTTAAGCATTTGCCTAGCTTTCATTTTGGGAAAAACGGTATTTTCTCTGCGAATTGATTTCAGGGCGGCGTGCGTCAAAATTAACTATTTTTTGCCAACCCTTAATTTTGCAAAAAAAGTGATTTTCTCGTTGAATTAAGCATTTTGAGTAATTTACCATTGCTTTCCAGAGCGTCTTTAATGAAAACGTAGTATTTCTTGCCAAACATTCATTTTAGACAAAATGTGATTATATCGGCGAGATAGGCATTTTGAGTAATTTGCACTTTGATTTCAGAGCCGATTGCATCAAAATTAACTCTGTGTTGCCAAACATTCACTTTGGAAAAAAAAGGGATTTTGTCGGCATGTTAAGCATTTTGAGTAATTTACCGTCTAATTTCAGAGCAGAGTGCCTAAAAATAAACTATTTTTAAGCATTTGCCTAGCTTTCATTTTGGGAAAAAGTTATTTTCTCTGCGAATTGATTTCAGAGCGGTTTGCGTCAAAATTAACTATTTTTTGCCAACCATTCATTTTGCAAAAAAAGTGATTTCCTCGGGGAGTTAAGCATTTTGAGTAATTTGCACGTTGATTTCAGAGCAGATTGCATCAAAATTAACTCTGTGTTGCCGAACCTTGGGAAAAAAAGTGATTTTCTCGGCGGGTTAAGTATTTTGAGTAATTTGCCGATGCTTTCAGAGTTGCATGCATCAAAATTAACTGTTTTTAAGCATTTGCCTTACTTTCATTTTGGGAAAAAGGTGATTTCCTCGTTGAATTCAGCATTTTGAGTGATTTATCATTGCTTTTCTGAACGTTTTTTGAACGTTTTCTGAAATGTAGTATCTCTTGCCGAACATTCAGTACCAACAAAATGTGATTATATCGGCGAGTTAAGCATTTTGAATAAATTTCTGTTGCTTTTTTAGATCGTCTTGCATCAATTTAACGATTTTCTTCCTTATCTTTCATTTTGGAAAAAAGTGATTTGCATGTTGATTTCAGCGAGCAATTTGCCGTTTGGGTTCAGAGCAGAATGCATCAAAATTAACTATTTTTAAGCATTTGCCTAGCTTTCATTTTGGGAAAAACGGTATTTTCTCTGCGAATTGATTTCAGAGCGGTGTGCGTCAATATTAACTATTTTTTGCCAACCCTTCATTTTGCAAAAAAAGTGATTTCCTCGGCGAGTTAAGCATTTTGAGAAATTTGCACGTTGATTTCAGAGCGGCATGCATCTTAATTAACTATTGTTTGCCAACCATTCATTTTAGAAGAAAAGTGATTTTCTCGTTGAATTAAGCATTTTGCGTAATTTACCATTGCTTTCCCGAGCGTCTTTAAAGAAAACGTAGTATTTCTTGCCAAACATTCATTTTAGACAAAATGTGATTATATCGGCGAGATAGGCATTTTGAGTAATTTCCCGTTTGATTTCAGAGTAGATTGAATCAAAATTAACTATTTGTTGCCAAATATTCACTTTGGGAAAAAAGGTGATTATATCGGCGAGTTAGGCATTTTCCGTAATTTGCAGTTTGATTTCAGAGCCGATTGCATCAAAATTAACTCTGTGTTGCCAAACATTCACTTTGGAAAAACAAAGTGATTTTCTCGGCGTGTTAAGCATTTTGAGTAATTTGACGTTTGATTTCGGAGCAGATTGAATCAAAATTAACTATTTGTTGCCAAACATTCACTTTGGGAAAAAATGTGATTATATCGGCGAGTTAGGCATTTTCGGTAATTTGCAGTTTGATTTCAGAGCCGATTGCATCAGAATTAACTCTGTGTTGCCAAACATTCACCTTGGGGGGAAAAAAAGTGATTTTCTCGGTGGGTTAAGCATTTTGAGTAGTTTATCGATGCTTTCAGAGTTGCATGCATCAAACATCATGTGTTCAGAGCAGAATGCATGAAAATTAACTATTTTTAAACATGTGCCTAGCTTTCATTTTGTGAAAAAAGTTATTGTCTCTGCGAGTTGATTTCAGAGCGGTGTGCATCAAAATTAACTATTTCTTGCCAACCATTCACTTTCGAAAAAAAGTGATTTTCTTGTTGAATTAAGCATTTTGAGTAATTTACCATTGCTTTCCAGAGCGTCTTTAATGAAAACGTAGTATTTCATGCAAACATTCATTTTAGACATGTGAATATATCGGCGAGTTAGGCATTTTGAATACTTTACTGTTTTCTTTTAGAGCGTCTTGCATCAAAATTAACTATATTTTGCCAACCATTCATTTTGCTAAAAATAGTGATTTTTTTTTCTTCGAGTTAAGCATTTTGAGTAATTTGCCGTTTATTTTCAGAGCTGAATGTATCAATACTAACTATTTTTAATCATTTGCCTAATTTTTATTTTGGGGAAAAAAGTGATTTCCTCTGCGAGTTGATTTGAGAGCAGTGTGCATCAAAATTACCTATTTTTTTGCCAACCATTCATCTTGGGGAAAAAAAGTGATTTTCTCGGCGGGTTAAGCATTTTGAGTAATTTGCCGTTTGATTTCAGAGCTGATTGAATCAAAATTAACTATTTGTTGCCAAACATTCACTTTTGGGAAAAAAGGGATTATATCGGCGAGTTAGGCATTTTCAGTAATTTGCAGTTTGATTTCAGAGCCGATTGCATCAAAATTAACCCTGTGTTGCCAAACATTCACTTTGGAAAAAAATGGGATTTTGTCGGCATGTTATGCATTTTGAGTAATTTACCGTTTAATTTCAGAGCAGATTGCCTCAAAATAAACTATTTTTAAGCATTTGCCTAGCTTTCATTTTGGGAAAAAAGTTATTTTCTCTGCGAATTGATTTCAGAGCGGCGTGCGTCAAAATTAACTATTTTTTGCCAACCCTTCATTTTGCAAAAAAAGTGATTGCCTCGTGGAGTTAAGCATTTTGAGTAATTTGCAGATTGCATCAAAATTAACTCTGTGTTGCCAAACATTCACCTTGGGACAAAAAGTGATTTTCTCGGCGGGTTAAGTATTTTGAGTAATTTGCCGATGCTTTCAGAGTTGCATGCATCAAAATTAACTGTTTTTAAGCATTTGCCTTACTTTCATTTTGGGAAAAAAGTGATTTCCTCGTTGAATTCAGCATTTTGAGTGATTTATCGTTTTTCTGTACGTTTTTCATGAAAACGTAGTATCTCTTGCCGGACATTCAGTACCAACAAAATATGATTTTATCGGCGAGTTAAGCATTTTGAATAATTTTCTGTTGTTTTTTTAGATCGTCTTGCATCAAATTTAACGATTTGCTTCCCAATCATTCATTTTGCAAAAAAGTGATTTGCATGTTGATTTCAGCGAGTAATTTGCCGTTTGTGTTCAGGGCAGAATGCATCAAAATTAACTATTTTTAAGCATTTGCCTAGCTTTCATTTTGGGAAAAAGTTATTTTCTCTGCGAATTGATTTCAGAGCGGTGTGCGTTAAAATTAACTATTTTTTGCCAACCCTTCATTTTGCAAAAAAAGTGATTTCCTCGGGGAGTTCAGCATTTTGAGTAATTTGCACGTTGATTTCAGAGCAGATTGCATCAAAATTAACTCTGTGTTGCCAAACATTCACCTTGGGGGAAAAAAGTGATATTCTCGACGGGTTAAGTATTTTGAGTAATTTGCCGATGCTTTCAGAGTTGCACGCATCAAACTTTTTAAGCATTTCATTTGCCTTACTTTAATTTTGGGAAAAAGGTAATTTTCTAGTTGAATTCATCATTTTGAGTGATTTATCATTGCTTTTCTGAACGTTTTCCATGAAAACGTAGTATCTCTTGCCGAACATTCAGTACCAACAAAATATGATTATATCGGCGAGTTAAGCATTTTGAATAATTTACTGTTGTTTTTTTAGATCGTCTTGCATCAAATTTAACGATTTTCTTCCCAATCATTCATTTTGCAAAAAAGTGATTTGCATGTTGATTTCAGCGAGTAATCTGCCGTTTGGGTTCAGAGTAGAATGCATCAAAATTAACTATTTTTAAGCATTTGCCTAGCTTTCATTTTGGGAAAAAAGTTATTTTCTCTGCGAATTGATTTCAGAGCGGCGTGCGTCAAAATTAACTATTTTTTGCCAACCATTAATTTTAGAAAAAAAGTGATTTCCTCAATGAATTAAGCATTTTGAGTAATTTACCATTGCTTTCCCGAGCGTCTTTAAAGAAAACGTAGTTTTTCTTGCCAAACATTCATTTTAGACAAAATGTGATTATATCGGCGAGATAGGCATTTTGAGGAATTTCCCGTTTGATTTCAGAGTAGATTGAATCAAAATTAACTATTTGTTGCCAAATATTCACTTTGGGAAAAAAGGTGATTATATCGGCGAGTTAGGCATTTTCCGTAATTTGCAGTTTGATTTCAGAGCCGATTGCATCAAAATTAACTCTGTGTTGCCAAACATTCACTTTAGAAAAACAAAGTGATTTTCTCGGCACTTTGAGTAATCTGCCGTTTGATCTCAGAGCAGATTGCATCAAAATTAACTCTGTGTTGCCAAACATTCACCTTGGAAAAAAAGTTATTTTCTCTGCGAATTGATTTCAGAGCGGCGTGCGTCAAAATTAACTATTTTTTGCCAACCCTTCATTTTGCAAATATAGTGATTTTCTCGTTGAATTAAGCATTTTGAGTAATTTACCATTGCTTTCCAGAGCGTCTTTAATGAAAACGTAGTATTTCTTGCCAAACATTCATTTTAGACAAAATGTGATTATAGCGGCGAAATAGGCATTTTGAGTAATTTGCCGTTGGATTTCAGAGCCGATTGCATCAAAATTAACTATGTGTTGCCAAACATTCACTTTGGAAAAAAAAGGGATTTTCTCGGCATGTTAAGCATTTTGAGTAATTTACCGTTTAATTTCAGAGCAGCTTGCATCAAAATTAACTATATTTAAGCATTTGCCTAGCTTTCATTATTGGGGAAAAAGTTATTTTCTCTGCGAATTGATTTCAGAGCGGTGTGCGTCAAAATTAACTATTTTTTGCCAACCCTTCATTTTGCAAAAAAAGTGATTTCCTATGGGAGTTAAGCATTTTGAGTAATTTGCACGTTGATTTCAGAGCAGATTGCATCAAAATTAACTCTGTGTTGCCAAACATTCACCTTGGGGAACAAAAGTGATTTTCTCGGCTGGTTAAGTATTTTGAGTAATTTGGCGATGCTTTCAGAGTTGCATGCATCAAAATTAACTGTTTTTAAGCATTTGCCTAACTTTCATTTTGGGAAAAAGGTGATCTTCTCGTTGTATTCAACATTTTGAGTGATTTATCATTGCTTTGCTGAACGTTTTTCATGAAAACGTAGTATCTCTTGCCGATCATTCAGTACCAACAAAATGTGATTATATCGGCGAGTTAAGCATTTTGAATAATTTTCTGTTGTTTTTTTTAGATCGTCTTGCATCAAATTTAACGATTTTCTTCCCAATCATTCAGTTTGCAGAAAAGTGAATTGCATGTTGATTTCAGCGAGTAATTTGCCGTTTGGGTTCAGAGCAGAATGCATCAAAATTAACTATTTTTAAGCATTTGCCTAGCTTTCATTTTGGGAAAAACGGTATTTTCTCTGCGAATTGATTTCAGAGCGGTGTGCGTCAAAATTAACTATTTTTTGCCAACCCTTCATTTTGCAAAAAAGTGATTTTCTCGTTGAATTAAGCATTTTGAGTAATTTACCATTGCTTTCCAGAGCGTCTTTAATGAAAACGTAGTATTTCTTGCCAAACATTCATTTTAGACAAAATGTGATTATATCAGCGAGATAGGCATTTTGAGTATTTTGCCGTTGGACTTCAGAGCCGATTGCATCAAAATTAACTATGTGTTGCCAAACATTCACTTTGGGAAAAAGGTGATTTTCTCGTTGAATTCATCATTTTGAGTGATTTATCATTGCTTTTCTGAACGTTTTCCATGAAAACGTAGTATCTCTTGCCGAACATTCATTTTAGACAAAATGTGATTATATCGGCGAGATAGGCATTTTGAGGAATTTCCCGTTTGATTTCAGAGCGGCGTGCATCTTAATTAACTATTGTTTGCCAACCATTCATTTTAGAAAAAAAGTGATTTCCTCGTTGAATTAAGCATTTTGAGTAATTTACCATTGCTTTCCCGAGCGTCTTTAAAGAAAACGTAGTATTTCTTGCCAAACATTCATTTTAGACAAAATGTGATTATATCGGCGAGATAGGCATTTTGAGGAATTTCCCGTTTGATTTCAGAGTAGATTGAATCAAAATTAACTATTTGTTGCCAAATATTCACTTTGGGAAAAAAAGTGATTATATCGGCGAGTTAGGCATTTTCAGTAATTTGCAGTTTGATTTCAGAGCCGATTGCATCAAAATTAACTCTGTGTTGCCAAACATTCACTTTAGAAAAACAAAGTGATTTTCTCGGCACTTTGAGTAATCTGCCGTTTGATCTCAGAGCAGATTGCATCAAAATTAACTCTGTGTTGCCAAACATTCACCTTGGGGGAATAAAGTGATTTTCTCGGCGGGTTAAGTATTTTGAGTAATTTGCCGATGCTTTCAGAGTTGCATGCATCAAAATTAACTGTTTTTAAGCATTTGCCTTACTTTCAGTTTGGGAAAAAGGTGATTTTCCTCGTTGAACGCAGCATTTTGAGTGATTTATCGTTTATCTGAACGTTTTTCATGAAAACGTAGTATCTCTTGCCGAACATTCAGTACCAACAAAATGTGATTATATAGGCGAGTTAAGCATTTTGAATAAATTTCTGTTGTTTTTTTAGATCGTCTTGCATCAAATTTAACGATTTTCTACCCAATCATTCATTTTGCAAAAAAGTGATTTGCATGTTGATTTCAGAGCAGATTGCATCAAAATTAACTCTGTGTTGCCAAACATTCACCTTTGGGGAAAAAAGTGATATTCTCGGCGGGTTAAGTATTTTGAGTAATTTGCCGATGCTTTCAGAGTTGCACGCATCAAACTTTTTAAGCATTTGCCTTACTTTAATTTTGGGAAAAATGTGATTTTCTGGTTGTATTCATCATTTTGAGTGATTTATCATTGCTTTTCTGAACGTTTTCCATGAAAACGTAGTATCTCTTGCCGAACATTCAGTACCAACAAAATATGATTATATCGGCGAGTTAAGCATTTTGAATAATTTACTGTTGTTTTTTTAGATCGTCTTGCATCAAATTTAACGATTTTCTTCCCAATCATTCATTTTGCAAAAAAGTGATTTGCATGTTGATTTCAGCGAGTAATCTGCCGTTTGGGTTCAGAGTAGAATGCATCAAAATTAACTATTTTTAAGCATTTGCCTAGCTTTCATTTTGGGAAAAACGGTATTTTCTCTGCGAATTGATTTCAGAGCGGCGTGCGTCAAAATTAACTATTTTTTGCCAACCCTTCATTTTGCAAAAAAAGTGATTTCCTCGGCGAGTTAAGCATTTTGAGTAATTTGTACGTTGATTTCAGAGCGGCATGCATCTTAATTAACTATTGTTTGCCAACCATTCATTTTAGAAGAAAAGTGATTTTCTCGTTGAATTAAGCATTTTGCGTAATTTACCATTGCTTTCCCGAGCGTCTTTAAAGAAAACGTAGTATTTCTTGCCAAACATTCATTTTAGACAAAATGTGATTATATCGGCGAGATAGGCATTTTGAGTAATTTGCCGTTTGATTTCAGAGCAGATTGAATCAAAATTAACTATTTGTTGCCAAACATTCACTTTGGGAAAAAAAGTGATTATATCGGCGAGTTAGGCATTTTCGGTAATTTGCAGTTTGATATCAGAGCCGATTGCATCAAAATTAACTCTGTGTTGCCAAACATTCACCTTGGGGGAAAAAAGTGATTTTCTCGGTGGGTTAAGCATTTTGAGTAATGTATCGATGCTTTCAGAGTTGCATGCATCAAACATCATGTGTTCAGAGCAGAATGCATCAAAATTAACTATTTTTAAACATGTGCCTAGCTTTCATTTTGTGAAAAAAGTTATTGTCTCTGCGAGTTGATTTCAGAGCGGTGTGCATCAAAATTAACTATTTCTTGCCAACCATTCACTTTCGAAAAAAAGTGAATGCCTCGGGGAGTTAAGCATTTTGAGTAATTTGCACGTTGATTTCAGAGCAGATTGCATCAAACTTACCTCTGTGTTGCCAAACATTCACCTTGGGACAAAAAGTGATTTTCTCGGCGGGTTAAGTATTTTGAGTAATTTGCCGATGCTTTCAGAGTTGCATGCATCAAAATTAACTGTTTTTAAGCATTTGCCTTACTTTCATTTTGGGAAAAAAGTGATTTCCTCGTTGAATTCAGCATTTTGAGTGATTTATCGTTTTTCTGTACGTTTTTCATGAAAACGTAGTATCTCTTGCCGGACATTCAGTACCAACAAAATATGATTTTATCGGCGAGTTAAGCATTTTGAATAATTTACTGTTGTTTTTTTAGATCGTCTTGCATCAAATTTAACGATTTGCTTCCCAATCATTCATTCTGCAAAAAAGTGATTTGCATGTTGATTTCAGCGAGTAATTTGCCGTTTGGGTTCAGAGCAGAATGCATCAAAATTAACTATTTTTAAGCATTTGCCTAGCTTTCATTTTGGGAAAAAGTTATTTTCTCTGCGAATTGATTTCAGAGCGGTGTGCGTTAAAATTAACTATTTTTTGCCAACCCTTCATTTTGCAAAAAAAGTGATTTCCTCGGGGAGTTCAGCATTTTGAGTAATTTGCACGTTGATTTCAGAGCAGATTGCATCAAAATTAACTCTGTGTTGCCAAACATTCACCTTGGGGGAAAAAAGTGATATTCTCGGCGGGTTAAGTATTTTGAGTAATTTGCCGATGCTTTCAGAGTTGCACGCATCAAACTTTTTAAGCATTTCATGTGCCTTACTTTAATTTTGGGAAAAAGGTGATTTTCGCGTTGAATTCATCATTTTGAGTGATTTATCATTGCTTTTCTGAACGTTTTCCATGAAAACGTAGTATCTCTTGCCGAACATTCAGTACCAACAAAATATGATTATATCGGCGAGTTAAGCATTTTGAATAATTTACTGTTGTTTTTTTAGATCGTCTTACATCAAATTTAACGATTTTCTTCCCAATCATTCATTTTGCAAAAAAGTGATTTGCATGTTGATTTCAGCGAGTAATCTGCCGTTTGGGTTCAGAGTAGAATGCATCAAAATTAACTATTTTTAAGCATTTGCCTAGCTTTCATTTTGGGGAAAAAGTTATTTTCTCTGCGAATTGATTTCAGAGCGGCGTGCGTCAAAATTAACTATTTTTTGCCAACCATTCATTTTAGAAAAAAAGTGATTTCCTCGTTGAATTAAGTATTGAGTATTGCTTTCCCGAGCGTCTTTAAAGAAACCGTAGTATTTCTTGCCAAACATTCATTTTAGACAAAATGTGATTATATCGGCGAGATAGGCATTTTGAGGAATTTCCCGTTTGATTTCAGAGTAGATTGAATCAAAATTAACTATTTGTTGCCAATATTCACTTTGGGAAAGAAAGTGATTATATCGGCGAGTTAGGCATTTTCAGTAATTTGCAGTTTGATTTCAGAGCCAATTGCATCAAAATTAACTCTGTGTTGCCAAACATTCACTTTGGAAAAACAAAGTGATTTTCTCGGCATTTTGAGTAATTTGCCATTTGATTTCAGAGCAGATTGCATCAAAATTAACTCTGTGTTGCCAAACATTCACCTTGGAAAAAAAGTTATTTTCTCTGCGAATTGATTTCAGAGCGGCGTGCGTCAAAATTAACTATTTTTTGCCAACCCTTGATTTTGCAAAAAAAGTGATTTTCTCGGCGGGTTAAGTATTTTGAGTAATTTGCCGATGCTTTCAGAGTTGCATGCATCAAAATTAACTGTTTTTAAGCATTTGCCTTACTTTCAGTTTGGGAAAAAGGTGATTTTCCTCGTTGAACGCAGCATTTTGAGTGATTTATCGTTTATCTGAACGTTTTTTGAACGTTTTCTGAAATGTAGTATCTCTTGCCGAACATTCAGTACCAACAAAATGTGATTATATCGGCGAGTTAAGCATTTTGAATAAATTTCTGTTGCTTTTTTAGATCGTCTTGCATCAATTTAACGATTTTCTTCCTTATCTTTCATTTTGGAAAAAAGTGATTTGCATGTTGATTTCAGCGAGCAATTTGCCGTTTGGGTTCAGAGCAGAATGCATCAAAATTAACTATTTTTAAGCATTTGCCTAGCTTTCATTTTGGGAAAAACGGTATTTTCTCTGCGAATTGATTTCAGAGCGGTGTGCGTCAAAATTAACTATTTTTTGCCAACCCTTCATTTTGCAAAAAAAGTGATTTCCTCGGCGAGTTAAGCATTTTGAGAAATTTGCACGTTGATTTCAGAGCGGCATGCATCTTAATTAACTATTGTTTGCCAACCATTCATTTTAGAAGAAAAGTGATTTTCTCGTTGAATTAAGCATTTTGCGTAATTTACCATTGCTTTCCCGAGCGTCTTTAAAGAAAACGTAGTATTTCTTGCCAAACATTCATTTTAGACAAAATGTGATTATATCGGCGAGATAGGCATTTTGAGTAATTTCCCGTTTGATTTCAGAGTAGATTGAATCAAAATTAACTATTTGTTGCCAAATATTCACTTTGGGAAAAAAGGTGATTATATCGGCGAGTTAGGCATTTTCCGTACTTTGCAGTTTGATTTCAGAGCCGATTGCATCAAAATTAACTCTGTGTTGCCAAACATTCACTTTGGAAAAACAAAGTGATTTTCTCGGCGTGTTAAGCATTTTGAGTAATTTGACGTTTGATTTCGGAGCAGATTGAATCAAAATTAACTATTTGTTGCCAAACATTCACTTTGGGAAAAAATGTGATTATATCGGCGAGTTAGGCATTTTCGGTAATTTGCAGTTTTATTTCAGAGCCGATTGCATCAAAATTAACTCTGTGTTGCCAAACATTCACCTTGGGGGAAAAAAGTGATTTTCTCGGTGAGTTAAGCATTTTGAGTAGTTTATCGATGCTTTCAGAGTTGCATGCATCAAACATCATGTGTTCAAAGCAGAATGCATGAAAATTAACTATTTTTAAACATGTGCCTAGCTTTCATTTTGTGAAAAAAGTTATTGTCTCTGCGAGTTGATTTCAGAGCGGTGTGCATCAAAATTAACTATTTCTTGCCAACCATTCACTTTCGAAAAAAAGTGATTTTCTTGTTGAATTAAGCATTTTGAGTAATTTACCATTGCTTTCCAGAGCGTCTTTAATGAAATCGTAGTATTTCATGCAAACATTCATTTTAGACATGTGAATATATCGGCTAGTTAGGCATTTTGAATACTTTACTGTTTTCTTTTAGAGCGTCTTGCATCAAAATTAACTATATTTTGCCAACCATTCATTTTGCTAAAAATAGTGATTTTTTTTTCTTCGAGTTAAGCATTTTGAGTAATTTGCCGTTTATTTTCAGAGCTGAATGTATCAATACTAACTATTTTTAAGCATTTGCCTAATTTTCATTTTGGGGAAAAAAGTGATTTCCTCTGCGAGTTGATTTGAGAGCAGTGTGCATCAAAATTACCTATTTTTTTGCCAACCATTCACCTTGGAGAAAAAAAGTGATTTTCTCGGCGGGTTAAGCATTTTGAGTAATTTGCCGTTGCTTTCAGAGCGTCTTTAATGAAAACGTAGTTTTTCTTCCCGAACATTCATTTTAGACAAAATGTGATTATATCGGCGAGATAGGCATTTTGAGTAATTTCCCGTTTGATTTCAGAGTAGATTGAATCAAAATTAACTATTTGTTGCCAAACATTCACTTTGGAAAAACAAAGTGATTTTCTCGGCGTGTTAAGCATTTTGAGTAATTTGCCGTTTGATTTCAGAGCAGATTGCATCAAAATTAACTCTGTGTTGCCAAACATACACCTTGGAAAAAACGTTATTTTCTCTGCGAATTGATTTCAGAGCGACGTGCGTCAAAATTAACTATTTTTTGCCAACCTTTCATTTTGCAAAAAAAGTGATTTCCTCGGCGAGTTAAGCATTTTGAGTAATTTGCACGTTGATTTCAGAGCAGATTGGATCAAAATTAAATCTGTGTTGCCAAACATTCACCTTGGGGGAATAAAGTGATTTTCCCGGCGGGTTAAGTATTTGTAGTAATTTGCCGATGCTTTCAGAGTTGCATGCATCAAAATTAACTGTTTTTAAGCATTTGCCTTACTTTCAGTTTGGGAAAAAGGTGATTTTCACGTTGAATTCTGCATTTTGAGTGATTTATCGTTTTTCTGAACGTTTTTTGAACGTTTTCTGAAATGTAGTATCTCTTGCCGAACATTCAGTACCAACAAAATGTGATTATATCGGCGAGTTAAGCATTTTGAATAAATTTCTGTTGCTTTTTTAGATCGTCTTGCATCAATTTAACGATTTTCTTCCTTATCTTTCATTTTGGAAAAAAGTGATTTGCATGTTGATTTCAGCGAGCAATTTGCCGTTTGGGTTCAGAGCAGAATGCATCAAAATTAACTATTTTTAAGCATTTGCCTAGCTTTCATTTTGGGAAAAACGGTATTTTCTCTGCGAATTGATTTCAGAGCGGCGTGCGTCAAAATTAACTATTTTTTGCCAACCCTTCATTTTGCAAAAAAAGTGATTTCCTCGGCGAGTTAAGCATTTTGAGAAATTTGCACGTTGATTTCAGAGCGGCATGCATCTTAATTAACTATTGTTTGCCAACCATTCATTTTAGAAGAAAAGTGATTTTCTCGTTGAATTAAGCATTTTGCGTAATTTACCATTGCTTTCCCGAGCGTCTTTAAAGAAAACGTAGTATTTCTTGCCAAACATTCATTTTAGACAAAATGTGATTATATCGGCGAGATAGGCATTTTGAGTAATTTCCCGTTTGATTTCAGAGTAGATTGAATCAAAATTAACTATTTGTTGCCAAATATTCACTTTGGGAAAAAAGGTGATTATATCGGCGAGTTAGGCATTTTCCGTACTTTGCAGTTTGATTTCAGAGCCGATTGCATCAAAATTAACTCTGTGTTGCCAAACATTCACTTTGGAAAAACAAAGTGATTTTCTCGGCGTGTTAAGCATTTTGAGTAATTTGACGTTTGATTTCGGAGCAGATTGAATCAAAATTAACTATTTGTTGCCAAACATTCACTTTGGGAAAAAATGTGATTATATCGGCGAGTTAGGCATTTTCGGTAATTTGCAGTTTTATTTCAGAGCCGATTGCATCAAAATTAACTCTGTGTTGCCAAACATTCACCTTGGGGGGAAAAAAGTGATTTTCTCGGTGAGTTAAGCATTTTGAGTAGTTTATCGATGCTTTCAGAGTTGCATGCATCAAACATCATGTGTTCAAAGCAGAATGCATGAAAATTAACTATTTTTAAACATGTGCCTAGCTTTCATTTTGTGAAAAAAGTTATTGTCTCTGCGAGTTGATTTCAGAGCGGTGTGCATCAAAATTAACTATTTCTTGCCAACCATTCACTTTCGAAAAAAAGTGATTTTCTTGTTGAATTAAGCATTTTGAGTAATTTACCATTGCTTTCCAGAGCGTCTTTAATGAAATCGTAGTATTTCATGCAAACATTCATTTTAGACATGTGAATATATCGGCTAGTTAGGCATTTTGAATACTTTACTGTTTTCTTTTAGAGCGTCTTGCATCAAAATTAACTATATCTTGCCAACCATTCATTTTGCTAAAAATAGTGATTTTTTTTTCTTCGAGTTAAGCATTTTGAGTAATTTGCCGTTTATTTTCAGAGCTGAATGTATCAATACTAACTATTTTTAAGCATTTGCCTAATTTTCATTTTGGGGAAAAAAGTGATTTCCTCTGCGAGTTGATTTGAGAGCAGTGTGCATCAAAATTACCTATTTTTTTGCCAACCATTCACCTTGGAGAAAAAAAGTGATTTTCTCGGCGGGTTAAGCATTTTGAGTAATTTGCCGTTGCTTTCAGAGCGTCTTTAATGAAAACGTAGTTTTTCTTCCCGAACATTCATTTTAGACAAAATGTGATTATATCGGCGAGATAGGCATTTTGAGTAATTTCCCGTTTGATTTCAGAGTAGATTGAATCAAAATTAACTATTTGTTGCCAAACATTCACTTTGGAAAAACAAAGTGATTTTCTCGGCGTGTTAAGCATTTTGAGTAATTTGCCGTTTGATTTCAGAGCAGATTGCATCAAAATTAACTCTGTGTTGCCAAACATACACCTTGGAAAAAACGTTATTTTCTCTGCGAATTGATTTCAGAGCGACGTGCGTCAAAATTAACTATTTTTTGCCAACCTTTCATTTTGCAAAAAAAGTGATTTCCTCGGCGAGTTAAGCATTTTGAGTAATTTGCACGTTGATTTCAGAGCAGATTGGATCAAAATTAAATCTGTGTTGCCAAACATTCACCTTGGGGGAATAAAGTGATTTTCCCGGCGGGTTAAGTATTTGTAGTAATTTGCCGATGCTTTCAGAGTTGCATGCATCAAAATTAACTGTTTTTAAGCATTTGCCTTACTTTCAGTTTGGGAAAAAGGTGATTTTCACGTTGAATTCTGCATTTTGAGTGATTTATCGTTTTTCTGAACGTTTTTTGAACGTTTTCTGAAATGTAGTATCTCTTGCCGAACATTCAGTACCAACAAAATGTGATTATATCGGCGAGTTAAGCATTTTGAATAAATTTCTGTTGCTTTTTTAGATCGTCTTGCATCAATTTAACGATTTTCTTCCTTATCTTTCATTTTGGAAAAAAGTGATTTGCATGTTGATTTCAGCGAGCAATTTGCCGTTTGGGTTCAGAGCAGAATGCATCAAAATTAACTATTTTTAAGCATTTGCCTAGCTTTCATTTTGGGAAAAACGGTATTTTCTCTGCGAATTGATTTCAGAGCGGTGTGCGTCAAAATTAACTATTTTTTGCCAACCCTTCATTTTGCAAAAAAAGTGATTTCCTCGGCGAGTTAAGCATTTTGAGAAATTTGCACGTTGATTTCAGAGCGGCATGCATCTTAATTAACTATTGTTTGCCAACCATTCATTTTAGAAGAAAAGTGATTTTCTCGTTGAATTAAGCATTTTGCGTAATTTACCATTGCTTTCCCGAGCGTCTTTAAAGAAAACGTAGTATTTCTTGCCAAACATTCATTTTAGACAAAATGTGATTATATCGGCGAGATAGGCATTTTGAGTAATTTCCCGTTTGATTTCAGAGTAGATTGAATCAAAATTAACTATTTGTTGCCAAATATTCACTTTGGGAAAAAAGGTGATTATATCGGCGAGTTAGGCATTTTCCGTAATTTGCAGTTTGATTTCAGAGCCGATTGCATCAAAATTAACTCTGTGTTGCCAAACATTCACTTTGGAAAAACAAATTGATTTTCTCGGCGTGTTAAGCATTTTGAGTAATTTGACGTTTGATTTCGGAGCAGATTGAATCAAAATTAACTATTTGTTGCCAAACATTCACTTTGGGAAAAAATGTGATTATATCGGCGAGTTAGGCATTTTCGGTAATTTGCAGTTTGATTTCAGAGCCGATTGCATCAGAATTAACTCTGTGTTGCCAAACATTCACCTTGGGGGGAAAAAAGTGATTTTCTCGGTGGGTTAAGCATTTTGAGTAGTTTATCGATGCTTTCAGAGTTGCATGCATCAAACATCATGTGTTCAGAGCAGAATGCATGAAAATTAACTATTTTTAAACATGTGCCTAGCTTTCATTTTGTGAAAAAAGTTATTGTCTCTGCGAGTTGATTTCAGAGCGGTGTGCATCAAAATTAACTATTTCTTGCCAACCATTCACTTTCGAAAAAAAGTGATTTTCTTGTTGAATTAAGCATTTTGAGTAATTTACCATTGCTTTCCAGAGCGTCTTTAATGAAAACGTAGTATTTCATGCAAACATTCATTTTAGACATGTGAATATATCGGCGAGTTAGGCATTTTGAATACTTTACTGTTTTCTTTTAGAGCGTCTTGCATCAAAATTAACTATATTTTGCCAACCATTCATTTTGCTAAAAATAGTGATTTTTTTTTCTTCGAGTTAAGCATTTTGAGTAATTTGCCGTTTATTTTCAGAGCTGAATGTATCAATACTAACTATTTTTAAGCATTTGCCTAATTTTTATTTTGGGGAAAAAAGTGATTTCCTCTGCGAGTTGATTTGAGAGCAGTGTGCATCAAAATTACCTATTTTTTTGCCAACCATTCATCTTGGGGAAAAAAAGTGATTTTCTCGGCGGGTTAAGCATTTTGAGTAATTTGCCGTTGCTTTCAGAGCGTCTTTAATGAAAACGTAGTTTTTCTTGCCGAACATTCATTTTAGACAAAATGTGATTATATCGGCGAAATAGGCATTTTGAGTAATTTGCCGTTTGATTTCAGAGCTGATTGAATCAAAATTAACTATTTGTTGCCAAACATTCACTTTTGGGAAAAAAGTGATTATATCGGCGAGTTAGGCATTTTCAGTAATTTGCAGTTTGATTTCAGAGCCGATTGCATCAAAATTAACCCTGTGTTGCCAAACATTCACTTTGGAAAAAAATGGGATTTTGTCGGCATGTTATGCATTTTGAGTAATTTACCGTTTAATTTCAGAGCAGATTGCCTCAAAATAAACTATTTTTAAGCATTTGCCTAGCTTTCATTTTGGGAAAAAAGTTATTTTCTCTGCGAATTGATTTCAGAGCGGCGTGCGTCAAAATTAACTATTTTTTGCCAACCCTTCATTTTGCAAAAAAAGTGATTGCCTCGGGGAGTTAAGCATTTTGAGTAATTTGCACGTTGATTTCAGAGCAGATTGCATCAAAATTAACTCTGTGTTGCCAAACATTCACCTTGGGACAAAAAGTGATTTTCTCGGCGGGTTAAGTATTTTGAGTAATTTGCCGATGCTTTCAGAGTTGCATGCATCAAAATTAACTGTTTTTAAGCATTTGCCTTACTTTCATTTTGGGAAAAAAGTGATTTCCTCGTTGAATTCAGCATTTTGAGTGATTTATCGTTTTTCTGTACGTTTTTCATGAAAACGTAGTATCTCTTGCGGGACATTCAGTACCAACAATATATGATTTTATCGGCGAGTTAAGCATTTTGAATAATTTTCTGTTATTTTTTTTAGATCGTCTTGCATCAAATTTAACGATTTGCTTCCCAATCATTCATTTTGCAAAAAAGTGATTTGCATGTTGATTTCAGCGAGTAATTTGCCGTTTGGGTTCAGAGCAGAATGCATCAAAATTAACTATTTTTAAGCATTTGCCTAGCTTTCATTTTGGGAAAAACGGTATTTTCTCTGCGAATTGATTTCAGGGCGGCGTGCGTCAAAATTAACTATTTTTTGCCAACCCTTAATTTTGCAAAAAAAGTGATTTTCTCGTTGAATTAAGCATTTTGAGTAATTTACCATTGCTTTCCAGAGCGTCTTTAATGAAAACGTAGTATTTCTTGCCAAACATTCATTTTAGACAAAATGTGATTATATCGGCGAGATAGGCATTTTGAGTAATTTGCACTTTGATTTCAGAGCCGATTGCATCAAAATTAACTCTGTGTTGCCAAACATTCACTTTGGAAAAAAAAAGGGATTTTGTCGGCATGTTAAGCATTTTGAGTAATTTACCGTCTAATTTCAGAGCAGAGTGCCTAAAAATAAACTATTTTTAAGCATTTGCCTAGCTTTCATTTTGGGAAAAAGTTATTTTCTCTGCGAATTGATTTCAGAGCGGTTTGCGTCAAAATTAACTATTTTTTGCCAACCATTCATTTTGCAAAAAAAGTGATTTCCTCGGGGAGTTAAGCATTTTGAGTAATTTGCACGTTGATTTCAGAGCAGATTGCATCAAAATTAACTCTGTGTTGCCGAACCTTGGGAAAAAAAGTGATTTTCTCGGCGGGTTAAGTATTTTGAGTAATTTGCCGATGCTTTCAGAGTTGCATGCATCAAAATTAACTGTTTTTAAGCATTTGCCTTACTTTCATTTTGGGAAAAACGGTATTTTCTCTGCGAATTGATTTCAGAGCGGTGTGCGTCAAAATTAACTATTTTTTGCCAACCCTTCATTTTGCAAAAAAAGTGATTTCCTCGGCGAGTTAAGCATTTTGAGAAATTTGCACGTTGATTTCAGAGCGGCATGCATCTTAATTAACTATTGTTTGCCAACCATTCATTTTAGAAGAAAAGTGATTTTCTCGTTGAATTAAGCATTTTGCGTAATTTACCATTGCTTTCCCGAGCGTCTTTAAAGAAAACGTAGTATTTCTTGCCAAACATTCATTTTAGACAAAATGTGATTATATCGGCGAGATAGGCATTTTGAGTAATTTCCCGTTTGATTTCAGAGTACATTGAATCAAAATTAACTATTTGTTGCCAAATATTCACTTTGGGAAAAAAGGTGATTATATCGGCGAGTTAGGCATTTTCCGTAATTTGCAGTTTGATTTCAGAGCCGATTGCATCAAAATTAACTCTGTGTTGCCAAACATTCACTTTGGAAAAACAAATTGATTTTCTCGGCGTGTTAAGCATTTTGAGTAATTTGACGTTTGATTTCGGAGCAGATTGAATCAAAATTAACTATTTGTTGCCAAACATTCACTTTGGGAAAAAATGTGATTATATCGGCGAGTTAGGCATTTTCGGTAATTTGCAGTTTGATTTCAGAGCCGATTGCATCAGAATTAACTCTGTGTTGCCAAACATTCACCTTGGGGGAAAAAAGTGATTTTCTCGGTGGGTTAAGCATTTTGAGTAGTTTATCGATGCTTTCAGAGTTGCATGCATCAAACATCATGTGTTCAGAGCAGAATGCATGAAAATTAACTATTTTTAAACATGTGCCTAGCTTTCATTTTGTGAAAAAAGTTATTGTCTCTGCGAGTTGATTTCAGAGCGGTGTGCATCAAAATTAACTATTTCTTGCCAACCATTCACTTTCGAAAAAAAGTGATTTTCTTGTTGAATTAAGCATTTTGAGTAATTTACCATTGCTTTCCAGAGCGTCTTTAATGAAAACGTAGTATTTCATGCAAACATTCATTTTAGACATGTGAATATATCGGCGAGTTAGGCATTTTGAATACTTTACTGTTTTCTTTTAGAGCGTCTTGCATCAAAATTAACTATATTTTGCCAACCATTCATTTTGCTAAAAATAGTGATTTTTTTTTCTTCGAGTTAAGCATTTTGAGTAATTTGCCGTTTATTTTCAGAGCTGAATGTATCAATACTACCTATTTTTAAGCATTTGCCTAATTTTTATTTTGGGGAAAAAAGTGATTTCCTCTGCGAGTTGATTTGAGAGCAGTGTGCATCAAAATTACCTATTTTTTTGCCAACCATTCATCTTGGGGAAAAAAAGTGATTTTCTCGGCGGGTTAAGCATTTTGAGTAATTTGCCGTTGCTTTCAGAGCGTCTTTAATGAAAACGTAGTTTTTCTTGCCGAACATTCATTTTAGACAAAATGTGATTATATCGGCGAAATAGGCATTTTGAGTAATTTGCCGTTTGATTTCAGAGCTGATTGAATCAAAATTAACTATTTGTTGCCAAACATTCACTTTTGGGAAAAAAGTGATTATATCGGCGAGTTAGGCATTTTCAGTAATTTGCAGTTTGATTTCAGAGCCGATTGCATCAAAATTAACCCTGTGTTGCCAAACATTCACTTTGGAAAAAAATGGGATTTTGTCGGCATGTTATGCATTTTGAGTAATTTACCGTTTAATTTCAGAGCAGATTGCCTCAAAATAAACTATTTTTAAGCATTTGCCTAGCTTTCATTTTGGGAAAAAAGTTATTTTCTCTGCGAATTGATTTCAGAGCGGCGTGCGTCAAAATTAACTATTTTTTGCCAACCCTTCATTTTGCAAAAAAAGTGATTGCCTCGGGGAGTTAAGCATTTTGAGTAATTTGCACGTTGATTTCAGAGCAGATTGCATCAAAATTAACTCTGTGTTGCCAAACATTCACCTTGGGACAAAAAGTGATTTTCTCGGCGGGTTAAGTATTTTGAGTAATTTGCCGATGCTTTCAGAGTTGCATGCATCAAAATTAACTGTTTTTAAGCATTTGCCTTACTTTCATTTTGGGAAAAAAGTGATTTCCTCGTTGAATTCAGCATTTTGAGTGATTTATCGTTTTTCTGTACGTTTTTCATGAAAACGTAGTATCTCTTGCGGGACATTCAGTACCAACAATATATGATTTTATCGGCGAGTTAAGCATTTTGAATAATTTTCTGTTATTTTTTTTAGATCGTCTTGCATCAAATTTAACGATTTGCTTCCCAATCATTCATTTTGCAAAAAAGTGATTTGCATGTTGATTTCAGCGAGTAATTTGCCGTTTGGGTTCAGAGCAGAATGCATCAAAATTAACTATTTTTAAGCATTTGCCTAGCTTTCATTTTGGGAAAAACGGTATTTTCTCTGCGAATTGATTTCAGGGCGGCGTGCGTCAAAATTAACTATTTTTTGCCAACCCTTAATTTTGCAAAAAAAGTGATTTTCTCGTTGAATTAAGCATTTTGAGTAATTTACCATTGCTTTCCAGAGCGTCTTTAATGAAAACGTAGTATTTCTTGCCAAACATTCATTTTAGACAAAATGTGATTATATCGGCGAGATAGGCATTTTGAGTAATTTGCACTTTGATTTCAGAGCCGATTGCATCAAAATTAACTCTGTGTTGCCAAACATTCACTTTGGAAAAAAAAGGGATTTTGTCGGCATGTTAAGCATTTTGAGTAATTTACCGTCTAATTTCAGAGCAGAGTGCCTAAAAATAAACTATTTTTAAGCATTTGCCTAGCTTTCATTTTGGGAAAAAGTTATTTTCTCTGCGAATTGATTTCAGAGCGGTTTGCGTCAAAATTAACTATTTTTTGCCAACCATTCATTTTGCAAAAAAAGTGATTTCCTCGGGGAGTTAAGCATTTTGAGTAATTTGCACGTTGATTTCAGAGCAGATTGCATCAAAATTAACTCTGTGTTGCCGAACCTTGGGAAAAAAAGTGATTTTCTCGGCGGGTTAAGTATTTTGAGTAATTTGCCGATGCTTTCAGAGTTGCATGCATCAAAATTAACTGTTTTTAAGCATTTGCCTTACTTTCATTTTGGGGAAAAGGTGATTTCCTCGTTGAATTCAGCATTTTGAGTGATTTATCATTGCTTTTCTGAACGTTTTTTGAACGTTTTCTGAAATGTAGTATCTCTTGCCGAACATTCAGTACCAACAAAATGTGATTATATCGGCGAGTTAAGCATTTTGAATAAATTTCTGTTGCTTTTTTAGATCGTCTTGCATCAATTTAACGATTTTCTTCCTTATCTTTCATTTTGGAAAAAAGTGATTTGCATGTTGATTTCAGCGAGCAATTTGCCGATTGGGTTCAGAGCAGAATGCATCAAAATTAACTATTTTTAAGCATTTGCCTAGCTTTCATTTTGGGAAAAACGGTATTTTCTCTGCGAATTGATTTCAGAGCGGTGTGCGTCAATATTAACTATTTTTTGCCAACCCTTCATTTTGCAAAAAAAGTGATTTCCTCGGCGAGTTAAGCATTTTGAGAAATTTGCACGTTGATTTCAGAGCGGCATGCATCTTAATTAACTATTGTTTGCCAACCATTCATTTTAGAAGAAAAGTGATTTTCTCGTTGAATTAAGCATTTTGCGTAATTTACCATTGCTTTCCCGAGCGTCTTTAAAGAAAACGTAGTATTTCTTGCCAAACATTCATTTTAGACAAAATGTGATTATATCGGCGAGATAGGCATTTTGAGTAATTTCCCGTTTGATTTCAGAGTAGATTGAATCAAAATTAACTATTTGTTGCCAAATATTCACTTTGGGAAAAAAGGTGATTATATCGGCGAGTTAGGCATTTTCCGTAATTTGCAGTTTGATTTCAGAGCCGATTGCATCAAAATTAACTCTGTGTTGCCAAACATTCACTTTGGAAAAACAAAGTGATTTTCTCGGCGTGTTAAGCATTTTGAGTAATTTGACGTTTGATTTCGGAGCAGATTGAATCAAAATTAACTATTTGTTGCCAAACATTCACTTTGGGAAAAAATGTGATTATATCGGCGAGATAGGCATTTTGAGTAATTTGCACTTTGATTTCAGAGCCGATTGCATCAAAATTAACTCTGTGTTGCCAAACATTCACTTTGGAAAAAAAAGGGATTTTGTCGGCATGTTAAGCATTTTGAGTAATTTACCGTCTAATTTCAGAGCAGAGTGCCTAAAAATAAACTATTTTTAAGCATTTGCCTAGCTTTCATTTTGGGAAAAAGTTATTTTCTCTGCGAATTGATTTCAGAGCGGTTTGCGTCAAAATTAACTATTTTTTGCCAACCATTCATTTTGCAAAAAAAGTGATTTCCTCGGGGAGTTAAGCATTTTGAGTAATTTGCACGTTGATTTCAGAGCAGATTGCATCAAAATTAACTCTGTGTTGCCGAACCTTGGGAAAAAAAGTGATTTTCTCGGCGGGTTAAGTATTTTGAGTAATTTGCCGATGCTTTCAGAGTTGCATGCATCAAAATTAACTGTTTTTAAGCATTTGCCTTACTTTCATTTTGGGAAAAAGGTGATTTCCTCGTTGAATTCAGCATTTTGAGTGATTTATCATTGCTTTTCTGAACGTTTTTTGAACGTTTTCTGAAATGTAGTATCTCTTGCCGAACATTCAGTACCAACAAAATGTGATTATATCGGCGAGTTAAGCATTTTGAATAAATTTCTGTTGCTTTTTTAGATCGTCTTGCATCAATTCAACGATTTTCTTCCTTATCTTTCATTTTGGAAAAAAGTGATTTGCATGTTGATTTCAGCGAGCAATTTGCCGTTTGGGTTCAGAGCAGAATGCATCAAAATTAACTATTTTTAAGCATTTGCCTAGCTTTCATTTTGGGAAAAACGGTATTTTCTCTGCGAATTGATTTCAGAGCGGTGTGCGTCAAAATTAACTATTTTTTGCCAACCCTTCATTTTGCAAAAAAAGTGATTTCCTCGGCGAGTTAAGCATTTTGAGAAATTTGCACGTTGATTTCAGAGCGGCATGCATCTTAATTAACTATTGTTTGCCAACCATTCATTTTAGAAGAAAAGTGATTTTCTCGTTGAATTAAGCATTTTGCGTAATTTACCATTGCTTTCCCGAGCGTCTTTAAAGAAAACGTAGTATTTCTTGCCAAACATTCATTTTAGACAAAATGTGATTATATCGGCGAGATAGGCATTTTGAGTAATTTCCCGTTTGATTTCAGAGTAGATTGAATCAAAATTAACTATTTGTTGCCAAATATTCACTTTGGGAAAAAAGGTGATTATATCGGCGAGTTAGGCATTTTCCGTAATTTGCAGTTTGATTTCAGAGCCGATTGCATCAAAATTAACTCTGTGTTGCCAAACATTCACTTTGGAAAAACAAAGTGATTTTCTCGGCGTGTGAAGCATTTTGAGTAATTTGACGTTTGATTTCGGAGCAGATTGAATCAAAATTAACTATTTGTTGCCAAACACTCACTTTGGGAAAAAATGTGATTATATCGGCGAGTTAGGCATTTTCGGTAATTTGCAGTTTGATTTCAGAGCCGATTGCATCAGAATTAACTCTGTGTTGCCAAACATTCACCTTGGGGGGAAAAAAGTGATTTTCTCGGTGGGTTAAGCATTTTGAGTAGTTTATCGATGCTTTCAGAGTTGCATGCATCAAACATCATGTGTTCAGAGCAGAATGCATGAAAATTAACTATTTTTAAACATGTGCCTAGCTTTCATTTTGTGAAAAAAGTTATTGTCTCTGCGAGTTGATTTCAGAGCGGTGTGCATCAAAATTAACTATTTCTTGCCAACCATTCACTTTCGAAAAAAAGTGATTTTCTTGTTGAATTAAGCATTTTGAGTAATTTACCATTGCTTTCCAGAGCGTCTTTAATGAAAACGTAGTATTTCATGCAAACATTCATTTTAGACATGTGAATATATCGGCGAGTTAGGCATTTTGAATACTTTACTGTTTTCTTTTAGAGCGTCTTGCATCAAAATTAACTATATTTTGCCAACCATTCATTTTGCTAAAAATAGTGATTTTTTTTTCTTCGAGTTAAGCATTTTGAGTAATTTGCCGTTTATTTTCAGAGCTGAATGTATCAATACTAACTATTTTTAAGCATTTGCCTAATTTTTATTTTGGGGAAAAAAGTGATTTCCTCTGCGAGTTGATTTGAGAGCAGTGTGCATCAAAATTACCTATTTTTTTGCCAACCATTCATCTTGGGGAAAAAAAGTGATTTTCTCGGCGGGTTAAGCATTTTGAGTAATTTGCCGTTGCTTTCAGAGCGTCTTTAATGAAAACGTAGTTTTTCTTGCCGAACATTCATTTTAGACAAAATGTGATTATATCGGCGAAATAGGCATTTTGAGTAATTTGCCGTTTGATTTCAGAGCTGATTGAATCAAAATTAACTATTTGTTGCCAAACATTCACTTTTGGGAAAAAAGTGATTATATCGGCGAGTTAGGCATTTTCAGTAATTTGCAGTTTGATTTCAGAGCCGATTGCATCAAAATTAACCCTGTGTTGCCAAACATTCACTTTGGAAAAAAATGGGATTTTGTCGGCATGTTATGCATTTTGAGTAATTTACCGTTTAATTTCAGAGCAGATTGCCTCAAAATAAACTATTTTTAAGCATTTGCCTAGCTTTCATTTTGGGAAAAAAGTTATTTTCTCTGCGAATTGATTTCAGAGCGGCGTGCGTCAAAATTAACTATTTTTTGCCAACCCTTCATTTTGCAAAAAAAGTGATTGCCTCGGGGAGTTAAGCATTTTGAGTAATTTGCACGTTGATTTCAGAGCAGATTGCATCAAAATTAACTCTGTGTTGCCAAACATTCACCTTGGGACAAAAAGTGATTTTCTCGGCGGGTTAAGTATTTTGAGTAATTTGCCGATGCTTTCAGAGTTGCATGCATCAAAATTAACTGTTTTTAAGCATTTGCCTTACTTTCATTTTGGGAAAAAAGTGATTTCCTCGTTGAATTCAGCATTTTGAGTGATTTATCGTTTTTCTGTACGTTTTTCATGAAAACGTAGTATCTCTTGCGGGACATTCAGTACCAACAATATATGATTTTATCGGCGAGTTAAGCATTTTGAATAATTTTCTGTTATTTTTTTTAGATCGTCTTGCATCAAATTTAACGATTTGCTTCCCAATCATTCATTTTGCAAAAAAGTGATTTGCATGTTGATTTCAGCGAGTAATTTGCCGTTTGGGTTCAGAGCAGAATGCATCAAAATTAACTATTTTTAAGCATTTGCCTAGCTTTCATTTTGGGAAAAACGGTATTTTCTCTGCGAATTGATTTCAGGGCGGCGTGCGTCAAAATTAACTATTTTTTGCCAACCCTTAATTTTGCAAAAAAAGTGATTTTCTCGTTGAATTAAGCATTTTGAGTAATTTACCATTGCTTTCCAGAGCGTCTTTAATGAAAACGTAGTATTTCTTGCCAAACATTCATTTTAGACAAAATGTGATTATATCGGCGAGATAGGCATTTTGAGTAATTTGCACTTTGATTTCAGAGCCGATTGCATCAAAATTAACTCTGTGTTGCCAAACATTCACTTTGGAAAAAAAAGGGATTTTGTCGGCATGTTAAGCATTTTGAGTAATTTACCGTCTAATTTCAGAGCAGAGTGCCTAAAAATAAACTATTTTTAAGCATTTGCCTAGCTTTCATTTTGGGAAAAAGTTATTTTCTCTGCGAATTGATTTCAGAGCGGTTTGCGTCAAAATTAACTATTTTTTGCCAACCATTCATTTTGCAAAAAAAGTGATTTCCTCGGGGAGTTAAGCATTTTGAGTAATTTGCACGTTGATTTCAGAGCAGATTGCATCAAAATTAACTCTGTGTTGCCGAACCTTGGGAAAAAAAGTGATTTTCTCGGCGGGTTAAGTATTTTGAGTAATTTGCCGATGCTTTCAGAGTTGCATGCATCAAAATTAACTGTTTTTAAGCATTTGCCTTACTTTCATTTTGGGAAAAAGGTGATTTCCTCGTTGAATTCAGCATTTTGAGTGATTTATCATTGCTTTTCTGAACGTTTTTTGAACGTTTTCTGAAATGTAGTATCTCTTGCCGAACATTCAGTACCAACAAAATGTGATTATATCGGCGAGTTAAGCATTTTGAATAAATTTCTGTTGCTTTTTTAGATCGTCTTGCATCAATTTAACGATTTTCTTCCTTATCTTTCATTTTGGAAAAAAGTGATTTGCATGTTGATTTCAGCGAGCAATTTGCCGTTTGGGTTCAGAGCAGAATGCATCAAAATTAACTATTTTTAAGCATTTGCCTAGCTTTCATTTTGGGAAAAACGGTATTTTCTCTGCGAATTGATTTCAGAGCGGTGTGCGTCAATATTAACTATTTTTTGCCAACCCTTCATTTTGCAAAAAAAGTGATTTCCTCGGCGAGTTAAGCATTTTGAGAAATTTGCACGTTGATTTCAGAGCGGCATGCATCTTAATTAACTATTGTTTGCCAACCATTCATTTTAGAAGAAAAGTGATTTTCTCGTTGAATTAAGCATTTTGCGTAATTTACCATTGCTTTCCCGAGCGTCTTTAAAGAAAACGTAGTATTTCTTGCCAAACATTCATTTTAGACAAAATGTGATTATATCGGCGAGATAGGCATTTTGAGTAATTTCCCGTTTGATTTCAGAGTAGATTGAATCAAAATTAACTATTTGTTGCCAAATATTCACTTTGGGAAAAAAGGTGATTATATCGGCGAGTTAGGCATTTTCCGTAATTTGCAGTTTGATTTCAGAGCCGATTGCATCAAAATTAACTCTGTGTTGCCAAACATTCACTTTGGAAAAACAAAGTGATTTTCTCGGCGTGTTAAGCATTTTGAGTAATTTGACGTTTGATTTCGGAGCAGATTGAATCAAAATTAACTATTTGTTGCCAAACATTCACTTTGGGAAAAAATGTGATTATATCGGCGAGATAGGCATTTTGAGTAATTTGCACTTTGATTTCAGAGCCGATTGCATCAAAATTAACTCTGTGTTGCCAAACATTCACTTTGGAAAAAAAAAGGGATTTTGTCGGCATGTTAAGCATTTTGAGTAATTTACCGTCTAATTTCAGAGCAGAGTGCCTAAAAATAAACTATTTTTAAGCATTTGCCTAGCTTTCATTTTGGGAAAAAGTTATTTTCTCTGCGAATTGATTTCAGAGCGGTTTGCGTCAAAATTAACTATTTTTTGCCAACCATTCATTTTGCAAAAAAAGTGATTTCCTCGGGGAGTTAAGCATTTTGAGTAATTTGCACGTTGATTTCAGAGCAGATTGCATCAAAATTAACTCTGTGTTGCCGAACCTTGGGAAAAAAAGTGATTTTCTCGGCGGGTTAAGTATTTTGAGTAATTTGCCGATGCTTTCAGAGTTGCATGCATCAAAATTAACTGTTTTTAAGCATTTGCCTTACTTTCATTTTGGGAAAAAGGTGATTTCCTCGTTGAATTCAGCATTTTGAGTGATTTATCATTGCTTTTCTGAACGTTTTTTGAACGTTTTCTGAAATGTAGTATCTCTTGCCGAACATTCAGTACCAACAAAATGTGATTATATCGGCGAGTTAAGCATTTTGAATAAATTTCTGTTGCTTTTTTAGATCGTCTTGCATCAATTTAACGATTTTCTTCCTTATCTTTCATTTTGGAAAAAAGTGATTTGCATGTTGATTTCAGCGAGCAATTTGCCGTTTGGGTTCAGAGCAGAATGCATCAAAATTAACTATTTTTAAGCATTTGCCTAGCTTTCATTTTGGGAAAAACGGTATTTTCTCTGCGAATTGATTTCAGAGCGGTGTGCGTCAAAATTAACTATTTTTTGCCAACCCTTCATTTTGCAAAAAAAGTGATTTCCTCGGCGAGTTAAGCATTTTGAGAAATTTGCACGTTGATTTCAGAGCGGCATGCATCTTAATTAACTATTGTTTGCCAACCATTCATTTTAGAAGAAAAGTGATTTTCTCGTTGAATTAAGCATTTTGCGTAATTTACCATTGCTTTCCCGAGCGTCTTTAAAGAAAACGTAGTATTTCTTGCCAAACATTCATTTTAGACAAAATGTGATTATATCGGCGAGATAGGCATTTTGAGTAATTTCCCGTTTGATTTCAGAGTAGATTGAATCAAAATTAACTATTTGTTGCCATACATTCACTTTGGGAAAAAAAGTGATTATATCGGCGAGTTAGGCATTTTCGGTAATTTGCAGTTTGATATCAGAGCCGATTGCATCAAAATTAACTCTGTGTTGCCAAACATTCACCTTGGGGGAAAAAAGTGATTTTCTCGGTGGGTTAAGCATTTTGAGTAGTTTATCGATGCTTTCAGAGTTGCATGCATCAAACATCATGTGTTCAGAGCAGAATGCATGAAAATTAACTATTTTTAAACATGTGCCTAGCTTTCATTTTGTGAAAAAAGTTATTGTCTCGGCGAGTTGATTTCAGAGCGGTGTGCATCAATTCTTGCCAACCATTCACTTTCGAAAAAAAGTGATTTTCTTGTTGAATTAAGCATTTTGAGTAATTTACCATTGCTTTCCAGAGCGTCTTTAATGAAAACGTAGTATTTCATGCAAACATTCATTTTAGACATGTGAATATATCGGCGAGTTAGGCATTTTGAATACTTTACTGTTTTCTTTTAGAGCGTCTTGCATCAAAATTAACTATATTTTGCCAACCATTCATTTTGCTAAAAATAGTGATTTTTTTTTCTTCGAGTTAAGCATTTTGAGTAATTTACCGTTTAATTTCAGAGCAGATTGCCTCAAAATAAACTATTTTTAAGCATTTGCCTAGCTTTCATTTTGGGAAAAAAGTTATTTTCTCTGCGAATTGATTTCAGAGCGGCGTGCGTCAAAATTAACTATTTTTTGCCAACCCTTCATTTTGCAAAAAAAGTGATTGCCTCGGGGAGTTCAGCATTTTGAGTAATTTGCACGTTGATTTCAGAGCAGATTGCATCAAAATTAACTCTGTGTTGCCAAACATTCACCTTGGGACAAAAAGTGATTTTCTCGGCGGGTTAAGTATTTTGAGTAATTTGCCGATGCTTTCAGAGTTGCATGCATCAAAATTAACTGTTTTTAAGCATTTGCCTTACTTTCATTTTGGGAAAAAAGTGATTTCCTCGTTGAATTCAGCATTTTGAGTGATTTATCGTTTTTCTGTACGTTTTTCATGAAAACGTAGTATCTCTTGCCGGACATTCAGTACCAACAAAATATGATTTTATCGGCGAGTTAAGCATTTTGAATAATTTTCTGTTGTTTTTTTAGATCGTCTTGCATCAAATTTAACGATTTGCTTCCCAATCATTCATTTTGCAAAAAAGTGATTTGCATGTTGATTTCAGCGAGTAATTTGCCGTTTGTGTTCAGAGCAGAATGCATCAAAATTAACTATTTTTAAGCATTTGCCTAGCTTTCATTTTGGGAAAAAGTTATTTTCTCTGCGAATTGATTTCAGAGCGGTGTGCGTTAAAATTAACTATTTTTTGCCAACCCTTCATTTTGCAAAAAAAGTGATTTCCTCGGGGAGTTCAGCATTTTGAGTAATTTGCACGTTGATTTCAGAGCAGATTGCATCAAAATTAACTCTGTGTTGCCAAACATTCACCTTGGGGGAAAAAAGTGATATTCTCGACGGGTTAAGTATTTTGAGTAATTTGCCGATGCTTTCAGAGTTGCACGCATCAAACTTTTTAAGCATTTCATTTGCCTTACTTTAATTTTGGGAAAAAGGTAATTTTCTAGTTGAATTCATCATTTTGAGTGATTTATCATTGCTTTTCTGAACGTTTTCCATGAAAACGTAGTATCTCTTGCCGAACATTCAGTACCAACAAAATATGATTATATCGGCGAGTTAAGCATTTTGAATAATTTACTGTTGTTTTTTTAGATCGTCTTGCATCAAATTTAACGATTTTCTTCCCAATCATTCATTTTGCAAAAAAGTGATTTGCATGTTGATTTCAGCGAGTAATCTGCCGTTTGGGTTCAGAGTAGAATGCATCAAAATTAACTATTTTTAAGCATTTGCCTAGCTTTCATTTTGGGAAAAAAGTTATTTTCTCTGCGAATTGATTTCAGAGCGGCGTGCGTCAAAATTAACTATTTTTTGCCAACCATTAATTTTAGAAAAAAAGTGATTTCCTCGATGAATTAAGCATTTTGAGTAATTTACCATTGCTTTCCCGAGCGTCTTTAAAGAAAACGTAGTTTTTCTTGCCAAACATTCATTTTAGACAAAATGTGATTATATCGGCGAGATAGGCATTTTGAGGAATTTCCCGTTTGATTTCAGAGTAGATTGAATCAAAATTAACTATTTGTTGCCAATATTCACTTTGGGAAAGAAAGTGATTATATCGGCGAGTTAGGCATTTTCAGTAATTTGCAGTTTGATTTCAGAGCCGATTGCATCAAAATTAACTCTGTGTTGCCAAACATTCACTTTAGAAAAACAAAGTGATTTTCTCGGCACTTTGAGTAATCTGCCGTTTGATCTCAGAGCAGATTGCATCAAAATTAACTCTGTGTTGCCAAACATTCACCTTGGAAAAAAAGTTATTTTCTCTGCGAATTGATTTCAGAGCGGCGTGCGTCAAAATTAACTATTTTTTGCCAACCCTTCATTTTGCAAATATAGTGATTTTCTCGTTGAATTAAGCATTTTGAGTAATTTACCATTGCTTTCCAGAGCGTCTTTAATGAAAACGTAGTATTTCTTGCCAAACATTCATTTTAGACAAAATGTGATTATAGCGGCGAGATAGGCATTTTGAGTAATTTGCCGTTGGATTTCAGAGCCGATTGCATCAAAATTAACTATGTGTTGCCAAACATTCACTTTGGAAAAAAAAGGGATTTTCTCGGCATGTTAAGCATTTTGAGTAATTTACCGTTTAATTTCAGAGCAGCTTGCATCAAAATTAACTATATTTAAGCATTTGCCTAGCTTTCATTATTGGGGAAAAAGTTATTTTCTCTGCGAATTGATTTCAGAGCGGTGTGCGTCAAAATTAACTATTTTTTGCCAACCCTTCATTTTGCAAAAAAAGTGATTTCCTATGGGAGTTAAGCATTTTGAGTAATTTGCACGTTGATTTCAGAGCAGATTGCATCAAAATTAACTCTGTGTTGCCAAACATTCACCTTGGGGAACAAAAGTGATTTTCTCGGCTGGTTAAGTATTTTGAGTAATTTGGCGATGCTTTCAGAGTTGCATGCATCAAAATTAACTGTTTTTAAGCATTTGCCTAACTTTCATTTTGGGAAAAAGGTGATCTTCTCGTTGTATTCAACATTTTGAGTGATTTATCATTGCTTTGCTGAACGTTTTTCATGAAAACGTAGTATCTCTTGCCGATCATTCAGTACCAACAAAATGTGATTATATCGGCGAGTTAAGCATTTTGAATAATTTTCTGTTGTTTTTTTTAGATCGTCTTGCATCAAATTTAACGATTTTCTTCCCAATCATTCAGTTTGCAGAAAAGTGATTTGCATGTTGATTTCAGCGAGTAATTTGCCGTTTGGGTTCAGAGCAGAATGCATCAAAATTAACTATTTTTAAGCATTTGCCTAGCTTTCATTTTGGGAAAAACGGTATTTTCTCTGCGAATTGATTTCAGAGCGGTGTGCGTCAAAATTAACTATTTTTTGCCAACCCTTCATTTTGCAAAAAAGTGATTTTCTCGTTGAATTAAGCATTTTGAGTAATTTACTATTGCTTTCCAGAGCGTCTTTAATGAAAACGTAGTATTTCTTGCCAAACATTCATTTTAGACAAAATGTGATTATATCAGCGAGATAGGCATTTTGAGTATTTTGCCGTTGGACTTCAGAGCCGATTGCATCAAAATTAACTATGTGTTGCCAAACATTCACTTTGGGAAAAAGGTGATTTTCTCGTTGAATTCATCATTTTGACTGATTTATCATTGCTTTTCTGAACGTTTTCCATGAAAACGTAGTATCTCTTGCCGAACATTCATTTTAGACAAAATGTGATTATATCGGCGAGATAGGCATTTTGAGGAATTTCCCGTTTGATTTCAGAGCGGCGTGCATCTTAATTAACTATTGTTTGCCAACCATTCATTTTAGAAAAAAAGTGATTTCCTCGTTGAATTAAGCATTTTGAGTAATTTACCATTGCTTTCCCGAGCGTCTTTAAAGAAAACGTAGTATTTCTTGCCAAACATTCATTTTAGACAAAATGTGATTATATCGGCGAGATAGGCATTTTGAGGAATTTCCCGTTTGATTTCAGAGTAGATTGAATCAAAATTAACTATTTGTTGCCAAATATTCACTTTGGGAAAAAAAGTGATTATATCGGCGAGTTAGGCATTTTCAGTAATTTGCAGTTTGATTTCAGAGCCGATTGCATCAAAATTAACTCTGTGTTGCCAAACATTCACTTTAGAAAAACAAAGTGATTTTCTCGGCACTTTGAGTAATCTGCCGTTTGATCTCAGAGCAGATTGCATCAAAATTAACTCTGTGTTGCCAAACATTCACCTTGGGGGAATAAAGTGATTTTCTCGGCGGGTTAAGTATTTTGAGTAATTTGCCGATGCTTTCAGAGTTGCATGCATCAAAATTAACTGTTTTTAAGCATTTGCCTTACTTTCAGTTTGGGAAAAGGGTGATTTTCCTCGTTGAACGCAGCATTTTGAGTGATTTATCGTTTATCTGAACGTTTTTCATGAAAACGTAGTATCTCTTGCCGAACATTCAGTACCAACAAAATGTGATTATATAGGCGAGTTAAGCATTTTGAATAAATTTCTGTTGTTTTTTTAGATCGTCTTGCATCAAATTTAACGATTTTCTTCCCAATCATTCATTTTGCAAAAAAGTGATTTGCATGTTGATTTCAGAGCAGATTGCATCAAAATTAACTCTGTGTTGCCAAACATTCACCTTTGGGGAAAAAAGTGATATTCTCGGCGGGTTAAGTATTTTGAGTAATTTGCCGATGCTTTCAGAGTTGCACGCATCAAACTTTTTAAGCATTTGCCTTACTTTAATTTTGGGAAAAATGTGATTTTCTGGTTGTATTCATCATTTTGAGTGATTTATCATTGCTTTTCTGAACGTTTTCCATGAAAACGTAGTATCTCTTGCCGAACATTCAGTACCAACAAAATATGATTATATCGGCGAGTTAAGCATTTTGAATAATTTACTGTTGTTTTTTTAGATCGTCTTGCATCAAATTTAACGATTTTCTTCCCAATCATTCATTTTGCAAAAAAGTGATTTGCATGTTGATTTCAGCGAGTAATCTGCCGTTTGGGTTCAGAGTAGAATGCATCAAAATTAACTATTTTTAAGCATTTGCCTAGCTTTCATTTTGGGAAAAACGGTATTTTCTCTGCGAATTGATTTCAGAGCGGCGTGCGTCAAAATTAACTATTTTTTGCCAACCCTTCATTTTGCAAAAAAAGTGATTTCCTCGGCGAGTTAAGCATTTTGAGTAATTTGTACGTTGATTTCAGAGCGGCATGCATCTTAATTAACTATTGTTTGCCAACCATTCATTTTAGAAGAAAAGTGATTTTCTCGTTGAATTAAGCATTTTGCGTAATTTACCATTGCTTTCCCGAGCGTCTTTAAAGAAAACGTAGTATTTCTTGCCAAACATTCATTTTAGACAAAATGTGATTATATCGGCGAGATAGGCATTTTGAGTAATTTGCCGTTTGATTTCAGAGCAGATTGAATCAAAATTAACTATTTGTTGCCAAACATTCACTTTGGGAAAAAAAGTGATTATATCGGCGAGTTAGGCATTTTCGGTAATTTGCAGTTTGATATCAGAGCCGATTGCATCAAAATTAACTCTGTGTTGCCAAACATTCACCTTGGGGGAAAAAAGTGATTTTCTCGGTGGGTTAAGCATTTTGAGTAATGTATCGATGCTTTCAGAGTTGCATGCATCAAACATCATGTGTTCAGAGCAGAATGCATCAAAATTAACTATTTTTAAACATGTGCCTAGCTTTCATTTTGTGAAAAAAGTTATTGTCTCTGCGAGTTGATTTCAGAGCGGTGTGCATCAAAATTAACTATTTCTTGCCAACCATTCACTTTCGAAAAAAAGTGAATGCCTCGGGGAGTTAAGCATTTTGAGTAATTTGCACGTTGATTTCAGAGCAGATTGCATCAAACTTACCTCTGTGTTGCCAAACATTCACCTTGGGACAAAAAGTGATTTTCTCGGCGGGTTAAGTATTTTGAGTAATTTGCCGATGCTTTCAGAGTTGCATGCATCAAAATTAACTGTTTTTAAGCATTTGCCTTACTTTCATTTTGGGAAAAAAGTGATTTCCTCGTTGAATTCAGCATTTTGAGTGATTTATCGTTTTTCTGTACGTTTTTCATGAAAACGTAGTATCTCTTGCCGGACATTCAGTATCAACAAAATATGATTTTATCGGCGAGTTAAGCATTTTGAATAATTTACTGTTGTTTTTTTAGATCGTCTTGCATCAAATTTAACGATTTGCTTCCCAATCATTCATTCTGCAAAAAAGTGATTTGCATGTTGATTTCAGCGAGTAATTTGCCGTTTGGGTTCAGAGCAGAATGCATCAAAATTAACTATTTTTAAGCATTTGCCTAGCTTTCATTTTGGGAAAAAGTTATTTTCTCTGCGAATTGATTTCAGAGCGGTGTGCGTTAAAATTAACTATTTTTTGCCAACCCTTCATTTTGCAAAAAAAGTGATTTCCTCGGGGAGTTCAGCATTTTGAGTAATTTGCACGTTGATTTCAGAGCAGATTGCATCAAAATTAACTCTGTGTTGCCAAACATTCACCTTGGGGGAAAGAAGTGATATTCTCGGCGGGTTAAGTATTTTGAGTAATTTGCCGATGCTTTCAGAGTTGCACGCATCAAACTTTTTAAGCATTTCATGTGCCTTACTTTAATTTTGGGAAAAAGGTGATTTTCGCGTTGAATTCATCATTTTGAGTGATTTATCATTGCTTTTCTGAACGTTTTCCATGAAAACGTAGTATCTCTTGCCGAACATTCAGTACCAACAAAATATGATTATATCGGCGAGTTAAGCATTTTGAATAATTTACTGTTGTTTTTTTAGATCGTCTTACATCAAATTTAACGATTTTCTTCCCAACCATTCATTTTGCAAAAAAGTGATTTGCATGTTGATTTCAGCGAGTAATCTGCCGTTTGGGTTCAGAGTAGAATGCATCAAAATTAACTATTTTTAAGCATTTGCCTAGCTTTCATTTTGGGGAAAAAGTTATTTTCTCTGCGAATTGATTTCAGAGCGGCGTGCGTCAAAATTAACTATTTTTTGCCAACCATTCATTTTAGAAAAAAAGTGATTTCCTCGTTGAATTAAGTATTGAGTATTGCTTTCCCGAGCGTCTTTAAAGAAACCGTAGTATTTCTTGCCAAACATTCATTTTAGACAAAATGTGATTATATCGGCGAGATAGGCATTTTGAGGAATTTCCCGTTTGATTTCAGAGTAGATTGAATCAAAATTAACTATTTGTTGCCAATATTCACTTTGGGAAAGAAAGTGATTATATCGGCGAGTTAGGCATTTTCAGTAATTTGCAGTTTGATTTCAGAGCCAATTGCATCAAAATTAACTCTGTGTTGCCAAACATTCACTTTGGAAAAACAAAGTGATTTTCTCGGCATTTTGAGTAATTTGCCATTTGATTTCAGAGCAGATTGCATCAAAATTAACTCTGTGTTGCCAAACATTCACCTTGGAAAAAAAGTTATTTTCTCTGCGAATTGATTTCAGAGCGGCGTGCGTCAAAATTAACTATTTTTTGCCAACCCTTGATTTTGCAAAAAAAGTGATTTTCTCGGCGGGTTAAGTATTTTGAGTAATTTGCCGATGCTTTCAGAGTTGCATGCATCAAAATTAACTGTTTTTAAGCATTTGCCTTACTTTCAGTTTGGGAAAAAGGTGATTTTCCTCGTTGAACGCAGCATTTTGAGTGATTTATCGTTTATCTGAACGTTTTTTGAACGTTTTCTGAAATGTAGTATCTCTTGCCGAACATTCAGTACCAACAAAATGTGATTATATCGGCGAGTTAAGCATTTTGAATAAATTTCTGTTGCTTTTTTAGATCGTCTTGCATCAAATTTAACGATTTGCTTCCCAATCATTCATTCTGCAAAAAAGTGATTTGCATGTTGATTTCAGCGAGTAATTTGCCGTTTGGGTTCAGAGCAGAATGCATCAAAATTAACTATTTTTAAGCATTTGCCTAGCTTTCATTTTGGGAAAAAGTTATTTTCTCTGCGAATTGATTTCAGAGCGGTGTGCGTTAAAATTAACTATTTTTTGCCAACCCTTCATTTTGCAAAAAAAGTGATTTCCTCGGGGAGTTCAGCATTTTGAGTAATTTGCACGTTGATTTCAGAGCAGATTGCATCAAAATTAACTCTGTGTTGCCAAACATTCACCTTGGGGGAAAGAAGTGATATTCTCGGCGGGTTAAGTATTTTGAGTAATTTGCCGATGCTTTCAGAGTTGCACGCATCAAACTTTTTAAGCATTTCATGTGCCTTACTTTAATTTTGGGAAAAAGGTGATTTTCGCGTTGAATTCATCATTTTGAGTGATTTATCATTGCTTTTCTGAACGTTTTCCATGAAAACGTAGTATCTCTTGCCGAACATTCAGTACCAACAAAATATGATTATATCGGCGAGTTAAGCATTTTGAATAATTTACTGTTGTTTTTTTAGATCGTCTTACATCAAATTTAACGATTTTCTTCCCAATCATTCATTTTGCAAAAAAGTGATTTGCATGTTGATTTCAGCGAGTAATCTGCCGTTTGGGTTCAGAGTAGAATGCATCAAAATTAACTATTTTTAAGCATTTGCCTAGCTTTCATTTTGGGGAAAAAGTTATTTTCTCTGCGAATTGATTTCAGAGCGGCGTGCGTCAAAATTAACTATTTTTTGCCAACCATTCATTTTAGAAAAAAAGTGATTTCCTCGTTGAATTAAGTATTGAGTATTGCTTTCCCGAGCGTCTTTAAAGAAACCGTAGTATTTCTTGCCAAACATTCATTTTAGACAAAATGTGATTATATCGGCGAGATAGGCATTTTGAGGAATTTCCCGTTTGATTTCAGAGTAGATTGAATCAAAATTAACTATTTGTTGCCAATATTCACTTTGGGAAAGAAAGTGATTATATCGGCGAGTTAGGCATTTTCAGTAATTTGCAGTTTGATTTCAGAGCCAATTGCATCAAAATTAACTCTGTGTTGCCAAACATTCACTTTGGAAAAACAAAGTGATTTTCTCGGCATTTTGAGTAATTTGCCATTTGATTTCAGAGCAGATTGCATCAAAATTAACTCTGTGTTGCCAAACATTCACCTTGGAAAAAAAGTTATTTTCTCTGCGAATTGATTTCAGAGCGGCGTGCGTCAAAATTAACTATTTTTTGCCAACCCTTGATTTTGCAAAAAAAGTGATTTTCTCGGCGGGTTAAGTATTTTGAGTAATTTGCCGATGCTTTCAGAGTTGCATGCATCAAAATTAACTGTTTTTAAGCATTTGCCTTACTTTCAGTTTGGGAAAAAGGTGATTTTCCTCGTTGAACGCAGCATTTTGAGTGATTTATCGTTTATCTGAACGTTTTTTGAACGTTTTCTGAAATGTAGTATCTCTTGCCGAACATTCAGTACCAACAAAATGTGATTATATCGGCGAGTTAAGCATTTTGAATAAATTTCTGTTGCTTTTTTAGATCGTCTTGCATCAATTTAACGATTTTCTTCCTTATCTTTCATTTTGGAAAAAAGTGATTTGCATGTTGATTTCAGCGAGCAATTTGCCGTTTGGGTTCAGAGCAGAATGCATCAAAATTAACTATTTTTAAACATGTGCCTAGCTTTCATTTTGTGAAAAAAGTTATTGTCTCTGCGAGTTGATTTCAGAGCGGTGTGCGTCAAAATTAACTATTTTTTGCCAACCATTCATTTTGCAAAAAAAGTGATTTTCTTGTTGAATTAAGCATTTTGAGTAATTTACCATTGCTTTCCAGAGCGTCTTTAATGAAATCGTAGTATTTCATGCAAACATTCATTTTAGACATGTGAATATATCGGCTAGTTAGGCATTTTGAATACTTTACTGTTTTCTTTTCGAGCGTCTTGCATCAAAATTAACTATATTTTGCCAACCATTCATTTTGCTAAAAATAGTGATTTTTTTTTTCTTCGAGTTAAGCATTTTGAGTAATTTGCCGTTTATTTTCAGAGCTGAATGTATCAATACTAACTATTTTTAAGCATTTGCCTAATTTTCATTTTGGGGAAAAAAGTGATTTCCTCTGCGAGTTGATTTGAGAGCAGTGTGCATCAAAATTACCTATTTTTTTGCCAACCATTCACCTTGGAGAAAAAAAGTGATTTTCTCGGCGGGTTAAGCATTTTGAGTAATTTGCCGTTGCTTTCAGAGCGTCTTTAATGAAAACGTAGTTTTTCTTCCCGAACATTCATTTTAGACAAAATGTGATTATATCGGCGAGATAGGCATTTTGAGTAATTTCCCGTTTGATTTCAGAGTAGATTGAATCAAAATTAACTATTTGTTGCCAAACATTCACTTTGGAAAAACAAAGTGATTTTCTCGGCGTGTTAAGCATTTTGAGTAATTTGCCGTTTGATTTCAGAGCAGATTGCATCAAAATTAACTCTGTGTTGCCAAACATACACCTTGGAAAAAACGTTATTTTCTCTGCGAATTGATTTCAGAGCGACGTGCGTCAAAATTAACTATTTTTTGCCAACCTTTCATTTTGCAAAAAAAGTGATTTCCTCGGCGAGTGAAGCATTTTGAGTAATTTGCACGTTGATTTCAGAGCAGATTGGATCAAAATTAAATCTGTGTTGCCAAACATTCACCTTGGGGGAATAAAGTGATTTTCCCGGCGGGTTAAGTATTTGTAGTAATTTGCCGATGCTTTCAGAGTTGCATGCATCAAAATTAACTGTTTTTAAGCATTTGCCTTACTTTCAGTTTGGGAAAAAGGTGATTTTCACGTAGAGTTCTGCATTTTGAGTGATTTATCGTTTTTATGAACGTTTTTTGAACGTTTTCTGAAATGTAGTATCTCTTGCCGAACATTCAGTACCGACAAAATGTGATTATATCGGCGAGTTAAGCATTTTGAATAAATTTCTGTTGCTTTTTTAGATCGTCTTGCATCAATTTAACGATTTTCTTCCTTATCTTTCATTTTGGAAAAAAGTGATTTGCATGTTGATTTCAGCGAGCAATTTGCCGTTTGGGTTCAGAGCAGAATGCATCAAAATTAACTATTTTTAAGCATTTGCCTAGCTTTCATTTTGGGAAAAACGGTATTTTCTCTGCGAATTGATTTCAGAGCGGTGTGCGTCAAAATTAACTATTTTTTGCCAACCCTTCATTTTGCAAAAAAAGTGATTTCCTCGGCGAGTTAAGCATTTTGAGAAATTTGCACGTTGATTTCAGAGCGGCATGCATCTTAATTAACTATTGTTTGCCAACCATTCATTTTAGAAGAAAAGTGATTTTCTCGTTGAATTAAGCATTTTGCGTAATTTACCATTGCTTTCCCGAGCGTCTTTAAAGAAAACGTAGTATTTCTTGCCAAACATTCATTTTAGACAAAATGTGATTATATCGGCGAGATAGGCATTTTGAGTAATTTCCCGTTTGATTTCAGAGTAGATTGAATCAAAATTAACTATTTGTTGCCAAATATTCACTTTGGGAAAAAAGGTGATTATATCGGCGAGTTAGGCACTTTCCGTAATTTGCAATTTGATTTCAGAGCCGATTGCATCAAAATTAACTCTGTGTTGCCAAACATTCACTTTGGAAAAACAAAGTGATTTTCTCGGCGTGTTAAGCATTTTGAGTAATTTGACGTTTGATTTCGGAGCAGATTGAATCAAAATTAACTATTTGTTGCCAAACATTCACTTTGGGAAAAAATGTGATTATATCGGCGAGTTAGGCATTTTCGGTAATTTGCAGTTTGATTTCAGAGCCGATTGCATCAGAATTAACTCTGTGTTGCCAAACATTCACCTTGGGGGAAAAAAGTGATTTTCTCGGTGGGTTAAGCATTTTGAGTAGTTTATCGATGCTTTCAGAGTTGCATGCATCAAACATCATGTGTTCAGAGCAGAATGCATGAAAATTAACTATTTTTAAACATGTGCCTAGCTTTCATTTTGTGAAAAAAGTTATTGTCTCTGCGAGTTGATTTCAGAGCGGTGTGCATCAAAATTAACTATTTCTTGCCAACCATTCACTTTCGAAAAAAAGTGATTTTCTTGTTGAATTAAGCATTTTGAGTAATTTACCATTGCTTTCCAGAGCGTCTTTAATGAAAACGTAGTATTTCATGCAAACATTCATTTTAGACATGTGAATATATCGGCGAGTTAGGCATTTTGAATACTTTACTGTTTTCTTTTAGAGCGTCTTGCATCAAAATTAACTATATTTTGCCAACCATTCATTTTGCTAAAAATAGTGATTTTTTTTTCTTCGAGTTAAGCATTTTGAGTAATTTGCCGTTTATTTTCAGAGCTGAATGTATCAATACTAACTATTTTTAATCATTTGCCTAATTTTTATTTTGGGGAAAAAAGTGATTTCCTCTGCGAGTTGATTTGAGAGCAGTGTGCATCAAGATTACCTATTTTTTTGCCAACCATTCATCTTGGGGAAGAAAAGTGATTTTCTCGGCGGGTTAAGCATTTTGAGTAATTTGCCGTTGCTTTCAGAGCGTCTTTAATGAAAACGTAGTTTTTCTTGCCGAACATTCATTTTAGACAAAATGTGATTATATCGGCGAAATAGGCATTTTGAGTAATTTGCCGTTTGATTTCAGAGCTGATTGAATCAAAATTAACTATTTGTTGCCAAACATTCACTTTTGGGAAAAAAGTGATTATATCGGCGAGTTAGGCATTTTCAGTAATTTGCAGTTTGATTTCAGAGCCGATTGCATCAAAATTAACCCTGTGTTGCCAAACATTCACTTTGGAAAAAAATGGGATTTTGTCGGCATGTTATGCATTTTGAGTAATTTACCGTTTAATTTCAGAGCAGATTGCCTCAAAATAAACTATTTTTAAGCATTTGCCTAGCTTTCATTTTGGGAAAAAAGTTATTTTCTCTGCGAATTGATTTCAGAGCGGCGTGCGTCAAAATTAACTATTTTTTGCCAACCCTTCATTTTGCAAAAAAAGTGATTGCCTCGTGGAGTTAAGCATTTTGAGTAATTTGCACGTTGATTTCAGAGCAGATTGCATCAAAATTAACTCTGTGTTGCCAAACATTCACCTTGGGACAAAAAGTGATTTTCTCGGCGGGTTAAGTATTTTGAGTAATTTGCCGATGCTTTCAGAGTTGCATGCATCAAAATTAACTGTTTTTAAGCATTTGCCTTACTTTCATTTTGGGAAAAAAGTGATTTCCTCGTTGAATTCAGCATTTTGAGTGATTTATCGTTTTTCTGTACGTTTTTCATGAAAACGTAGTATCTCTTGCCGGACATTCAGTACCAACAAAATATGATTTTATCGGCGAGTTAAGCATTTTGAATAATTTTCTGTTGTTTTTTTTAGATCGTCTTGCATCAAATTTAACGATTTGCTTCCCAATCATTCATTTTGCAAAAAAGTGATTTGCATGTTGATTTCAGCGAGTAATCTGCCGTTTGGGTTCAGAGTAGAATGCATCAAAATTAACTATTTTTAAGCATTTGCCTAGCTTTCATTTTGGGAAAAAAGTTATTTTCTCTGCGAATTGATTTCAGAGCGGTGTGCATCAAAATTAACTATTTTTTGCCAACCATTAATTTTAGAAAAAAAGTGATTTCCTCAATGAATTAAGCATTTTGAGTAATTTACCATTGCTTTCCCGAGCGTCTTTAAAGAAAACGTAGTTTTTCTTGCCAAACATTCATTTTAGACAAAATGTGATTATATCGGCGAGATAGGCATTTTGAGGAATTTCCCGTTTGATTTCAGAGTAGATTGAATCAAAATTAACTATTTGTTGCCAATATTCACTTTGGGAAAGAAAGTGATTATATCGGCGAGTTAGGCATTTTCAGTAATTTGCAGTTTGATTTCAGAGCCGATTGCATCAAAATTAACTCTGTGTTGCCAAACATTCACTTTAGAAAAACAAAGTGATTTTCTCGGCACTTTGAGTAATCTGCCGTTTGATCTCAGAGCAGATTGCATCAAAATTAACTCTGTGTTGCCAAACATTCACCTTGGAAAAAAAGTTATTTTCTCTGCGAATTGATTTCAGAGCGGCGTGCGTCAAAATTAACTATTTTTTGCCAACCCTTCATTTTGCAAATATAGTGATTTTCTCGTTGAACTAAGCATTTTGAGTAATTTACCATTGCTTTCCAGAGCGTCTTTAATGAAAACGTAGTATTTCTTGCCAAACATTCATTTTAGACAAAATGTGATTATAGCGGCGAGATAGGCATTTTGAGTAATTTGCCGTTGGATTTCAGAGCCGATTGCATCAAAATTAACTATGTGTTGCCAAACATTCACTTTGGAAAAAAAAGGGATTTTCTCGGCATGTTAAGCATTTTGAGTAATTTGCCGATGCTTTCAGAGTTGCATGCATCAAAATTAACTGTTTTTAAGCATTTGCCTTACTTTCAGTTTGGGAAAAAGGTGATTTTCCTCGTTGAACGCAGCATTTTGAGTGATTTATCGTTTATCTGAACGTTTTTTGAACGTTTTCTGAAATGTAGTATCTCTTGCCGAACATTCAGTACCAACAAAATGTGATTATATCGGCGAGTTAAGCATTTTGAATAAATTTCTGTTGCTTTTTTAGATCGTCTTGCATCAATTTAACGATTTTCTTCCTTATCTTTCATTTTGGAAAAAAGTGATTTGCATGTTGATTTCAGCGAGCAATTTGCCGTTTGGGTTCAGAGCAGAATGCATCAAAATTAACTATTTTTAAGCATTTGCCTAGCTTTCATTTTGGGAAAAACGGTATTTTCTCTGCGAATTGATTTCAGAGCGGTGTGCGTCAAAATTAACTATTTTTTGCCAACCATTCATTTTGCAAAAAAAGTGATTTCCTCGGGGAGTTAAGCATTTTGAGTAATTTGCACGTTGATTTCAGAGCAGATTGCATCAAAATTAACTCTGTGTTGCCGAACCTTGGGAAAAAAAGTGATTTTCTCGGCGGGTTAAGTATTTTGAGTAATTTGCCGATGCTTTCAGAGTTGCATGCATCAAAATTAACTGTTTTTAAGCATTTGCCTTACTTTCATTTTGGGAAAAAGGTGATTTCCTCGTTGAATTCAGCCTTTTTCGTGATTTATCATTGCTTTTCTGAACGATTTTTGAACGTTTTCTGAAATGTAGTATCTCTTGCCGAACATTCAGTACCAACAAAATGTGATTATATCGGCGAGTTAAGCATTTTGAATAAATTTCTGTTGCTTTTTTAGATCGTCTTGCATCAATTTAACGATTTTCTTCCTTATCTTTCATTTTGGAAAAAAGTGATTTGCATGTTGATTTCAGCGAGCAATTTGCCGTTTGGGTTCAGAGCAGAATGCATCAAAATTAACTGTTTTTAAGCATTTGCCTTACTTTCATTTTGGGAAAAAAGTGATTTCCTCGTTGAATTCAGCATTTTGAGTGATTTATCGTTTTTCTGTACGTTTTTCATGAAAACGTAGTATCTCTTGCCGGACATTCAGTACCAACAAAATATGATTTTATCGGCGAGTTAAGCATTTTGAATAATTTTCTGTTGTTTTTTTTAGATCGTCTTGCATCAAATTTAACGATTTGCTTCCCAATCATTCATTTTGCAAAAAAGTGATTTGCATGTTGATTTCAGCGAGTAATCTGCCGTTTGGGTTCAGAGTAGAATGCATCAAAATTAACTATTTTTAAGCATTTGCCTAGCTTTCATTTTGGGAAAAAAGTTATTTTCTCTGCGAATTGATTTCAGAGCGGCGTGCGTCAAAATTAACTATTTTTTGCCAACCATTAATTTTAGAAAAAAAGTGATTTCCTCAATGAATTAAGCATTTTGAGTAATTTACCATTGCTTTCCCGAGCGTCTTTAAAGAAAACGTAGTTTTTCTTGCCAAACATTCATTTTAGACAAAATGTGATTATATCGGCGAGATAGGCATTTTGAGGAATTTCCCGTTTGATTTCAGAGTAGATTGAATCAAAATTAACTATTTGTTGCCAATATTCACTTTGGGAAAGAAAGTGATTATATCGGCGAGTTAGGCATTTTCAGTAATTTGCAGTTTGATTTCAGAGCCGATTGCATCAAAATTAACTCTGTGTTGCCAAACATTCACTTTAGAAAAACAAAGTGATTTTCTCGGCACTTTGAGTAATCTGCCGTTTGATCTCAGAGCAGATTGCATCAAAATTAACTCTGTGTTGCCAAACATTCACCTTGGAAAAAAAGTTATTTTCTCTGCGAATTGATTTCAGAGCGGCGTGCGTCAAAATTAACTATTTTTTGCCAACCCTTCATTTTGCAAATATAGTGATTTTCTCGTTGAATTAAGCATTTTGAGTAATTTACCATTGCTTTCCAGAGCGTCTTTAATGAAAACGTAGTATTTCTTGCCAAACATTCATTTTAGACAAAATGTGATTATAGCGGCGAGATAGGCATTTTGAGTAATTTGCCGTTGGATTTCAGAGCCGATTGCATCAAAATTAACTATGTGTTGCCAAACATTCACTTTGGAAAAAAAAGGGATTTTCTCGGCATGTTAAGCATTTTGAGTAATTTGCCGATGCTTTCAGAGTTGCATGCATCAAAATTTTTAAGCATTTGCCTTACTTTCAGTTTGGGAAAAAGGTGATTTTCCTCGTTGAACGCAGCATTTTGAGTGATTTATCGTTTATCTGAACGTTTTTTGAACGTTTTCTGAAATGTAGTATCTCTTGCCGAACATTCAGTACCAACAAAATGTGATTATATCGGCGAGTTAAGCATTTTGAATAAATTTCTGTTGCTTTTTTAGATCGTCTTGCATCAATTTAACGATTTTCTTCCTTATCTTTCATTTTGGAAAAAAGTGATTTGCATGTTGATTTCAGCGAGCAATTTGCCGTTTGGGTTCAGAGCAGAATGCATCAAAATTAACTATTTTTAAGCATTTGCCTAGCTTTCATTTTGGGAAAAACGGTATTTTCTCTGCGAATTGATTTCAGAGCGGTGTGCGTCAAAATTAACTATTTTTTGCCAACCATTCATTTTGCAAAAAAAGTGATTTCCTCGGGGAGTTAAGCATTTTGAGTAATTTGCACGTTGATTTCAGAGCAGATTGCATCAAAATTAACTCTGTGTTGCCGAACCTTGGGAAAAAAAGTGATTTTCTCGGCGGGTTAAGTATTTTGAGTAATTTGCCGATGCTTTCAGAGTTGCATGCATCAAAATTAACTGTTTTTAAGCATTTGCCTTACTTTCATTTTGGGAAAAAGGTGATTTCCTCGTTGAATTCAGCATTTTGAGTGATTTATCATTGCTTTTCTGAACGTTTTTTGAACGTTTTCTGAAATGTAGTATCTCTTGCCGAACATTCAGTACCAACAAAATGTGATTATATCGGCGAGTTAAGCATTTTGAATAAATTTCTGTTGCTTTTTTAGATCGTCTTGCATCAATTTAACGATTTTCTTCCTTATCTTTCATTTTGGAAAAAAGTGATTTGCATGTTGATTTCAGCGAGCAATTTGCCGTTTGGGTTCAGAGCAGAATGCATCAAAATTAACTATTTTTAAGCATTTGCCTAGCTTTCATTTTGGGAAAAACGGTATTTTCCCTGCGAATTGATTTCAGAGCGGCGTGCGTCAAAATTAACTATTTTTTGCCAACCCTTCATTTTGCAAAAAAAGTGATTTCCTCGGCGAGTTAAGCATTTTGAGAAATTTGCACGTTGATTTCAGAGCGGCATGCATCTTAATTAACTATTGTTTGCCAACCATTCATTTTAGAAGAAAAGTGATTTTCTCGTTGAATTAAGCATTTTGCGTAATTTACCATTGCTTTCCCGAGCGTCTTTAAAGAAAACGTAGTATTTCTTGCCAAACATTCATTTTAGACAAAATGTGATTATATCGGCGAGATAGGCATTTTGAGTAATTTCCCGTTTGATTTCAGAGTAGATTGAATCAAAATTAACTATTTGTTGCCAAATATTCACTTTGGGAAAAAAGGTGATTATATCGGCGAGTTAGGCATTTTCCGTAATTTGCAGTTTGATTTCAGAGCCGATTGCATCAAAATTAACTCTGTGTTGCCAAACATTCACTTTGGAAAAACAAAGTGATTTTCTCGGCGTGTTAAGCATTTTGAGTAATTTGACGTTTGATTTCGGAGCAGATTGAATCAAAATTAACTATTTGTTGCCAAACATTCACTTTGGGAAAAAATGTGATTATATCGGCGAGTTAGGCATTTTCGGTAATTTGCAGTTTGATTTCAGAGCCGATTGCATCAAAATTAACTCTGTGTTGCCAAACATTCACCTTGGGGGAAAAAAGTGATTTTCTCGGTGGGTTAAGCATTTTGAGTAGTTTATCGATGCTTTCAGAGTTGCATGCATCAAACATCATGTGTTCAAAGCAGAATGCATGAAAATTAACTATTTTTAAACATGTGCCTAGCTTTCATTTTGTGAAAAAAGTTATTGTCTCTGCGAGTTGATTTCAGAGCGGTGTGCATCAAAATTAACTATTTCTTGCCAACCATTCACTTTCGAAAAAAAGTGATTTTCTTGTTGAATTAAGCATTTTGAGTAATTTACCATTGCTTTCCAGAGCGTCTTTAATGAAATCGTAGTATTTCATGCAAACATTCATTTTAGACATGTGAATATATCGGCTAGTTAGGCATTTTGAATACTTTACTGTTTTCTTTTAGAGCGTCTTGCATCAAAATTAACTATATTTTGCCAACCATTCATTTTGCTAAAAATAGTGATTTTTTTTTCTTCGAGTTAAGCATTTTGAGTAATTTGCCGTTTATTTTCAGAGCTGAATGTATCAATACTAACTATTTTTAAGCATTTGCCTAATTTTCATTTTGGGGAAAAAAGTGATTTCCTCTGCGAGTTGATTTGAGAGCAGTGTGCATCAAAATTACCTATTTTTTTGCCAACCATTCACCTTGGAGAAAAAAAGTGATTTTCTCGGCGGGTTAAGCATTTTGAGTAATTTGCCGTTGCTTTCAGAGCGTCTTTAATGAAAACGTAGTTTTTCTTCCCGAACATTCATTTTAGACAAAATGTGATTATATCGGCGAGATAGGCATTTTGAGTAATTTCCCGTTTGATTTCAGAGTAGATTGAATCAAAATTAACTATTTGTTGCCAAACATTCACTTTGGAAAAACAAAGTGATTTTCTCGGCGTGTTAAGCATTTTGAGTAATTTGCCGTTTGATTTCAGAGCAGATTGCATCAAAATTAACTCTGTGTTGCCAAACATACACCTTGGAAAAAACGTTATTTTCTCTGCGAATTGATTTCAGAGCGACGTGCGTCAAAATTAACTATTTTTTGCCAACCTTTCATTTTGCAAAAAAAGTGATTTCCTCGGCGAGTGAAGCATTTTGAGTAATTTGCACGTTGATTTCAGAGCAGATTGGATCAAAATTAAATCTGTGTTGCCAAACATTCACCTTGGGGGAATAAAGTGATTTTCCCGGCGGGTTAAGTATTTGTAGTAATTTGCCGATGCTTTCAGAGTTGCATGCATCAAAATTAACTGTTTTTAAGCATTTGCCTTACTTTCAGTTTGGGAAAAAGGTGATTTTCACGTTGAATTCTGCATTTTGAGTGATTTATCGTTTTTCTGAACGTTTTTTGAACGTTTTCTGAAATGTAGTATCTCTTGCCGAACATTCAGTACCAACAAAATGTGATTATATCGGCGAGTTAAGCATTTTGAATAAATTTCTGTTGCTTTTTTAGATCGTCTTGCATCAATTTAACGATTTTCTTCCTTATCTTTCATTTTGGAAAAAAGTGATTTGCATGTTGATTTCAGCGAGCAATTTGCCGTTTGCGTTCAGAGCAGAATGCATCAAAATTAACTATTTTTAAGCATTTGCCTAGCTTTCATTTTGGGAAAAACGGTATTTTCTCTGCGAATTGATTTCAGAGCGGTGTGCGTCAAAATTAACTATTTTTTGCCAACCCTTCATTTTGCAAAAAAAGTGATTTCCTCGGCGAGTTAAGCATTTTGAGAAATTTGCACGTTGATTTCAGAGCGGCATGCATCTTAATTAACTATTTTTTGCCAACCATTAATTTTAGAAAAAAAGTGATTTTCTCGTTGAATTAAGCATTTTGCGTAATTTACCATTGCTTTCCCGAGCGTCTTTAAAGAAAACGTAGTATTTCTTGCCAAACATTCATTTTAGACAAAATGTGATTATATCGGCGAGATAGGCATTTTGAGTAATTTCCCGTTTGATTTCAGAGTAGATTGAATCAAAATTAACTATTTGTTGCCAATATTCACTTTGGGAAAAAAGGTGATTATATCGGCGAGTTAGGCATTTTCAGTAATTTGCAGTTTGATTTCAGAGCCGATTGCATCAAAATTAACTCTGTGTTGCCAAACATTCACTTTAGAAAAACAAAGTGATTTTCTCGGCACTTTGAGTAATCTGCCGTTTGATCTCAGAGCAGATTGCATCAAAATTAACTCTGTGTTGCCAAACATTCACCTTGGAAAAAAAGTTATTTTCTCTGCGAATTGATTTCAGAGCGGCGTGCGTCAAAATTAACTATTTTTTGCCAACCCTTCATTTTGCAAATATAGTGATTTTCTCGTTGAATTAAGCATTTTGAGTAATTTACCATTGCTTTCCAGAGCGTCTTTAATGAAAACGTAGTATTTCTTGCCAAACATTCATTTTAGACAAAATGTGATTATAGCGGCGAGATAGGCATTTTGAGTAATTTGCCGTTGGATTTCAGAGCCGATTGCATCAAAATTAACTATGTGTTGCCAAACATTCACTTTGGAAAAAAAAGGGATTTTCTCGGCATGTTAAGCATTTTGAGTAATTTGCCGATGCTTTCAGAGTTGCATGCATCAAAATTTTTAAGCATTTGCCTTACTTTCAGTTTGGGAAAAAGGTGATTTTCCTCGTTGAACGCAGCATTTTGAGTGATTTATCGTTTATCTGAACGTTTTTTGAACGTTTTCTGAAATGTAGTATCTCTTGCCGAACATTCAGTACCAACAAAATGTGATTATATCGGCGAGTTAAGCATTTTGAATAAATTTCTGTTGCTTTTTTAGATCGTCTTGCATCAATTTAACGATTTTCTTCCTTATCTTTCATTTTGGAAAAAAGTGATTTGCATGTTGATTTCAGCGAGCAATTTGCCGTTTGGGTTCAGAGCAGAATGCATCAAAATTAACTATTTTTAAGCATTTGCCTAGCTTTCATTTTGGGAAAAACGGTATTTTCTCTGCGAATTGATTTCAGAGCGGTGTGCGTCAAAATTAACTATTTTTTGCCAACCATTCATTTTGCAAAAAAAGTGATTTCCTCGGGGAGTTAAGCATTTTGAGTAATTTGCACGTTGATTTCAGAGCAGATTGCATCAAAATTAACTCTGTGTTGCCGAACCTTGGGAAAAAAAGTGATTTTCTCGGCGGGTTAAGTATTTTGAGTAATTTGCCGATGCTTTCAGAGTTGCATGCATCAAAATTAACTGTTTTTAAGCATTTGCCTTACTTTCATTTTGGGAAAAAGGTGATTTCCTCGTTGAATTCAGCATTTTGAGTGATTTATCATTGCTTTTCTGAACGTTTTTTGAACGTTTTCTGAAATGTAGTATCTCTTGCCGAACATTCAGTACCAACAAAATGTGATTATATCGGCGAGTTAAGCATTTTGAATAAATTTCTGTTGCTTTTTTAGATCGTCTTGCATCAATTTAACGATTTTCTTCCTTATCTTTCATTTTGGAAAAAAGTGATTTGCATGTTGATTTCAGCGAGCAATTTGCCGTTTGGGTTCAGAGCAGAATGCATCAAAATTAACTATTTTTAAGCATTTGCCTAGCTTTCATTTTGGGAAAAACGGTATTTTCCCTGCGAATTGATTTCAGAGCGGCGTGCGTCAAAATTAACTATTTTTTGCCAACCCTTCATTTTGCAAAAAAAGTGATTTCCTCGGCGAGTTAAGCATTTTGAGAAATTTGCACGTTGATTTCAGAGCGGCATGCATCTTAATTAACTATTGTTTGCCAACCATTCATTTTAGAAGAAAAGTGATTTTCTCGTTGAATTAAGCATTTTGCGTAATTTACCATTGCTTTCCCGAGCGTCTTTAAAGAAAACGTAGTATTTCTTGCCAAACATTCATTTTAGACAAAATGTGATTATATCGGCGAGATAGGCATTTTGAGTAATTTCCCGTTTGATTTCAGAGTAGATTGAATCAAAATTAACTATTTGTTGCCAAATATTCACTTTGGGAAAAAAGGTGATTATATCGGCGAGTTAGGCATTTTCCGTAATTTGCAGTTTGATTTCAGAGCCGATTGCATCAAAATTAACTCTGTGTTGCCAAACATTCACTTTGGAAAAACAAAGTGATTTTCTCGGCGTGTTAAGCATTTTGAGTAATTTGACGTTTGATTTCGGAGCAGATTGAATCAAAATTAACTATTTGTTGCCAAACATTCACTTTGGGAAAAAATGTGATTATATCGGCGAGTTAGGCATTTTCGGTAATTTGCAGTTTGATTTCAGAGCCGATTGCATCAAAATTAACTCTGTGTTGCCAAACATTCACCTTGGGGGAAAAAAGTGATTTTCTCGGTGGGTTAAGCATTTTGAGTAGTTTATCGATGCTTTCAGAGTTGCATGCATCAAACATCATGTGTTCAAAGCAGAATGCATGAAAATTAACTATTTTTAAACATGTGCCTAGCTTTCATTTTGTGAAAAAAGTTATTGTCTCTGCGAGTTGATTTCAGAGCGGTGTGCATCAAAATTAACTATTTCTTGCCAACCATTCACTTTCGAAAAAAAGTGATTTTCTTGTTGAATTAAGCATTTTGAGTAATTTACCATTGCTTTCCAGAGCGTCTTTAATGAAATCGTAGTATTTCATGCAAACATTCATTTTAGACATGTGAATATATCGGCTAGTTAGGCATTTTGAATACTTTACTGTTTTCTTTTAGAGCGTCTTGCATCAAAATTAACTATATTTTGCCAACCATTCATTTTGCTAAAAATAGTGATTTTTTTTTCTTCGAGTTAAGCATTTTGAGTAATTTGCCGTTTATTTTCAGAGCTGAATGTATCAATACTAACTATTTTTAAGCATTTGCCTAATTTTCATTTTGGGGAAAAAAGTGATTTCCTCTGCGAGTTGATTTGAGAGCAGTGTGCATCAAAATTACCTATTTTTTTGCCAACCATTCACCTTGGAGAAAAAAAGTGATTTTCTCGGCGGGTTAAGCATTTTGAGTAATTTGCCGTTGCTTTCAGAGCGTCTTTAATGAAAACGTAGTTTTTCTTCCCGAACATTCATTTTAGACAAAATGTGATTATATCGGCGAGATAGGCATTTTGAGTAATTTCCCGTTTGATTTCAGAGTAGATTGAATCAAAATTAACTATTTGTTGCCAAACATTCACTTTGGAAAAACAAAGTGATTTTCTCGGCGTGTTAAGCATTTTGAGTAATTTGCCGTTTGATTTCAGAGCAGATTGCATCAAAATTAACTCTGTGTTGCCAAACATACACCTTGGAAAAAACGTTATTTTCTCTGCGAATTGATTTCAGAGCGACGTGCGTCAAAATTAACTATTTTTTGCCAACCTTTCATTTTGCAAAAAAAGTGATTTCCTCGGCGAGTGAAGCATTTTGAGTAATTTGCACGTTGATTTCAGAGCAGATTGGATCAAAATTAAATCTGTGTTGCCAAACATTCACCTTGGGGGAATAAAGTGATTTTCCCGGCGGGTTAAGTATTTGTAGTAATTTGCCGATGCTTTCAGAGTTGCATGCATCAAAATTAACTGTTTTTAAGCATTTGCCTTACTTTCAGTTTGGGAAAAAGGTGATTTTCACGTTGAATTCTGCATTTTGAGTGATTTATCGTTTTTCTGAACGTTTTTTGAACGTTTTCTGAAATGTAGTATCTCTTGCCGAACATTCAGTACCAACAAAATGTGATTATATCGGCGAGTTAAGCATTTTGAATAAATTTCTGTTGCTTTTTTAGATCGTCTTGCATCAATTTAACGATTTTCTTCCTTATCTTTCATTTTGGAAAAAAGTGATTTGCATGTTGATTTCAGCGAGCAATTTGCCGTTTGCGTTCAGAGCAGAATGCATCAAAATTAACTATTTTTAAGCATTTGCCTAGCTTTCATTTTGGGAAAAACGGTATTTTCTCTGCGAATTGATTTCAGAGCGGTGTGCGTCAAAATTAACTATTTTTTGCCAACCCTTCATTTTGCAAAAAAAGTGATTTCCTCGGCGAGTTAAGCATTTTGAGAAATTTGCACGTTGATTTCAGAGCGGCATGCATCTTAATTAACTATTGTTTGCCAACCATTCATTTTAGAAGAAAAGTGATTTTCTCGTTGAATTAAGCATTTTGCGTAATTTACCATTGCTTTCCCGAGCGTCTTTAAAGAAAACGTAGTATTTCTTGCCAAACATTCATTTTAGACAAAATGTGATTATATCGGCGAGATAGGCATTTTGAGTAATTTCCCGTTTGATTTCAGAGTAGATTGAATCAAAATTAACTATTTGTTGCCAAATATTCACTTTGGGAAAAAAGGTGATTATATCGGCGAGTTAGGCATTTTCCGTAATTTGCAGTTTGATTTCAGAGCCGATTGCATCAAAATTAACTCTGTGTTGCCAAACATTCACTTTGGAAAAACAAATTGATTTTCTCGGCGTGTTAAGCATTTTGAGTAATTTGACGTTTGATTTCGGAGCAGATTGAATCAAAATTAACTATTTGTTGCCAAACATTCACTTTGGGAAAAAATGTGATTATATCGGCGAGTTAGGCATTTTCGGTAATTTGCAGTTTGATTTCAGAGCCGATTGCATCAGAATTAACTCTGTGTTGCCAAACATTCACCTTGGGGGAAAAAAGTGATTTTCTCGGTGGGTTAAGCATTTTGAGTAGTTTATCGATGCTTTCAGAGTTGCATGCATCAAACATCATGTGTTCAAAGCAGAATGCATGAAAATTAACTATTTTTAAACATGTGCCTAGCTTTCATTTTGTGAAAAAAGTTATTGTCTCTGCGAGTTGATTTCAGAGCGGTGTGCATCAAAATTAACTATTTCTTGCCAACCATTCACTTTCGAAAAAAAGTGATTTTCTTGTTGAATTAAGCATTTTGAGTAATTTACCATTGCTTTCCAGAGCGTCTTTAATGAAATCGTAGTATTTCATGCAAACATTCATTTTAGACATGTGAATATATCGGCTAGTTAGGCATTTTGAATACTTTACTGTTTTCTTTTAGAGCGTCTTGCATCAAAATTAACTATATTTTGCCAACCATTCATTTTGCTAAAAATAGTGATTTTTTTTTCTTCGAGTTAAGCATTTTGAGTAATTTGCCGTTTATTTTCAGAGCTGAATGTATCAATACTAACTATTTTTAAGCATTTGCCTAATTTTCATTTTGGGGAAAAAAGTGATTTCCTCTGCGAGTTGATTTGAGAGCAGTGTGCATCAAAATTACCTATTTTTTTGCCAACCATTCACCTTGGAGAAAAAAAGTGATTTTCTCGGCGGGTTAAGCATTTTGAGTAATTTGCCGTTGCTTTCAGAGCGTCTTTAATGAAAACGTAGTTTTTCTTCCCGAACATTCATTTTAGACAAAATGTGATTATATCGGCGAGATAGGCATTTTGAGTAATTTCCCGTTTGATTTCAGAGTAGATTGAATCAAAATTAACTATTTGTTGCCAAACATTCACTTTGGAAAAACAAAGTGATTTTCTCGGCGTGTTAAGCATTTTGAGTAATTTGCCGTTTGATTTCAGAGCAGATTGCATCAAAATTAACTCTGTGTTGCCAAACATACACCTTGGAAAAAACGTTATTTTCTCTGCGAATTGATTTCAGAGCGACGTGCGTCAAAATTAACTATTTTTTGCCAACCTTTCATTTTGCAAAAAAAGTGATTTCCTCGGCGAGTTAAGCATTTTGAGTAATTTGCACGTTGATTTCAGAGCAGATTGGATCAAAATTAAATCTGTGTTGCCAAACATTCACCTTGGGGGAATAAAGTGATTTTCCCGGCGGGTTAAGTATTTGTAGTAATTTGCCGATGCTTTCAGAGTTGCATGCATCAAAATTAACTGTTTTTAAGCATTTGCCTTACTTTCAGTTTGGGAAAAAGGTGATTTTCACGTTGAATTCTGCATTTTGAGTGATTTATCGTTTTTCTGAACGTTTTTTGAACGTTTTCTGGAATGTAGTATCTCTTGCCGAACATTCAGTACCAACAAAATGTGATTATATCGGCGAGTTAAGCATTTTGAATAAATTTCTGTTGCTTTTTTAGATCGTCTTGCATCAATTTAACGATTTTCTTCCTTATCTTTCATTTTGGAAAAAAGTGATTTGCATGTTGATTTCAGCGAGCAATTTGCCGTTTGCGTTCAGAGCAGAATGCATCAAAATTAACTATTTTTAAGCATTTGCCTAGCTTTCATTTTGGGAAAAACGGTATTTTCTCTGCGAATTGATTTCAGAGCGGTGTGCGTCAAAATTAACTATTTTTTGCCAACCCTTCATTTTGCAAAAAAAGTGATTTCCTCGGCGAGTTAAGCATTTTGAGAAATTTGCACGTTGATTTCAGAGCGGCATGCATCTTAATTAACTATTGTTTGCCAACCATTCATTTTAGAAGAAAAGTGATTTTCTCGTTGAATTAAGCATTTTGCGTAATTTACCATTGCTTTCCCGAGCGTCTTTAAAGAAAACGTAGTATTTCTTGCCAAACATTCATTTTAGACAAAATGTGATTATATCGGCGAGATAGGCATTTTGAGTAATTTCCCGTTTGATTTCAGAGTAGATTGAATCAAAATTAACTATTTGTTGCCAAATATTCACTTTGGGAAAAAAGGTGATTATATCGGCGAGTTAGGCATTTTCCGTAATTTGCAGTTTGATTTCAGAGCCGATTGCATCAAAATTAACTCTGTGTTGCCAAACATTCACTTTGGAAAAACAAATTGATTTTCTCGGCGTGTTAAGCATTTTGAGTAATTTGACGTTTGATTTCGGAGCAGATTGAATCAAAATTAACTATTTGTTGCCAAACATTCACTTTGGGAAAAAATGTGATTATATCGGCGAGTTAGGCATTTTCGGTAATTTGCAGTTTGATTTCAGAGCCGATTGCATCAGAATTAACTCTGTGTTGCCAAACATTCACCTTGGGGGAAAAAAGTGATTTTCTCGGTGGGTTAAGCATTTTGAGTAGTTTACCATTGCTTTCCCGAGCGTCTTTAAAGAAAACGTAGTATTTCTTGCCAAACATTCATTTTAGACAAAATGTGATTATATCGGCGAGATAGGCATTTTGAGTAATTTGCCGTTTGATTTCAGAGCAGATTGAATCAAAATTAACTATTTGTTGCCATACATTCACTTTGGGAAAAAAAGTGATTATATCGGCGAGTTAGGCATTTTCGGTAATTTGCAGTTTGATATCAGAGCCGATTGCATCAAAATTAACTCTGTGTTGCCAAACATTCACCTTGGGGGAAAAAAGTGATTTTCTCGGTGGGTTAAGCATTTTGAGTAGTTTATCGATGCTTTCAGAGTTGCATGCATCAAACATCATGTGTTCAGAGCAGAATGCATGAAAATTAACTATTTTTAAACATGTGCCTAGCTTTCATTTTGTGAAAAAAGTTATTGTCTCGGCGAGTTGATTTCAGAGCGGTGTGCATCAATTCTTGCCAACCATTCACTTTCGAAAAAAAGTGATTTTCTTGTTGAATTAAGCATTTTGAGTAATTTACCATTGCTTTCCAGAGCGTCTTTAATGAAAACGTAGTATTTCATGCAAACATTCATTTTAGACATGTGAATATATCGGCGAGTTAGGCATTTTGAATACTTTACTGTTTTCTTTTAGAGCGTCTTGCATCAAAATTAACTATAGTTTGCCAACCATTCATTTTGCTAAAAATAGTGATTTTTTTTTCTTCGAGTTAAGCATTTTGAGTAATTTGCCGTTTATTTTCAGAGCTGAATGTATCAATACTAACTATTTTTAAGCATTTGCCTAATTTTTATTTTGGGGAAAAAAGTGATTTCCTCTGCGAGTTGATTTGAGAGCAGTGTGCATCAAAATTACCTATTTTTTTGCCAACCATTCATCTTGGGGAAAAAAAGTGATTTTCTCGGCGGGTTAAGCATTTTGAGTAATTTGCCGTTGCTTTCAGAGCGTCTTTAATGAAAACGTAGTTTTTCTTGCCGAACATTCATTTTAGACAAAATGTGATTATATCGGCGAAATAGGCATTTTGAGTAATTTGCCGTTTGATTTCAGAGCTGATTGAATCAAAATTAACTATTTGTTGCCAAACATTCACTTTTGGGAAAAAAGGGATTATATCGGCGAGTTAGGCATTTTCAGTAATTTGCAGTTTGATTTCAGAGCCGATTGCATCAAAATTAACCCTGTGTTGCCAAACATTCACTTTGGAAAAAAATGGGATTTTGTCGGCATGTTATGCATTTTGAGTAATTTACCGTTTAATTTCAGAGCAGATTGCCTCAAAATAAACTATTTTTAAGCATTTGCCTAGCTTTCATTTTGGGAAAAAAGTTATTTTCTCTGCGAATTGATTTCAGAGCGGCGTGCGTCAAAATTAACTATTTTTTGCCAACCCTTCATTTTGCAAAAAAAGTGATTGCCTCGGGGAGTTAAGCATTTTGAGTAATTTGCACGTTGATTTCAGAGCAGATTGCATCAAAATTAACTCTGTGTTGCCAAACATTCACCTTGGGACAAAAAGTGATTTTCTCGGCGGGTTAAGTATTTTGAGTAATTTGCCGATGCTTTCAGAGTTGCATGCATCAAAATTAACCGTTTTTAAGCATTTGCCTTACTTTCATTTTGGGAAAAAAGTGATTTCCTCGTTGAATTCAGCATTTTGAGTGATTTATCGTTTTTCTGTACGTTTTTCATGAAAACGTAGTATCTCTTGCGGGACATTCAGTACCAACAATATATGATTTTATCGGCGAGTTAAGCATTTTGAATAATTTTCTGTTATTTTTTTTAGATCGTCTTGCATCAAATTTAACGATTTGCTTCCCAATCATTCATTTTGCAAAAAAGTGATTTGCATGTTGATTTCAGCGAGTAATTTGCCGTTTGGGTTCAGAGCAGAATGCATCAAAATTAACTATTTTTAAGCATTTGCCTAGCTTTCATTTTGGGAAAAACGTTATTTTCTCTGCGAATTGATTTCAGAGCGACGTGCGTCAAAATTAACTATTTTTTGCCAACCTTTCATTTTGCAAAAAAAGTGATTTCCTCGGCGAGTTAAGCATTTTGAGTAATTTGCACGTTGATTTCAGAGCAGATTGGATCAAAATTAAATCTGTGTTGCCAAACATTCACCTTGGGGGAATAAAGTGATTTTCCCGGCGGGTTAAGTATTTGTAGTAATTTGCCGATGCTTTCAGAGTTGCATGCATCAAAATTAACTGTTTTTAAGCATTTGCCTTACTTTCAGTTTGGGAAAAAGGTGATTTTCACGTTGAATTCTGCATTTTGAGTGATTTATCGTTTTTCTGAACGTTTTTCATGAAAACGTAGTATCTCTTACCGAACATTCTGTACCAACAAAATATGATTATATCGGCGAGTTAAGCATTTTGAATACTTTTCTGTTGTTTTTTTAGATCGTCTTGCATCAATTTAACGATTTTCTTCCTTATCTTTCATTTTGGAAAAAAGTGATTTGCATGTTGATTTCAGCGAGTAATTTGCCGTTTGGGTTCAGAGCAGAATGCATCAAAATTAACTCTGTGTTGCCAAACATTCACCTAGGGGGAAAAAAGTGATTTTCTCGGTGGGTTAAGCATTTTGAGTAGTTTACCATTGCTTTCCCGAGCGTCTTTAAAGAAAACGTAGTATTTCTTGCCAAACATTCATTTTAGACAAAATGTGATTATATCGGCGAGATAGGCATTTTGAGTAATTTGCCGTTTGATTTCAGAGCAGATTGAATCAAAATTAACTATTTGTTGCCATACATTCACTTTGGGAAAAAAAGTGATTATATCGGCGAGTTAGGCATTTTCGGTAATTTGCAGTTTGATATCAGAGCCGATTGCATCAAAATTAACTCTGTGTTGCCAAACATTCACCTTGGGGGAAAAAAGTGATTTTCTCGGTGGGTTAAGCATTTTGAGTAGTTTATCGATGCTTTCAGAGTTGCATGCATCAAACATCATGTGTTCAGAGCAGAATGCATGAAAATTAACTATTTTTAAACATGTGCCTAGCTTTCATTTTGTGAAAAAAGTTATTGTCTCTGCGAGTTGATTTCAGAGCGGTGTGCATCAAAATTAACTATTTCTTGCCAACCATTCACTTTCGAAAAAAAGTGATTTTCTTGTTGAATTAAGCATTTTGAGTAATTTACCATTGCTTTCCAGAGCGTCTTTAATGAAAACGTAGTATTTCATGCAAACATTCATTTTAGACATGTGAATATATCGGCGAGTTAGGCATTTTGAATACTTTACTGTTTTCTTTTAGAGCGTCTTGCATCAAAATTAACTATATTTTGCCAACCATTCATTTTGCTAAAAATAGTGATTTTTTTTTCTTCGAGTTAAGCATTTTGAGTAATTTGCCGTTTATTTTCAGAGCTGAATGTATCAATACTAACTATTTTTAAGCATTTGCCTAATTTTTATTTTGGGGAAAAAAGTGATTTCCTCTGCGAGTTGATTTGAGAGCAGTGTGCATCAAAATTACCTATTTTTTTGCCAACCATTCATCTTGGGGAAAAAAAGTGATTTTCTCGGCGGGTTAAGCATTTTGAGTAATTTACCATTGCTTTCCAGAGCGTCTTTAATGAAATCGTAGTATTTCATGCAAACATTCATTTTAGACATGTGAATATATCGGCTAGTTAGGCATTTTGAATACTTTACTGTTTTCTTTTAGAGCGTCTTGCATCAAAATTAACTATATTTTGCCAACCATTCATTTTGCTAAAAATAGTGATTTTTTTTTCTTCGAGTTAAGCATTTTGAGTAATTTGCCGTTTATTTTCAGAGCTGAATGTATCAATACTAACTATTTTTAAGCATTTGCCTAATTTTCATTTTGGGGAAAAAAGTGATTTCCTCTGCGAGTTGATTTGAGAGCAGTGTGCATCAAAATTACCTATTTTTTTGCCAACCATTCACCTTGGAGAAAAAAAGTGATTTTCTCGGCGGGTTAAGCATTTTGAGTAATTTGCCGTTGCTTTCAGAGCGTCTTTAATGAAAACGTAGTTTTTCCTCCCGAACATTCATTTTAGACAAAATGTGATTATATCGGCGAGATAGGCATTTTGAGTAATTTCCCGTTTGATTTCAGAGTAGATTGAATCAAAATTAACTATTTGTTGCCAAACATTCACTTTGGAAAAACAAAGTGATTTTCTCGGCGTGTTAAGCATTTTGAGTAATTTGCCGTTTGATTTCAGAGCAGATTGCATCAAAATTAACTCTGTGTTGCCAAACATACACCTTGGAAAAAACGTTATTTTCTCTGCGAATTGATTTCAGAGCGACGTGCGTCAAAATTAACTATTTTTTGCCAACCTTTCATTTTGCAAAAAAAGTGATTTCCTCGGCGAGTTAAGCATTTTGAGTAATTTGCACGTTGATTTCAGAGCAGATTGGATCAAAATTAAATCTGTGTTGCCAAACATTCACCTTGGGGGAATAAAGTGATTTTCCCGGCGAGTTAAGTATTTGTAGTAATTTGCCGATGCTTTCAGAGTTGCATGCATCAAAATTAACTGTTTTTAAGCATTTGCCTTACTTTCAGTTTGGGAAAAAGGTGATTTTCACGTTGAATTCTGCATTTTGAGTGATTTATCGTTTTTCTGAACGTTTTTTGAACGTTTTCTGAAATGTAGTATCTCTTGCCGAACATTCAGTACCAACAAAATGTGATTATATCGGCGAGTTAAGCATTTTGAATAAATTTCTGTTGCTTTTTTAGATCGTCTTGCATCAATTTAACGATTTTCTTCCTTATCTTTCATTTTGGAAAAAAGTGATTTGCATGTTGATTTCAGCGAGCAATTTGCCGTTTGGGTTCAGAGCAGAATGCATCAAAATTAACTATTTTTAAGCATTTGCCTAGCTTTCATTTTGGGAAAAACGGTATTTTCTCTGCGAATTGATTTCAGAGCGGTGTGCGTCAAAATTAACTATTTTTTGCCAACCCTTCATTTTGCAAAAAAAGTGATTTCCTCGGCGAGTTAAGCATTTTGAGAAATTTGCACGTTGATTTCAGAGCGGCATGCATCTTAATTAACTATTGTTTGCCAACCATTCATTTTAGAAGAAAAGTGATTTTCTCGTTGAATTAAGCATTTTGCGTAATTTACCATTGCTTTCCCGAGCGTCTTTAAAGAAAACGTAGTATTTCTTGCCAAACATTCATTTTAGACAAAATGTGATTATATCGGCGAGATAGGCATTTTGAGTAATTTCCCGTTTGATTTCAGAGTAGATTGAATCAAAATTAACTATTTGTTGCCAAATATTCACTTTGGGAAAAAAGGTGATTATATCGGCGAGTTAGGCATTTTCCGTAATTTGCAGTTTGATTTCAGAGCCGATTGCATCAAAATTAACTCTGTGTTGCCAAACATTCACTTTGGAAAAACAAATTGATTTTCTCGGCGTGTTAAGCATTTTGAGTAATTTGACGTTTGATTTCGGAGCAGATTGAATCAAAATTAACTATTTGTTGCCAAACATTCACTTTGGGAAAAAATGTGATTATATCGGCGAGTTAGGCATTTTCGGTAATTTGCAGTTTGATTTCAGAGCCGATTGCATCAGAATTAACTCTGTGTTGCCAAACATTCACCTTGGGGGAAAAAAGTGATTTTCTCGGTGGGTTAAGCATTTTGAGTAGTTTACCATTGCTTTCCCGAGCGTCTTTAAAGAAAACGTAGTATTTCTTGCCAAACATTCATTTTAGACAAAATGTGATTATATCGGCGAGATAGGCATTTTGAGTAATTTGCCGTTTGATTTCAGAGCAGATTGAATCAAAATTAACTATTTGTTGCCATACATTCACTTTGGGAAAAAAAGTGATTATATCGGCGAGTTAGGCATTTTCGGTAATTTGCAGTTTGATATCAGAGCCGATTGCATCAAAATTAACTCTGTGTTGCCAAACATTCACCTTGGGGGGAAAAAAGTGATTTTCTCGGTGGGTTAAGCATTTTGAGTAGTTTATCGATGCTTTCAGAGTTGCATGCATCAAACATCATGTGTTCAGAGCAGAATGCATGAAAATTAACTATTTTTAAACATGTGCCTAGCTTTCATTTTGTGAAAAAAGTTATTGTCTCTGCGAGTTGATTTCAGAGCGGTGTGCATCAAAATTAACTATTTCTTGCCAACCATTCACTTTCGAAAAAAAGTGATTTTCTTGTTGAATTAAGCATTTTGAGTAATTTACCATTGCTTTCCAGAGCGTCTTTAATGAAAACGTAGTATTTCATGCAAACATTCATTTTAGACATGTGAATATATCGGCGAGTTAGGCATTTTGAATACTTTACTGTTTTCTTTTAGAGCGTCTTGCATCAAAATTAACTATATTTTGCCAACCATTCATTTTGCTAAAAATAGTGATTTTTTTTTCTTCGAGTTAAGCATTTTGAGTAATTTGCCGTTTATTTTCAGAGCTGAATTTATCAATACTAACTATTTTTAAGCATTTGCCTAATTTTTATTTTGGGGAAAAAAGTGATTTCCTCTGCGAGTTGATTTGAGAGCAGTGTGCATCAAAATTACCTATTTTTTTGCCAACCATTCATCTTGGGGAAAAAAAGTGATTTTCTCGGCGGGTTAAGCATTTTGAGTAATTTGCCGTTGCTTTCAGAGCGTCTTTAATGAAAACGTAGTTTTTCTTGCCGAACATTCATTTTAGACAAAATGTGATTATATCGGCGAAATAGGCATTTTGAGTAATTTGCCGTTTGATTTCAGAGCTGATTGAATCAAAATTAACTATTTGTTGCCAAACATTCACTTTTGGGAAAAAAGGGATTATATCGGCGAGTTAGGCATTTTCAGTAATTTGCAGTTTGATTTCAGAGCCGATTGCATCAAAATTAACCCTGTGTTGCCAAACATTCACTTTGGAAAAAAATGGGATTTTGTCGGCATGTTATGCATTTTGAGTAATTTACCGTTTAATTTCAGAGCAGATTGCCTCAAAATAAACTATTTTTAAGCATTTGCCTAGCTTTCATTTTGGGAAAAAAGTTATTTTCTCTGCGAATTGATTTCAGAGCGGCGTGCGTCAAAATTAACTATTTTTTGCCAACCCTTCATTTTGCAAAAAAAGTGATTGCCTCGGGGAGTTAAGCATTTTGAGTAATTTGCACGTTGATTTCAGAGCAGATTGCATCAAAATTAACTCTGTGTTGCCAAACATTCACCTTGGGACAAAAAGTGATTTTCTCGGCGGGTTAAGTATTTTGAGTAATTTGCCGATGCTTTCAGAGTTGCATGCATCAAAATTAACCGTTTTTAAGCATTTGCCTTACTTTCATTTTGGGAAAAAAGTGATTTCCTCGTTGAATTCAGCATTTTGAGTGATTTATCGTTTTTCTGTACGTTTTTCATGAAAACGTAGTATCTCTTGCGGGACATTCAGTACCAACAATATATGATTTTATCGGCGAGTTAAGCATTTTGAATAATTTTCTGTTATTTTTTTTAGATCGTCTTGCATCAAATTTAACGATTTGCTTCCCAATCATTCATTTTGCAAAAAAGTGATTTGCATGTTGATTTCAGCGAGTAATTTGCCGTTTGGGTTCAGAGCAGAATGCATCAAAATTAACTATTTTTAAGCATTTGCCTAGCTTTCATTTTGGGAAAAACGTTATTTTCTCTGCGAATTGATTTCAGAGCGACGTGCGTCAAAATTAACTATTTTTTGCCAACCTTTCATTTTGCAAAAAAAGTGATTTCCTCGGCGAGTTAAGCATTTTGAGTAATTTGCACGTTGATTTCAGAGCAGATTGGATCAAAATTAAATCTGTGTTGCCAAACATTCACCTTGGGGGAATAAAGTGATTTTCCCGGCGGGTTAAGTATTTGTAGTAATTTGCCGATGCTTTCAGAGTTGCATGCATCAAAATTAACTGTTTTTAAGCATTTGCCTTACTTTCAGTTTGGGAAAAAGGTGATTTTCACGTTGAATTCTGCATTTTGAGTGATTTATCGTTTTTCTGAACGTTTTTCATGAAAACGTAGTATCTCTTACCGAACATTCTGTACCAACAAAATATGATTATATCGGCGAGTTAAGCATTTTGAATACTTTTCTGTTGTTTTTTTAGATCGTCTTGCATCAATTTAACGATTTTCTTCCTTATCTTTCATTTTGGAAAAAAGTGATTTGCATGTTGATTTCAGCGAGTAATTTGCCGTTTGGGTTCAGAGCAGAATGCATCAAAATTAACTCTGTGTTGCCAAACATTCACCTAGGGGGAAAAAAGTGATTTTCTCGGTGGGTTAAGCATTTTGAGTAGTTTACCATTGCTTTCCCGAGCGTCTTTAAAGAAAACGTAGTATTTCTTGCCAAACATTCATTTTAGACAAAATGTGATTATATCGGCGAGATAGGCATTTTGAGTAATTTGCCGTTTGATTTCAGAGCAGATTGAATCAAAATTAACTATTTGTTGCCATACATTCACTTTGGGAAAAAAAGTGATTATATCGGCGAGTTAGGCATTTTCGGTAATTTGCAGTTTGATATCAGAGCCGATTGCATCAAAATTAACTCTGTGTTGCCAAACATTCACCTTGGGGGGAAAAAAGTGATTTTCTCGGTGGGTTAAGCATTTTGAGTAGTTTATCGATGCTTTCAGAGTTGCATGCATCAAACATCATGTGTTCAGAGCAGAATGCATGAAAATTAACTATTTTTAAACATGTGCCTAGCTTTCATTTTGTGAAAAAAGTTATTGTCTCTGCGAGTTGATTTCAGAGCGGTGTGCATCAAAATTAACTATTTCTTGCCAACCATTCACTTTCGAAAAAAAGTGATTTTCTTGTTGAATTAAGCATTTTGAGTAATTTACCATTGCTTTCCAGAGCGTCTTTAATGAAAACGTAGTATTTCATGCAAACATTCATTTTAGACATGTGAATATATCGGCGAGTTAGGCATTTTGAATACTTTACTGTTTTCTTTTAGAGCGTCTTGCATCAAAATTAACTATATTTTGCCAACCATTCATTTTGCTAAAAATAGTGATTTTTTTTTCTTCGAGTTAAGCATTTTGAGTAATTTGCCGTTTATTTTCAGAGCTGAATGTATCAATACTAACTATTTTTAAGCATTTGCCTAATTTTTATTTTGGGGAAAAAAGTGATTTCCTCTGCGAGTTGATTTGAGAGCAGTGTGCATCAAAATTACCTATTTTTTTGCCAACCATTCATCTTGGGGAAAAAAAGTGATTTTCTCGGCGGGTTAAGCATTTTGAGTAATTTACCATTGCTTTCCAGAGCGTCTTTAATGAAATCGTAGTATTTCATGCAAACATTCATTTTAGACATGTGAATATATCGGCTAGTTAGGCATTTTGAATACTTTACTGTTTTCTTTTAGAGCGTCTTGCATCAAAATTAACTATATTTTGCCAACCATTCATTTTGCTAAAAATAGTGATTTTTTTTTCTTCGAGTTAAGCATTTTGAGTAATTTGCCGTTTATTTTCAGAGCTGAATGTATCAATACTAACTATTTTTAAGCATTTGCCTAATTTTCATTTTGGGGAAAAAAGTGATTTCCTCTGCGAGTTGATTTGAGAGCAGTGTGCATCAAAATTACCTATTTTTTTGCCAACCATTCACCTTGGAGAAAAAAAGTGATTTTCTCGGCGGGTTAAGCATTTTGAGTAATTTGCCGTTGCTTTCAGAGCGTCTTTAATGAAAACGTAGTTTTTCTTCCCGAACATTCATTTTAGACAAAATGTGATTATATCGGCGAGATAGGCATTTTGAGTAATTTCCCGTTTGATTTCAGAGTAGATTGAATCAAAATTAACTATTTGTTGCCAAACATTCACTTTGGAAAAACAAAGTGATTTTCTCGGCGTGTTAAGCATTTTGAGTAATTTGCCGTTTGATTTCAGAGCAGATTGCATCAAAATTAACTCTGTGTTGCCAAACATACACCTTGGAAAAAACGTTATTTTCTCTGCGAATTGATTTCAGAGCGACGTGCGTCAAAATTAACTATTTTTTGCCAACCTTTCATTTTGCAAAAAAAGTGATTTCCTCGGCGAGTTAAGCATTTTGAGTAATTTGCACGTTGATTTCAGAGCAGATTGGATCAAAATTAAATCTGTGTTGCCAAACATTCACCTTGGGGGAATAAAGTGATTTTCCCGGCGAGTTAAGTATTTGTAGTAATTTGCCGATGCTTTCAGAGTTGCATGCATCAAAATTAACTGTTTTTAAGCATTTGCCTTACTTTCATTTTGGGAAAAAGGTGATTTCCTCGTTGAATTCAGCATTTTGAGTGATTTATCATTGCTTTTCTGAACGTTTTTTGAACGTTTTCTGAAATGTAGTATCTCTTGCCGAACATTCAGTACCAACAAAATGTGATTATATCGGCGAGTTAAGCATTTTGAATAAATTTCTGTTGCTTTTTTAGATCGTCTTGCATCAATTTAACGATTTTCTTCCTTATCTTTCATTTTGGAAAAAAGTGATTTGCATGTTGATTTCAGCGAGCAATTTGCCGTTTGGGTTCAGAGCAGAATGCATCAAAATTAACTATTTTTAAGCATTTGCCTAGCTTTCATTTTGGGAAAAACGGTATTTTCTCTGCGAATTGATTTCAGAGCGGTGTGCGTCAAAATTAACTATTTTTTGCCAACCCTTCATTTTGCAAAAAAAGTGATTTCCTCGGCGAGTTAAGCATTTTGAGAAATTTGCACGTTGATTTCAGAGCGGCATGCATCTTAATTAACTATTGTTTGCCAACCATTCATTTTAGAAGAAAAGTGATTTTCTCGTTGAATTAAGCATTTTGCGTAATTTACCATTGCTTTCCCGAGCGTCTTTAAAGAAAACGTAGTATTTCTTGCCAAACATTCATTTTAGACAAAATGTGATTATATCGGCGAGATAGGCATTTTGAGTAATTTCCCGTTTGATTTCAGAGTAGATTGAATCAAAATTAACTATTTGTTGCCAAATATTCACTTTGGGAAAAAAGGTGATTATATCGGCGAGTTAGGCATTTTCCGTAATTTGCAGTTTGATTTCAGAGCCGATTGCATCAAAATTAACTCTGTGTTGCCAAACATTCACTTTGGAAAAACAAATTGATTTTCTCGGCGTGTTAAGCATTTTGAGTAATTTGACGTTTGATTTCGGAGCAGATTGAATCAAAATTAACTATTTGTTGCCAAACATTCACTTTGGGAAAAAATGTGATTATATCGGCGAGTTAGGCATTTTCGGTAATTTGCAGTTTGATTTCAGAGCCGATTGCATCAGAATTAACTCTGTGTTGCCAAACATTCACCTTGGGGGAAAAAAGTGATTTTCTCGGTGGGTTAAGCATTTTGAGTAGTTTACCATTGCTTTCCCGAGCGTCTTTAAAGAAAACGTAGTATTTCTTGCCAAACATTCATTTTAGACAAAATGTGATTATATCGGCGAGATAGGCATTTTGAGTAATTTGCCGTTTGATTTCAGAGCAGATTGAATCAAAATTAACTATTTGTTGCCATACATTCACTTTGGGAAAAAAAGTGATTATATCGGCGAGTTAGGCATTTTCGGTAATTTGCAGTTTGATATCAGAGCCGATTGCATCAAAATTAACTCTGTGTTGCCAAACATTCACCTTGGGGGAAAAAAGTGATTTTCTCGGTGGGTTAAGCATTTTGAGTAGTTTATCGATGCTTTCAGAGTTGCATGCATCAAACATCATGTGTTCAGAGCAGAATGCATGAAAATTAACTATTTTTAAACATGTGCCTAGCTTTCATTTTGTGAAAAAAGTTATTGTCTCTGCGAGTTGATTTCAGAGCGGTGTGCATCAAAATTAACTATTTCTTGCCAACCATTCACTTTCGAAAAAAAGTGATTTTCTTGTTGAATTAAGCATTTTGAGTAATTTACCATTGCTTTCCAGAGCGTCTTTAATGAAAACGTAGTATTTCATGCAAACATTCATTTTAGACATGTGAATATATCGGCGAGTTAGGCATTTTGAATACTTTACTGTTTTCTTTTAGAGCGTCTTGCATCAAAATTAACTATATTTTGCCAACCATTCATTTTGCTAAAAATAGTGATTTTTTTTTCTTCGAGTTAAGCATTTTGAGTAATTTGCCGTTTATTTTCAGAGCTGAATGTATCAATACTAACTATTTTTAAGCATTTGCCTAATTTTTATTTTGGGGAAAAAAGTGATTTCCTCTGCGAGTTGATTTGAGAGCAGTGTGCATCAAAATTACCTATTTTTTTGCCAACCATTCATCTTGGGGAAAAAAAGTGATTTTCTCGGCGGGTTAAGCATTTTGAGTAATTTGCCGTTGCTTTCAGAGCGTCTTTAATGAAAACGTAGTTTTTCTTGCCGAACATTCATTTTAGACAAAATGTGATTATATCGGCGAAATAGGCATTTTGAGTAATTTGCCGTTTGATTTCAGAGCTGATTGAATCAAAATTAACTATTTGTTGCCAAACATTCACTTTTGGGAAAAAAGTGATTATATCGGCGAGTTAGGCATTTTCAGTAATTTGCAGTTTGATTTCAGAGCCGATTGCATCAAAATTAACCCTGTGTTGCCAAACATTCACTTTGGAAAAAAATGGGATTTTGTCGGCATGTTATGCATTTTGAGTAATTTACCGTTTAATTTCAGAGCAGATTGCCTCAAAATAAACTATTTTTAAGCATTTGCCTAGCTTTCATTTTGGGAAAAAAGTTATTTTCTCTGCGAATTGATTTCAGAGCGGCGTGCGTCAAAATTAACTATTTTTTGCCAACCCTTCATTTTGCAAAAAAAGTGATTGCCTCGGGGAGTTAAGCATTTTGAGTAATTTGCACGTTGATTTCAGAGCAGATTGCATCAAAATTAACTCTGTGTTGCCAAACATTCACCTTGGGACAAAAAGTGATTTTCTCGGCGGGTTAAGTATTTTGAGTAATTTGCCGATGCTTTCAGAGTTGCATGCATCAAAATTAACTGTTTTTAAGCATTTGCCTTACTTTCATTTTGGGAAAAAAGTGATTTCCTCGTTGAATTCAGCATTTTGAGTGATTTATCGTTTTTCTGTACGTTTTTCATGAAAACGCAGTATCTCTTGCGGGACATTCAGTACCAACAATATATGATTTTATCGGCGAGTTAAGCATTTTGAATAATTTTCTGTTATTTTTTTTAGATCGTCTTGCATCAAATTTAACGATTTGCTTCCCAATCATTCATTTTGCAAAAAAGTGATTTGCATGTTGATTTCAGCGAGTAATTTGCCGTTTGGGTTCAGAGCAGAATGCATCAAAATTAACTATTTTTAAGCATTTGCCTAGCTTTCATTTTGGGAAAAACGTTATTTTCTCTGCGAATTGATTTCAGAGCGACGTGCGTCAAAATTAACTATTTTTTGCCAACCTTTCATTTTGCAAAAAAAGTGATTTCCTCGGCGAGTTAAGCATTTTGAGTAATTTGCACGTTGATTTCGGAGCAGATTGAATCAAAATTAACTATTTGTTGCCAAACATTCACTTTGGGAAAAAATGTGATTATATCGGCGAGTTAGGCATTTTCGGTAATTTGCAGTTTGATTTCAGAGCCGATTGCATCAGAATTAACTCTGTGTTGCCAAACATTCACCTTGGGGGAAAAAAGTGATTTTCTCGGTGGGTTAAGCATTTTGAGTAGTTTACCATTGCTTTCCCGAGCGTCTTTAAAGAAAACGTAGTATTTCTTGCCAAACATTCATTTTAGACAAAATGTGATTATATCGGCGAGATAGGCATTTTGAGTAATTTGCCGTTTGATTTCAGAGCAGATTGAATCAAAATTAACTATTTGTTGCCATACATTCACTTTGGGAAAAAAAGTGATTATATCGGCGAGTTAGGCATTTTCGGTAATTTGCAGTTTGATATCAGAGCCGATTGCATCAAAATTAACTCTGTGTTGCCAAACATTCACCTTGGGGGAAAAAAGTGATTTTCTCGGTGGGTTAAGCATTTTGAGTAGTTTATCGATGCTTTCAGAGTTGCATGCATCAAACATCATGTGTTCAGAGCAGAATGCATGAAAATTAACTATTTTTAAACATGTGCCTAGCTTTCATTTTGTGAAAAAAGTTATTGTCTCTGCGAGTTGATTTCAGAGCGGTGTGCATCAAAATTAACTATTTCTTGCCAACCATTCACTTTCGAAAAAAAGTGATTTTCTTGTTGAATTAAGCATTTTGAGTAATTTACCATTGCTTTCCAGAGCGTCTTTAATGAAAACGTAGTATTTCATGCAAACATTCATTTTAGACATGTGAATATATCGGCGAGTTAGGCATTTTGAATACTTTACTGTTTTCTTTTAGAGCGTCTTGCATCAAAATTAACTATATTTTGCCAACCATTCATTTTGCTAAAAATAGTGATTTTTTTTTCTTCGAGTTAAGCATTTTGAGTAATTTGCCGTTTATTTTCAGAGCTGAATGTATCAATACTAACTATTTTTAAGCATTTGCCTAATTTTTATTTTGGGGAAAAAAGTGATTTCCTCTGCGAGTTGATTTGAGAGCAGTGTGCATCAAAATTACCTATTTTTTTGCCAACCATTCATCTTGGGGAAAAAAAGTGATTTTCTCGGCGGGTTAAGCATTTTGAGTAATTTGCCGTTGCTTTCAGAGCGTCTTTAATGAAAACGTAGTTTTTCTTGCCGAACATTCATTTTAGACAAAATGTGATTATATCGGCGAAATAGGCATTTTGAGTAATTTGCCGTTTGATTTCAGAGCTGATTGAATCAAAATTAACTATTTGTTGCCAAACATTCACTTTTGGGAAAAAAGTGATTATATCGGCGAGTTAGGCATTTTCAGTAATTTGCAGTTTGATTTCAGAGCCGATTGCATCAAAATTAACCCTGTGTTGCCAAACATTCACTTTGGAAAAAAATGGGATTTTGTCGGCATGTTATGCATTTTGAGTAATTTACCGTTTAATTTCAGAGCAGATTGCCTCAAAATAAACTATTTTTAAGCATTTGCCTAGCTTTCATTTTGGGAAAAAAGTTATTTTCTCTGCGAATTGATTTCAGAGCGGCGTGCGTCAAAATTAACTATTTTTTGCCAACCCTTCATTTTGCAAAAAAAGTGATTGCCTCGGGGAGTTAAGCATTTTGAGTAATTTGCACGTTGATTTCAGAGCAGATTGCATCAAAATTAACTCTGTGTTGCCAAACATTCACCTTGGGACAAAAAGTGATTTTCTCGGCGGGTTAAGTATTTTGAGTAATTTGCCGATGCTTTCAGAGTTGCATGCATCAAAATTAACTGTTTTTAAGCATTTGCCTTACTTTCATTTTGGGAAAAAAGTGATTTCCTCGTTGAATTCAGCATTTTGAGTGATTTATCGTTTTTCTGTACGTTTTTCATGAAAACGCAGTATCTCTTGCGGGACATTCAGTACCAACAATATATGATTTTATCGGCGAGTTAAGCATTTTGAATAATTTTCTGTTATTTTTTTTAGATCGTCTTGCATCAAATTTAACGATTTGCTTCCCAATCATTCATTTTGCAAAAAAGTGATTTGCATGTTGATTTCAGCGAGTAATTTGCCGTTTGGGTTCAGAGCAGAATGCATCAAAATTAACTATTTTTAAGCATTTGCCTAGCTTTCATTTTGGGAAAAACGTTATTTTCTCTGCGAATTGATTTCAGAGCGACGTGCGTCAAAATTAACTATTTTTTGCCAACCTTTCATTTTGCAAAAAAAGTGATTTCCTCGGCGAGTTAAGCATTTTGAGTAATTTGCACGTTGATTTCAGAGCAGATTGGATCAAAATTAAATCTGTGTTGCCAAACATTCACCTTGGGGGAATAAAGTGATTTTCCCGGCGGGTTAAGTATTTTGAGTAATTTGCCGATGCTTTCAGAGTTGCATGCATCAAAATTAACTGTTTTTAAGCATTTGCCTTACTTTCAGTTTGGGAAAAAGGTGATTTTCACGTTGAATTCTGCATTTTGAGTGATTTATCGTTTTTCTGAACGTTTTTCATGAAAACGTAGTATCTCTTACCGAACATTCTGTACCAACAAAATATGATTATATCGGCGAGTTAAGCATTTTGAATACTTTTCTGTTGTTTTTTTAGATCGTCTTGCATCAATTTAACGATTTTCTTCCTTATCTTTCATTTTGGAAAAAAGTGATTTGCATGTTGATTTCAGCGAGTAATTTGCCGTTTGGGTTCAGAGCAGAATGCATCAAAATTAACTCTGTGTTGCCAAACATTCACCTTGGGGGAAAAAAGTGATTTTCTCGGTGGGTTAAGCATTTTGAGTAGTTTACCATTGCTTTCCCGAGCGTCTTTAAAGAAAACGTAGTATTTCTTGCCAAACATTCATTTTAGACAAAATGTGATTATATCGGCGAGATAGGCATTTTGAGTAATTTGCCGTTTGATTTCAGAGCAGATTGAATCAAAATTAACTATTTGTTGCCATACATTCACTTTGGGAAAAAAAGTGATTATATCGGCGAGTTAGGCATTTTCGGTAATTTGCAGTTTGATATCAGAGCCGATTGCATCAAAATTAACTCTGTGTTGCCAAACATTCACCTTGGGGGAAAAAAGTGATTTTCTCGGTGGGTTAAGCATTTTGAGTAGTTTATCGATGCTTTCAGAGTTGCATGCATCAAACATCATGTGTTCAGAGCAGAATGCATGAAAATTAACTATTTTTAAACATGTGCCTAGCTTTCATTTTGTGAAAAAAGTTATTGTCTCTGCGAGTTGATTTCAGAGCGGTGTGCATCAAAATTAACTATTTCTTGCCAACCATTCACTTTCGAAAAAAAGTGATTTTCTTGTTGAATTAAGCATTTTGAGTAATTTACCATTGCTTTCCAGAGCGTCTTTAATGAAAACGTAGTATTTCATGCAAACATTCATTTTAGACATGTGAATATATCGGCGAGTTAGGCATTTTGAATACTTTACTGTTTTCTTTTAGAGCGTCTTGCATCAAAATTAACTATATTTTGCCAACCATTCATTTTGCTAAAAATAGTGATTTTTTTTTCTTCGAGTTAAGCATTTTGAGTAATTTGCCGTTTATTTTCAGAGCTGAATGTATCAATACTAACTATTTTTAAGCATTTGCCTAATTTTTATTTTGGGGAAAAAAGTGATTTCCTCTGCGAGTTGATTTGAGAGCAGTGTGCATCAAAATTACCTATTTTTTTGCCAACCATTCATCTTGGGGAAAAAAAGTGATTTTCTCGGCGGGTTAAGCATTTTGAGTAATTTGCCGTTGCTTTCAGAGCGTCTTTAATGAAAACGTAGTTTTTCTTGCCGAACATTCATTTTAGACAAAATGTGATTATATCGGCGAAATAGGCATTTTGAGTAATTTGCCGTTTGATTTCAGAGCTGATTGAATCAAAATTAACTATTTGTTGCCAAACATTCACTTTTGGGAAAAAAGTGATTATATCGGCGAGTTAGGCATTTTCAGTAATTTGCAGTTTGATTTCAGAGCCGATTGCATCAAAATTAACCCTGTGTTGCCAAACATTCACTTTGGAAAAAAATGGGATTTTGTCGGCATGTTATGCATTTTGAGTAATTTACCGTTTAATTTCAGAGCAGATTGCCTCAAAATAAACTATTTTTAAGCATTTGCCTAGCTTTCATTTTGGGAAAAAAGTTATTTTCTCTGCGAATTGATTTCAGAGCGGCGTGCGTCAAAATTAACTATTTTTTGCCAACCCTTCATTTTGCAAAAAAAGTGATTGCCTCGGGGAGTTAAGCATTTTGAGTAATTTGCACGTTGATTTCAGAGCAGATTGCATCAAAATTAACTCTGTGTTGCCAAACATTCACCTTGGGACAAAAAGTGATTTTCTCGGCGGGTTAAGTATTTTGAGTAATTTGCCGATGCTTTCAGAGTTGCATGCATCAAAATTAACTGTTTTTAAGCATTTGCCTTACTTTCATTTTGGGAAAAAAGTGATTTCCTCGTTGAATTCAGCATTTTGAGTGATTTATCGTTTTTCTGTACGTTTTTCATGAAAACGCAGTATCTCTTGCGGGACATTCAGTACCAACAATATATGATTTTATCGGCGAGTTAAGCATTTTGAATAATTTTCTGTTATTTTTTTTAGATCGTCTTGCATCAAATTTAACGATTTGCTTCCCAATCATTCATTTTGCAAAAAAGTGATTTGCATGTTGATTTCAGCGAGTAATTTGCCGTTTGGGTTCAGAGCAGAATGCATCAAAATTAACTATTTTTAAGCATTTGCCTAGCTTTCATTTTGGGAAAAACGTTATTTTCTCTGCGAATTGATTTCAGAGCGACGTGCGTCAAAATTAACTATTTTTTGCCAACCTTTCATTTTGCAAAAAAAGTGATTTCCTCGGCGAGTTAAGCATTTTGAGTAATTTGCACGTTGATTTCAGAGCAGATTGGATCAAAATTAAATCTGTGTTGCCAAACATTCACCTTGGGGGAATAAAGTGATTTTCCCGGCGGGTTAAGTATTTTGAGTAATTTGCCGATGCTTTCAGAGTTGCATGCATCAAAATTAACTGTTTTTAAGCATTTGCCTTACTTTCAGTTTGGGAAAAAGGTGATTTTCACGTTGAATTCTGCATTTTGAGTGATTTATCGTTTTTCTGAACGTTTTTCATGAAAACGTAGTATCTCTTACCGAGCATTCTGTACCAACAAAATATGATTATATCGGCGAGTTAAGCATTTTGAATACTTTTCTGTTGTTTTTTTAGATCGTCTTGCATCAATTTAACGATTTTCTTCCTTATCTTTCATTTTGGAAAAAAGTGATTTGCATGTTGATTTCAGCGAGTAATTTGCCGTTTGGGTTCAGAGCAGAATGCATCAAAATTAACTATTTTTAAGCATTTGCCTAGCTTTCATTTTGGGAAAAACGGTATTTTCTCTGCGAATTGATTTCAGGGCGGCGTGCGTCAAAATTAACTATTTTTTGCCAACCCTTAATTTTGCAAAAAAAGTGATTTTCTCGTTGAATTAAGCATTTTGAGTAATTTACCATTGCTTTCCAGAGCGTCTTTAATGAAAACGTAGTATTTCTTGCCAAACATTCATTTTAGACAAAATGTGATTATATCGGCGAGATAGGCATTTTGAGTAATTTGCACTTTGATTTCAGAGCCGATTGCATCAAAATTAACTCTGTGTTGCCAAACATTCACTTTGGAAAAAAAAGGGATTTTGTCGGCATGTTAAGCATTTTGAGTAATTTACCGTCTAATTTCAGAGCAGAGTGCCTAAAAATAAACTATTTTTAAGCATTTGCCTAGCTTTCATTTTGGGAAAAAGTTATTTTCTCTGCGAATTGATTTCAGAGCGGTTTGCGTCAAAATTAACTATTTTTTGCCAACCATTCATTTTGCAAAAAAAGTGATTTCCTCGGGGAGTTAAGCATTTTGAGTAATTTGCACGTTGATTTCAGAGCAGATTGCATCAAAATTAACTCTGTGTTGCCGAACCTTGGGAAAAAAAGTGATTTTCTCGGCGGGTTAAGTATTTTGAGTAATTTGCCGATGCTTTCAGAGTTGCATGCATCAAAATGAACTGTTTTTAAGCATTTGCCTTACTTTCATTTTGGGAAAAAGGTGATTTCCTCGTTGAATTCAGCATTTTGAGTGATTTATCATTGCTTTTCTGAACGTTTTTTGAACTTTTTCTGAAATGTAGTATCTCTTGCCGAACATTCAGTACCAACAAAATGTGATTATATCGGCGAGTTAAGCATTTTGAATAAATTTCTGTTGCTTTTTTAGATCGTCTTGCATCAATTTAACGATTTTCTTCCTTATCTTTCATTTTGGAAAAAAGTGATTTGCATGTTGATTTCAGCGAGCAATTTGCCGTTTGGGTTCAGAGCAGAATGCATCAAAATTAACTATTTTTAAGCATTTGCCTAGCTTTCATTTTGGGAAAAACGGTATTTTCTCTGCGAATTGATTTCAGAGCGGTGTGCGTCAAAATTAACTATTTTTTGCCAACCCTTCATTTTGCAAAAAAAGTGATTTCCTCGGCGAGTTAAGCATTTTGAGAAATTTGCACGTTGATTTCAGAGCGGCATGCATCTTAATTAACTATTGTTTGCCAACCATTCATTTTAGAAGAAAAGTGATTTTCTCGTTGAATTAAGCATTTTGCGTAATTTACCATTGCTTTCCCGAGCGTCTTTAAAGAAAACGTAGTATTTCTTGCCAAACATTCATTTTAGACAAAATGTGATTATATCGGCGAGATAGGCATTTTGAGTAATTTCCCGTTTGATTTCAGAGTAGATTGAATCAAAATTAACTATTTGTTGCCAAATATTCACTTTGGGAAAAAAGGTGATTATATCGGCGAGTTAGGCATTTTCCGTAATTTGCAGTTTGATTTCAGAGCCGATTGCATCAAAATTAACTCTGTGTTGCCAAACATTCACTTTGGAAAAACAAAGTGATTTTCTCGGCGTGTTAAGCATTTTGAGTAATTTGACGTTTGATTTCGGAGCAGATTGAATCAAAATTAACTATTTGTTGCCAAACATTCACTTTGGGAAAAAATGTGATTATATCGGCGAGTTAGGCATTTTCGGTAATTTGCAGTTTGATTTCAGAGCCGATTGCATCAGAATTAACTCTGTGTTGCCAAACATTCACCTTGGGGGAAAAAAGTGATTTTCTCGGTGGGTTAAGCATTTTGAGTAGTTTATCGATGCTTTCAGAGTTGCATGCATCAAACATCATGTGTTCAGAGCAGAATGCATGAAAATTAACTATTTTTAAACATGTGCCTAGCTTTCATTTTGTGAAAAAAGTTATTGTCTCTGCGAGTTGATTTCAGAGCGGTGTGCATCAAAATTAACTATTTCTTGCCAACCATTCACTTTCGAAAAAAAGTGATTTTCTTGTTGAATTAAGCATTTTGAGTAATTTACCATTGCTTTCCAGAGCGTCTTTAATGAAAACGTAGTATTTCATGCAAACATTCATTTTAGACATGTGAATATATCGGCGAGTTAGGCATTTTGAATACTTTACTGTTTTCTTTTAGAGCGTCTTGCATCAAAATTAACTATATTTTGCCAACCATTCATTTTGCTAAAAATAGTGATTTTTTTTTCTTCGAGTTAAGCATTTTGAGTAATTTGCCGTTTATTTTCAGAGCTGAATGTATCAATACTAACTATTTTTAAGCATTTGCCTAATTTTTATTTTGGGGAAAAAAGTGATTTCCTCTGCGAGTTGATTTGAGAGCAGTGTGCATCAAAATTACCTATTTTTTTGCCAACCATTCATCTTGGGGAAGAAAAGTGATTTTCTCGGCGGGTTAAGCATTTTGAGTAATTTGCCGTTGCTTTCAGAGCGTCTTTAATGAAAACGTAGTTTTTCTTGCCGAACATTCATTTTAGACAAAATGTGATTATATCGGCGAAATAGGCATTTTGAGTAATTTGCCGTTTGATTTCAGAGCTGATTGAATCAAAATTAACTATTTGTTGCCAAACATTCACTTTTGGGAAAAAAGTGATTATATCGGCGAGTTAGGCATTTTCAGTAATTTGCAGTTTGATTTCAGAGCCGATTGCATCAAAATTAACCCTGTGTTGCCAAACATTCACTTTGGAAAAAAATGGGATTTTGTCGGCATGTTATGCATTTTGAGTAATTTACCGTTTAATTTCAGAGCAGATTGCCTCAAAATAAACTATTTTTAAGCATTTGCCTAGCTTTCATTTTGGGAAAAAAGTTATTGTCTCTGCGAATTGATTTCAGAGCGGCGTGCGTCAAAATTAACTATTTTTTGCCAACCCTTCATTTTGCAAAAAAAGTGATTGCCTCGTGGAGTTAAGCATTTTGAGTAATTTGCTCGTTGATTTCAGAGCAGATTGCATCAAAATTAACTCTGTGTTGCCAAACATTCACCTTGGGACAAAAAGTGATTTTCTCGGCGGGTTAAGTATTTTGAGTAATTTGCCGATGCTTTCAGAGTTGCATGCATCAAAATTAACTGTTTTTAAGCATTTGCCTTACTTTCATTTTGGGAAAAAAGTGATTTCCTCGTTGAATTCAGCATTTTGAGTAATTTATCGTTTTTCTGTACGTTTTTCATGAAAACGTAGTATCTCTTGCCGGACATTCAGTACCAACAAAATATGATTTTATCGGCGAGTTAAGCATTTTGAATAATTTTCTGTTGTTTTTTTTAGATCGTCTTGCATCAAATTTAACGATTTGCTTCCCAATCATTCATTTTGCAAAAAAGTGATTTGCATGTTGATTTCAGCGAGTAATTTGCCGTTTGGGTTCAGAGCAGATTGCATCAAAATTAACTCTGTGTTGCCAAACATTCACCTTGGAAAAAAAGTTATTTTCTCTGCGAATTGATTTCAGAGCGGCGTGCGTCAAAATTAACTATTTTTTGCCAACCCTTCATTTTGCAAATATAGTGATTTTCTCGTTGAATTAAGCATTTTGAGTAATTTGCACGTTGATTTCCCGAGCGTCTTTAAAGAAAACGTAGTTTTTCTTGCCAAACATTCATTTTAGACAAAATGTGATTATAGCGGCGAGATAGGCATTTTGTGTAATTTGTCGTTGGATTTCAGAGCCGATTGCATCAAAATTAACTATGTGTTGCCAAACATTCACTTTGGAAAAAAAAGGGATTTTCTCGGCATGTTAAGCATTTTGAGTAATTTACCGTTTAATTTCAGAGCAGCTTGCATCAAAATTAACTATATTTAAGCATTTGCCTAGCTTTCATTATTGGGAAAAAAGTTATTTTCTCTGCGAATTGATTTCAGAGCAGTGTGCGTCAAAATTAACTATTTTTTGCCAACCCTTCATTTTGCAAAAAAAGTGATTTCCTATGGGAGTTAAGCATTTTGAGTAATTTGCACGTTGATTTCAGAGCAGATTGCATCAAAATTAACTCTGTGTTGCCAAACATTCACCTTGGGGGAATAAAGTGATTTTCTCGGCGGGTTAAGTATTTTGAGTAATTTGCCGATGCTTTCAGAGTTGCATGCATCAAAATTAACTGTTTTTAAGCATTTGCCTTACTTTCAGTTTGGGAAAAAGGTGATTTTCCTCGTTGAACGCAGCATTTTGAGTGATTTATCGTTTATCTGAACGTTTTTCATGAAAACGTAGTATCTCTTGCCGAACATTCAGTACCAACAAAATGTGATTATATAGGCGAGTTAAGCATTTTGAATAAATTTCTGTTGTTTTTTTAGATCGTCTTGCATCAAATTTAACGATTTTCTTCCCAATCATTCATTTTGCAAAAAAGTGATTTGCATGTTGATTTCAGAGCAGATTGCATCAAAATTAACTCTGTGTTGCCAAACATTCACCTTTGGGGAAAAAAGTGATATTCTCGGCGGGTTAAGTATTTTGAGTAATTTGCCGATGCTTTCAGAGTTGCACGCATCAAACTTTTTAAGCATTTGCCTTACTTTAATTTTGGGAAAAAGGTGATTTTCTGGTTGTATTCATCATTTTGAGTGATTTATCATTGCTTTTCTGAACGTTTTCCATGAAAACGTAGTATCTCTTGCCGAACATTCAGTACCAACAAAATATGATTATATCGGCGAGTTAAGCATTTTGAATAATTTACTGTTGTTTTTTTAGATCGTCTTGCATCAAATTTAACGATTTTCTTCCCAATCATTCATTTTGCAAAAAAGTGATTTGCATGTTGATTTCAGCGAGTAATCTGCCGTTTGGGTTCAGAGTAGAATGCATCAAAATTAACTATTTTTAAGCATTTGCCTAGCTTTCATTTTGGGGAAAAAGTTATTTTCTCTGCGAATTGATTTCAGAGCGGCGTGCGTCAAAATTAACTATTTTTTGCCAACCCTTCATTTTCCAAAAAAAGCGATTTCCTCGTCGAGTTAAGGATTTTGAGTAATTTGCACGTTGATTTCAGAGCGGCGTGCATCTTAATTAACTATTGTTTGCCAACCATTCGTTTTAGAAAAAAAGTGATTTCCTCGTTGAATTAAGCATTTTGAGTAATTTACCATTGCTTTCCCGAGCGTCTTTAAAGAAAACGTAGTATTTCTTGCCAAACATTCATTTTAGACAAAATGTGATTATATCGGCGAGATAGGCATTTTGAGGAATTTCCCGTTTGATTTCAGAGTAGATTGAATCAAAATTAACTATTTGTTGGCAAATATTCACTTTGGGGAAAAAAGTGATTATATCGGCGAGTTAGGCATTTTCAGTAATTTGCAGTTTGATTTCAGAGCCGATTGCATCAAAATTAACTCTGTGTTGCCAAACATTCACTTTAGAAAAACAAAGTGATTTTCTCGGCACTTTGAGTAATCTGCAGTTTGATTTCAGAGCAGATTGCATCAAAATTAACTCTGTGTTGCCAAACATTCACCTTGGAAAAAAAGTTATTTTCTCTGCGAATTGATTTCAGAGCGGCGTGCGTCAAAATTAACTATTTTTTGCCAAACCTTGATTTTGCAAAAAAAGTGATTTCCTCGGCGAGTTAAGCATTTTGAGTAATTTGCACGTTGATTTCAGAGCGGCGTGCATCTTAATTAACTATTGTTTGCCAACCATTCATTTTAGAAAAAAAGTGATTTCCTCGTTGAATTAAGCATTTTGAGTAATTTACCATTGCTTTCCCGAGCGTCTTTAAAGAAAACGTAGTATTTCTTGCCAAACATTCATTTTAGACAAAATGTGATTATATCGGCGAGATAGGCATTTTGAGGAATTTCCCGTTTGATTTCAGAGTAGATTGAATCAAAATTAACTATTTGTTGCCAAATATTCACTTTGGGAAAAAAAGTGAGTTATATCGGCGAGTTAGGCATTTTCAGTAATTTGCAGTTTGATTTCAGAGCCGATTGCATCAAAATTAACTCTGTGTTGCCAAACATTCACCTTGGGGGAATAAAGTGATTTTCTCGGCGGGTTAAGTATTTTGAGTAATTTGCCGATGCTTTCAGAGTTGCATGCATCAAAATTAACTGTTTTTAAGCATTTGCCTTACTTTCAGTTTGGGAAAAAGGTGATTTTCCTCGTTGAACGCAGCATTTTGAGTGATTTATCGTTTATCTGAACGTTTTTCATGAAAACGTAGTATCTCTTGCCGAACATTCAGTACCAACAAAATGTGATTATATAGGCGAGTTAAGCATTTTGAATAAATTTCTGTTGTTTTTTTAGATCGTCTTGCATCAAATTTAACGATTTTCTTCCCAATCATTCATTTTGCAAAAAAGTGATTTGCATGTTGATTTCAGAGCAGATTGCATCAAAATTAACTCTGTGTTGCCAAACATTTACCTTTGGGGAAAAAAGTGATATTCTCGGCGGGTTAAGTATTTTGAGTAATTTGCCGATGCTTTCAGAGTTGCACGCATCAAACTTTTTAAGCATTTGCCTTACTTTAATTTTGGGAAAAAGGTGATTTTCTGGTTGTATTCATCATTTTGAGTGATTTATCATTGCTTTTCTGAACGTTTTCCATGAAAACGTAGTATCTCTTGCCGAACATTCAGTACCAACAAAATATGATTATATCGGCGAGTTAAGCATTTTGAATAATTTACTGTTGTTTTTTTAGATCGTCTTGCATCAAATTTAACGATTTTCTTCCCAATCATTCATTTTGCAAAAAAGTGCTTTGCATGTTGATTTCAGCGAGTAATCTGCCGTTTGGGTTCAGAGTAGAATGCATCAAAATTAACTATTTTTAAGCATTTGCCTAGCTTTCATTTTGGGGAAAAAGTTATTTTCTCTGCGAATTGATTTCAGAGCGGCGTGCGTCAAAATTAACTATTTTTTGCCAACCCTTCATTTTCCAAAAAAAGTGATTTCCTCGGCGAGTTAAGGATTTTGAGTAATTTGCACGTTGATTTCAGAGCGGCGTGCATCTTAATTAACTATTGTTTGCCAACCATTCATTTTAGAAAAAAAGTGATTTCCTCGTTGAATTAAGCATTTTGAGTAATTTACCATTGCTTTCCCGAGCGTCTTTAAAGAAAACGTAGTATTTCTTGCCAAACATTCATTTTAGACAAAATGTGATTATATCGGCGAGATAGGCATTTTGAGGAATTTCCCGTTTGATTTCAGAGTAGATTGAATCAAAATTAACTATTTGTTGCCAAATATTCACTTTGGGAAAAAAAGTGATTATATCGGCGAGTTAGGCATTTTCAGTAATTTGCAGTTTGATTTCAGAGCCGATTGCATCAAAATTAACTCTGTGTTGCCAAACATTCACCTTGGAAAAAAAGTTATTTTCTCTGCGAATTGATTTCAGAGCGGCGTGCGTCAAAATTAACTATTTTTTGCCAACCCTTCATTTTGCAAATATAGTGATTTTCTCGTTGAATTAAGCATTTTGAGTAATTTACCATTGCTTTCCAGAGCGTCTTTAATGAAAACGTAGTATTTCTTGCCAAACATTCATTTTAGACAAAATGTGATTATAGCGGCGAGATAGGCATTTTGAGTAATTTGTCGTTGGATTTCAGAGCCGATTGCATCAAAATTAACTATGTGTTGCCAAACATTCACTTTGGAAAAAAAAGGGATTTTCTCGGCATGTTAAGCATTTTGAGTAATTTACCGTTTAATTTCAGAGCAGCTTGCATCAAAATTAACTATATTTAAGCATTTGCCTAGCTTTCATTTTGGGAAAAAAGTTATTTTCTCTGCGAATTGATTTCAGAGCGGTTTGCGTCAAAATTAACTATTTTTTGCCAACCCTTCATTTTGCAAAAAAAGTGATTTCCTATGGGAGTTAAGCATTTTGAGTAATTTGCACGTTGATTTCAGAGCAGATTGCATCAAAATTAACTCTGTGTTGCCAAACATTCACCTTGGGGAACAAAAGTGATTTTCTCGGCTGGTTAAGTATTTTGAGTAATTTGGCGATGCTTTCAGAGTTGCATGCATCAAAATTAACTGTTTTTAAGCATTTGCCTTACTTTCATTTTGGGAAAAAGGTGATCTTCTCGTTGTATTCAACATTTTGAGCGATTTATCATTGCTTTGCTGAACGTTTTTCATGAAAACGTAGTATCTCTTGCCGATCATTCAGTACCAACAAAATGTGATTATATCGGCGAGTTAAGCATTTTGAATAATTTTCTGTTGTTTTTTTTAGATCGTCTTGCATCAAATTTAACGATTTTCTTCCCAATCATTCAGTTTGCAGAAAAGTGATTTGCATGTTGATTTCAGCGAGTAATTTGCCGTTTGGGTTCAGAGCAGAATGCATCAAAATTAACTATTTTTAAGCATTTGCCTAGCTTTCATTTTGGGAAAAACGTTATTTTCTCTGCGAATTGATTTCAGAGCGGCGTGCGTCAAAATTAACTATTTTTTGCCAACCCTTCATTTTGCAAAAAAGTGATTTTCTCGTTGAATTAAGCATTTTGAGTAATTTACCATTGCTTTCCAGAGCGTCTTTAATGAAAACGTAGTATTTCTTGCCAAACATTCATTTTAGACAAAATGTGATTATATCAGCGAGATAGGCATTTTGAGTATTTTGCCGTTGGACTTCAGAGCCGATTGCATCAAAATTAACTATGTGTTGCCAAACATTCACTTTGGGAAAAAAAGGGATTTTCTCGGCATGTTAAGCATTTTGAGTAATTTACCGTTTAATTTCAGAGCAGCTTGCATCAAAATTAACTATCGTTTGCCAACCCTTAATTTTCAGAGTTGCACGCATCAAACTTTTTAAGCATTTGCCTTACTTTAATTTTGGGAAAAAGGTGATTTTCTCGTTGAATTCATCATTTTGAGTGATTTATCATTGCTTTTCTGAACGTTTTCCATGAAAACGTAGTATCTCTTGCCGAACATTCAGTACCAACAAAATATGATTATATCGGCGAGTTAAGCATTTTGAATAATTTACTGTTGTTTTTTTAGATCGTCTTGCATCAAATTTAACGATTTTCTTCCCAATCATTCATTTTGCAAAAAAGTGATTTGCATGTTGATTTCAGCGAGTAATCTGCCGTTTGGGTTCAGAGTAGAATGCATCAAAATTAACTATTTTTAAGCATTTGCCTAGCTTTCATTTTGGGGAAAAAGTTATTTTCTCTGCGAATTGATTTCAGAGCGGCGTGCGTCAAAATTAACTATTTTTTGCCAACCCTTCATTTTGCAAAAAAAGTGATTTCCTCGGCGAGTTAAGCATTTTGAGTAATTTGCACGTTGATTTCAGAGCGGCGTGCATCTTAATTAACTATTGTTTGCCAACCATTCATTTTAGAAAAAAAGTGATTTCCTCGTTGAATTAAGCATTTTGAGTAATTTACCATTGCTTTCCCGAGCGTCTTTAAAGAAAACGTAGTATTTCTTGCCAAACATTCATTTTAGACAAAATGTGATTATATCGGCGAGATAGGCATTTTGAGGAATTTCCCGTTTGATTTCAGAGTAGATTGAATCAAAATTAACTATTTGTTGCCAAACATTCACTTTAGGAAAAAAAGTGAGTTATATCGGCGAGTTAGGCATTTTCGGTAATTTGCAGTTTGATTTCAGAGCCGATTGCATCAAAATTAACTCTGTGTTGCCAAACATTCACCTTGGGGGAAAAAAGTGATTTTCTCGGTGGGTTAAGCATTTTGAGTAATGTATCGATGCTTTCAGAGTTGCATGCATCAAACATCATGTGTTCAGAGCAGAATGCATCAAAATTAACTATTTTTAAACATGTGCCTAGCTTTCATTTTGTGAAAAAAGTTATTGTCTCTGCGAGTTGATTTCAGAGCGGTGTGCATCAAAATTAACTATTTTTTGCCAACCATTCACTTTCGAAAAAAAGTGATTTTCTTGTTGAATTAAGCATTTTGAGTAATTTACCATTGCTTTCCAGAGCGTCTTTAATGAAAACGTAGTATTTCATGCAAACATTCATTTTAGACGACATGTGAATATATCAGCGAGTTAGGCATTTTGAATACATTACTGTTTTCTTTCAGAGCGTCTTGCATCAAAATTAACTATATTTTGCCAACCATTCATTTTGCTAAAAATAGTGATTTTTTTTCGTCGAGTTAAGCATTTTGAGTAATTTGCCGTTTATTTTCAGAGCTGAATGTATCAATACTAACTATTTTTAAGCATTTGCCTAATTTTCAGTTTGGGGAAAAAAGTGATTTCCTCTGCGAGTTGATTTGAGAGCAGTGTGCATCAAAATTACCTATTTTTTTTGCCAACCATTCACCTTGGGGAAAAAAAGTGATTTTCTCGGCGGGTTAAGCATTTTGAGTAATGCTTTCAGAGCGTCTTTAATGAAAACGTAGTATTTCTTGCCGAACATTCATTTTAGACAAAATGTGATTATATCGGCGAAATAGGCATTTTGAGTAATTTGCCGTTTGATTTCAGAGCAGATTGAATCAAAGTTAACTATTTGTTGCCAAACATTCATTTTAGACAAAAAGTGATTATATCGGCGAGTTAGGCATTTTCAGTAATTTGCAGTTTGATTTCAGAGCCGATTGCATCAAAATTAACCCTGTGTTGCCAAACATTCACTTTGGAAAAAAAAGGGATTTTGTCGGCATGTTAAGCATTTTGAGTAATTTACCGTTTAATTTCAGAGCAGATTGCCTCAAAATAAACTATTTTTAAGCATTTGCCTAGCTTTCATTTTGGGAAAAAAGTTATTTTCTCTGCGAATTGATTTCAGAGCGGCGTGCGTCAAAATTAACTATTTTTTGCCAACCCTTCATTTTGCAAAAAAAGTGATTTCCTCGGGGAGTTCAGCATTTTGAGTAATTTGCACGTTGATTTCAGAGCAGATTGCATCAAAATTAACTCTGTGTTGCCAAACATTCACCTTGGGGGAAAAAAATGATATTCTCGGCGGGTTAAGTATTTTGAGTAATTTGCCGAAGCTTTCAGAGTTGCACGCATCACAATTTTTAAGCATTTGCCTGACTTTCATTTTGGGAAAAAGGTGATTTTCTCGTTGAATTCATCATTTTGAGTGATTTATCATTGCTTTTCTGAACGTTTTCCATGAAAACGTAGTATCTCTTGCCGAACATTCATTTTAGACAAAATGTGATTATATCGGCGAGTTAGGCATTTTCAGTAATTTGCAGTTTGATTTTACAGCCGATTGCATCAAAATTAACTCTGTGTTGCCAAACATTCACTTTGGAAAAACAAATTGATTTTCTCGGCGGGTTAAGTATTTGTAGTAATTTGCCGATGCTTTCAGAGTTGCATGCATCAAAATTAACTGTTTTTAAGCATTTGCGTTACTTTGATTTTGGGAAAAAGGTGATTTTCTCCTTGAATTCAGCATTTTGTGGGATTTATATTTTTTCTGAAAGTTTTTGTATGATTGTATTGGCGAGTTAAGCAGTTTGAGTGATTTGCACGTTGATTTCAGAGCATCACAAATAACGGTCTGCCCATCTCTCTCTCTTTGCTCCTCTCTCTCTGCCCCTCTCTCTCTGCCACTCACTCTGTCCCCCTCTCTCTCTGCCCCACTCTGTCTCTCTCTGTCCCTCTCTCTCTCTGCTTCTCTGCCTCTCTCTATCTCTCTGCCCCTCTCTCTCTCTCTGCTTCTCTGCCTCTCTCTCTCTGCACCCTCTCTCTCTGTCCCCTCTCTCTCTACCTCTCTCTCTCTCTCTGTAGAAGATTGTAGTTTAGTCGGGCAGTATGATCTGCACGGGCTTGGAGTGCCGAAGGGCCTGTTCCTGTGCTGTACATTTCTTTGTTCTTTGTTGTCCCTCTCTCACTGCCCCACTCCCTCTCTGCACCTCTCTCTCCCTCTCTGCACCTCTCTCTCTCTCTGCCCCTCTCTCTCTCTCTCTGTCCCTCTCTCTCTCTGACCCTCTCTCTCTCCATCCCCCCTGTCTCTCTGCCTCTCTCTCTCTCTCTCTCTGTCTGCCCCTCTCTCTCTGCCCCCTCTCTCTCTCTCTCTGCCCCTCTCTCTCTCTTTCTCCCTCCTGCTCTCTCTCTCTACCCCCCTCTCTCTCTCGGCCTCCCTCTCTCTCTGCCCCTCTCTCTCTCTCTCTACCCGTCTCTCTCTCGGCCTCCCTCTCTCTCTCGCTCTCTGCCCCTATCTCTCTCACTGCCCCTCTCTCTCTCTCTCTCTCTGCCCCTCTCTCTCTCTACCCCCTCTCTCTCTCGGCCTCCCTCTCTCTCTGCCCCTCTCTCTCTCTCTCTCTCTACCCCTCACTCTCTCTGCCCCCTCTCTCTCTCGGCCTCCCTCTCTCTCTGCCCCCCTCTCTCTCTCTCTGCCCCTCTCTCACTGCCCCTCTCTCTCTCTGCCCCTCTCTCTCTGCCCCTCTCTCTCTGCCCCTCTCTCTCTCTGCCCCTCCCTCTCTCTCTGCCCCTCCCTCTCTCTCTGCCCCTCCCTCTCTCTCTGCCCCCTCTCTCTCTCTCACTGCCCCTCTCTATCTCACTGCCCCTCTCTCTCTCTCCCCCTCTCTCTCTCTCTGCCCCTCTCTCTCTCTCTGCCCCTCTCTCTCTCTGCCCCTCCCTCTCTCTCTGCCCCTCCCTCTCTCTCTGCCCCCCTCTCTCTCTCTCTCTGCCCCTCCCTCTCTCTCTGCCCCTCCCTCTCTCTCTGCCCCCCTCTCTCTCTCTCTCTCTCTCTCTGCCCCTCTCTATCTCACTGCCCCTCTCTCTCTCTCCCCCTCTCTCTCTCTCTGCCCCTCTCTATCTCACTGCCCCTCTCTCTCTCTCTCTCTCTGTCCCCCTCTCTCTCTGCCTCACTCTCTCTCTTTGCTCCTCTCTCCCTCTGCCCCCCTCTCTCTGCCTCTCTATGTTTCTCTCTGCCTCTCTATGTTTCTCTCTGCCCCTCTCTCTCTCTCTGCCTCTCTCTCTCTCTTTGCTCCTCTCTCCCTCTGCCCCCCTCTCTCTCTCTCTGCCCCTCTCTCTCTGCCTCCCTCTCTCTCTCTCTCGCTCTGCCCCCCGCTCTCTCTACCCCTATCTCTCTGTGCCCTTCTCTCTCTCTCCCTCTTTGCCCCCCCTCTCTCTCTCTCTGCCCCTCTATCTCTCTCTCTCTCTGCTCCCCACTCTCTCTCTGACCCTCTCTCTCGCTCTGCCTCTCTCTCTCGCTCTGCCTCTCTCTCTCACTCTGCCCCTCTCTCTCGCTCTGCCCCTCTTTCTCTCTCTGCCCCTCTCTCTCAATCTCCCCTCTCTCTCTCTCTCTCTCGCTCTGCCCCTCTCTCTCTCGCTCTGCCCCTGTCTCCCTCTCTCTGCCCCTCTTGTTCCCTCTGCTCCTCTCGTTCCCTCTGCCCTTCTGTCTCTCTCTGCCCCTCTCTCTCTCTCTGCCCCTCTCTCTCTCTGCCCCTCTCTCTCTCTCTGCCCCTCTCTCTCTCTCTGCCCCTCTCTCTCTCTCTGCCCCTCTCTCTCTCTCTGCCCCTCTCTCTCTCTCTGCCCCTCTCTCTCTCTCTGCCCCTCTCTCTCTCTCTGCCCCTCTCTCTCTCTCTGCCCCTCTCTCTCTCTCTGCCCCTCTCTCTCTCTCTGCCCCTCTCTCTCTCTCTGCCCCTCTCTCTCTCTCTGCCCCTCTCTCTCTCTCTGCCCCCCTCTCTCTCTCTGCCCCTCTCTCTCTCTCTGCCCCTCTCTCTCTCTCTGCCCCTCTCTCTCTCTCTGCCCCTCTCTCTCTCTCTGCCCCTCTCTCTCTCTCTGCCCCTCTCTCTCTCTCTCTGCCCCCTCTCTCTCTCTCTCTGCCCCTCTCTCTCTCTGCCCCTCTCTCTCTCGCTCTGCCCTTCTCTCTCTCGCTCTGCCCCTCTCTCTCTCTGCCCCTCTCTCTCTGCCCCTCTCTCTCTCTCGCTCTGCCCCTCTCTCTCTCGCTCTGCCCCTCTCTGTCTCTCTGCCCCTCTCTCTCTCTCTCTCCCCCTCTCTCTCTCTCTCTCTCTCTGCCCCTCTCTCCCTCTCTGCCCCACTCTCTCTTTCTGCCCCACTCTCTCTCGCACTCTGCCCCTCTCTCTCTCTCTCTCTGCCCCTCTCTCTCTCTCTGCCCTCTCTCTATGCCCCTCTCTCTCTCTCTGCCCCTCGCTCTCTCTCTGCCCCGCTCTCTCTCTGCCCCTCTCTCTCGCTCTGCCCCTCTCTCTCTCTCTCTGCCCCTCTCTCTCTCTGCCCCTCTCTCTCTCTGCCCCTCTCTCTCTCTGCCCCTCTCTCTCTCTGCCCCTCTCTCTCTCTGCCCCTCTCTCTCTCTGCCCCCCTCTCTCTCTGCCCCTCTCTCTCTCTGCCCCTCTCTCTCTCTGCCCCTCTCTCTCTCTGCCCCTCTCTCTCTCTGCCCCTCTCTCTCTCTGCCCCTCTCTCTCTCTCTGCCCCTCTCTCTCTCTGCCCCTCTCTCTCTCTCTGCCCCTCTCTCTCTCTCTGCCCCTCTCTCTCTCTGCCCCCCTCTCTCTGCCCCTCTCTCTCTCTGCCCCTCTCTCTCTCTGCCCCTCTCTCTCTCTGCCCCTCTCTCTCTCTGCCCCCCTCTCTCTCTGCCCCCTCTCTCTCTGCCCTTCTCTCGCTCTGCCCCGCTCTCGCTCTGCCCCTCTCTCGCTCTGCCCCTCTCTCGCTCTGCCCCTCTCTCGCTCTGCCCCTCTCTCGCTCTGCCCCTCTCTCTCTCTCTCTGCCCCTCTCTCGCTCTGCCCCTCTCTCTCTCGCTCTGCCCCTCTCTCTCTCTCTCTGCCCCTCTCTCGCTCTGCCCCTCTCTCTCTCGCTCTGCCCCTCTCTCTCTCGCTCTGCTCCTCTCTCTCTCGCTCTGCTCCTCTCTCTCTCTCTCTGCACCTCTCTCTCTGCCTCTCTCTCTTTGCCCCTCTCTCTATGCCCCCCTCTCTCTCTCTGCCCTTCTCTCGCTCTGCCCCGCTCTCGCTCTGCCCCTCTCTCGCTCTGCCCCTCTCTCGCTCTGCCCCTCTCTCGCTCTGCCCCTCTCTCGCTCTGCCCCTCTCTCGCTCTGCCCCTCTCTCGCTCTGCCCCTCTCTCGCTCTGCCCCTCTCTCGCTCTGCCCCTCTCTCGCTCTGCCCCTCTCTCGCTCTGCCCCTCTCTCTCTCTCTCTCTCTCTGCCCCTCTCTCTCTCTCTGCCCCTCTCTCTCTCTCTGCCCCTCTCTCTCTCTCTCTCTCTCTGCCCCTCTCTCTCTTTCTGCCCCACTCTCTCTCGCACTCTGCCCCTCTCTCTCTCTCTCTCTGCCCTCTCTCTATGCCCCTCTCTCTCTCTCTGCCCCTCTCTCTCTCTCTGCCCCGCTCTCTCTCTGCCCCTCTCTCTCGCTCTGCCCCTCTCTCTCGCTCTGCCCCTCTCTCTCGCTCTGCCCCTCTCTCTCTCTGCCCCTCTCTCTCGCTCTGCCCCTCTCTCTCGCTCTGCCCTCTCTCTATGCCCCTCTCTCTCTCTCTGCCCCTCTCTCTCTCTCTGCCCCGCTCTCTCTCTGCCCCGCTCTCTCTCTGCCCCTCTCTCTCGCTCTGCCCCTCTCTCTCTCTGCCCCTCTCTCTCTCTGCCCCTCTCTCTCTCTGCCCCTCTCTCTCGCTCTGCCCCTCTCTCTCGCTCTGCCCCTCTCTCTCTCTGCCCCTCTCTCTCTCTGCCCCTCTCTCTCTCTGCCCCCCTCTCTCTGCCCCTCTCTCTCTCTGCCCCTCTCTCTCTCTGCCCCTCTCTCTCTCTGCCCCTCTCTCTCTCTGCCCCTCTCTCTCTCTGCCCCTCTCTCTCTCTGCCCCTCTCTCTCTCTGCCCCTCTCTCTCTCTGCCCCTCTCTCTCTCTGCCCCTCTCTCTCTCTGCCCCTCTCTCTCTCTGCCCCTCTCTCTCTCTGCCCCCCTCTCTCTGCCCCTCTCTCTCTCTGCCCTTCTCTCGCTCTGCCCCGCTCTCGCTCTGCCCCTCTCTCGCTCTGCCCCTCTCTCGCTCTGCCCCTCTCTCTCTCTCTCTGCCCCTCTCTCGCTCTGCCCCTCTCTCTCTCGCTCTGCCCCTCTCTCTCTCGCTCTGCTCCTCTCTCTCTCGCTCTGCTCCTCTCTCTCTCTCTCTGCACGTCTCTCTCTGCCCCTCTCTCTCTTTGCCCCTCTCTCTCTCTGCCCCTCTCTCTCTCTGCCCCTCTCTCTCTCTGCCCCTCACACACACACAAACACACACACACAGAGCACTGTAACACACACACAGAACACTGTACCACACACACACTGAGCACTGTAACACACACACAAACACACACACACACACAGAGCACTGTAACACACACACACAGAACTGTCACACACACACACACACACACAGAGCATTTTCACACACACACACCGAGCACTGTCACACACACACACACACACACACAGAACACTGTCTCACACACACACAGCACTGTCACACACACACACACACACAGAGCACTGTCACACACACACACAGAGCACTGTCACACACACACACACACAGCACTGTCAAACACACACACAAACACAGAGCACTGTCACACACACACAGAACACTGTCTCACACACACAGCACTGTCACACACACACACACACAGAGCACTCTCACACACACACACACACACAGAACACTGTCTCACACACACACAGCACTGTCACACACACACACACACAGAGCACTGTCACACACACACACACACAGAACACTGTCCCACACACACACAGCACTGTCACACACACACACACACACAGCACTGTCACACACACACACACCCACAGCACTGTCACACACACACACAGAGCACTTTCACTCACACACACACACAACACTGTTATTCACACACACACACAGCACTGTCACACACACACAGCACTGTCACATACACACACAGAGCACTGTCACACACACACACACAGAGCACTGTACCAAACATACACACACAGAGCACTGTACCAAACACACACACACAGAGCACTGTACCACACACACACAGAGCACTGTACCAAACACACACACACACACACACCACTGTACCAAACGCACACACAGAGCACTGTACCACACACACACACACACAC